>NW_006300848.1:0-200 GCF_000327345.1 Myotis davidii | reverse complement strand
TGGGACCTGGTCCCATATCATTGTGTAACCTTGGGCAACTCCCTCAATCTTCCAGAGAGTAAAATAACCTATCATATAGTTTTAAGCTTTTGCTAGTTATCAATCTATTTCTTCTCAAATCTAAATGCATAATTTATTGCTTGCTATGAGAAAATGGAACTGGGCTCTTTAAACATCTCTTCTTTGCCAGCTGGCACAAT
>NW_006300847.1:0-200 GCF_000327345.1 Myotis davidii | reverse complement strand
GAAATCAATAAAAAAATAAAATTAATGAACTAGAATTACAGGCACCCATATAGAGGACTTCTATTAATATAATGTTGAACTTAAGAAAAACAAAATGTAAACAAATAAACAGCTAAGAAAACAAGATGCAGAAATAATCAAAAGTATGATACTGCATCTTAAGATAAAAAAATGTAAAAATTTTGAATATTATTTAGGGA
>NW_006300846.1:0-200 GCF_000327345.1 Myotis davidii | reverse complement strand
GTTACAAGGTACTACCCAGACACTCAGAAAAAAATGTTTAGGCTAATGCGATAAAAATGACCTTAGGAGTCACAGTCAGAATGATTCATTACGTATCTTTTTTAAAAAATACCTAAATGTTCCAAAATGAACATATATTTTTTTCTAACAAAGCAAACATACTTTTAATTTATATGTTTTTCAAGATTGGGCAAATATTT
>NW_006300845.1:0-200 GCF_000327345.1 Myotis davidii | reverse complement strand
AATGATCCCCACAATCGGTTTAGTTAACATCCAGCACCATACATAGTTATCATATTTTCTTACAATGAGAACTTTTCAGATCTACTATTGTTTTGACAACTTTCATACACAATGCAGTATTGTTAACTGTAATCACAAGGCTACACATTACACACCCAGAATTTATTTGTTATAACTAGAAGTTTGTACCTTTTGACCAC
>NW_006300844.1:0-200 GCF_000327345.1 Myotis davidii | reverse complement strand
GCTGGGCGTTGAGGAGGGGCCTTCTCAAGTTTCATCAGGCCTAGGCAAGGCAGATGGAGCAGGCACCGCTGGGACCCCATCATGGCTTTCCCCGGCCTCCCTGACCCCCTGAGCCACCTACTGGGAGGCCTTGCTGGGCAGGTGCATGACCCAGGCCTCCCCTGCCAGAGCCCTCACTTGGCGTTGGCTCTGTGCTGGGC
>NW_006300843.1:0-200 GCF_000327345.1 Myotis davidii | reverse complement strand
GCTTGCTTAAAATGCAGATACTTCAGCTATTCCTCAGAGACTAATTACTATTGGGAGTTGCTGGTAAATCTATTTTATTAACAAGCACAACCTAATAATGTTAATGTAGGTGACCCCTACACCTTATTTCATGAAAGTGACTTCAAGTATTGAAAAGTATGTTAATCATTGAATTTACAAAATATCAATTCTTTCAATTT
>NW_006300842.1:0-200 GCF_000327345.1 Myotis davidii | reverse complement strand
TCTTGCGTGAATTTTGGGACACCCTATATAAACAAATAGTTACTATGCTGTGGAAGTGTAATACATGTTATATGAATAGTCTTAAACATGTCATTTTGGATAGTCTTTAAGGTTCTTTCTACCTGTAAAATCGAATGGATAGCATATTCACAGGACCTTAAGAAATCCAGAGGAAAAAACATTCCTTACAGTGGGGGTGA
>NW_006300841.1:0-200 GCF_000327345.1 Myotis davidii | reverse complement strand
TTCTGGGCACCTGAATCACTTGGAGAGTTTGTTCAAACAAGAGTCAGGCCTCACTCCCAGAGGCTCCGATTCAATCGGTTTAGGGTGGTGCCCGAGAATCTGCATTTCTAAAAAAAATGCAGGTGATGCTGCCACTGCTGGTGCAGGCACCGCCCTTTGAGAACCCTGGAGAGTGACACTGTGGCCCACGGGGCCCTGAG
>NW_006300840.1:0-200 GCF_000327345.1 Myotis davidii | reverse complement strand
ATATATAATACTTAGAATTATTAGGCCTTATTGCGAAATCACGGAAAATGTAGCAGAAAGGACTCAACGCTTCGCATGGTATGCATAAGTACATGAAAACGAAACAACCCCCTAATCTCACGTCCTGAGTGGAAAAGTTGATGTTATATTCACATCAGTGCATCCAAAGAGAATCTCTTCTCACAATTAATTTCGTTCCA
>NW_006300839.1:0-200 GCF_000327345.1 Myotis davidii | reverse complement strand
AAATCAGCAATTTAAAAGATAACGAAGCAGAAAACACCCAATTAGAACAGGAAAAAGAAAAAAAGAATTTTAAAAAAGGAGGATAGTGTAAGGAGCTTCTGGGACAACCTAAAGAGTACCAGCATTTGTATCATGGGAATGCCAAAAAGGAGAAGAAAGAGGAAGAAATTGAAACCTATTTGAAGAAATAATAACAGAAA
>NW_006300838.1:0-200 GCF_000327345.1 Myotis davidii | reverse complement strand
GTTGGTTCACAACTTCACATCCAAACATTGACTTAATGAATAGCTAGAGCTTCTGTTTAAAGTCTAAGTTGCACATGTTGGTTTTCAGGTTTCCATTTCATCTTCTTAGCTAGATATGCTTTTCAGTCTGAGGTTTGGGGTTGTGATCTCACTCATATGTGATCTCAATAATTAACAAAATAAACTGATGAATGGAGTGG
>NW_006300837.1:0-200 GCF_000327345.1 Myotis davidii | reverse complement strand
TACCATCACTTAGTGAAATATACGATTACATTGATATCAGCTTTTTTCCAATATGATCATCTGAAGTCAGGGTATCGTCACCGGCAAATGCCCTATTGTTGTCTGGATAATCGGTTTCTAGTGTGTGTATGGCGTCAATAATCAGGTTGTGAGAAATCATACAGTGTTGCAATCTCGTTTGTTTCTTATATTAGCTAAAC
>NW_006300836.1:0-200 GCF_000327345.1 Myotis davidii | reverse complement strand
TAAACAGAGACAACTTTCTCACATGAACAAGAGTCAGAGAGTCTTTTTCAGACACCCTTGTGCCAAGTAAAAATTAATGAGAAAAATTCTGCCCAAGTTACCTGAGCCCAAAGAGAGATTCTGATGACTCAACAGTGCAGCTCAACCCCACACAGCTCAGGGACCCAGCCAGGAAGCAGCACAGGGGCTTTTGGACAGAG
>NW_006300835.1:0-200 GCF_000327345.1 Myotis davidii | reverse complement strand
ACTTCACTCATCATATGGCCAGCATTTTATCCAATTTTTTGAAAACCTGGGCTTTTGAAAAACTGGGGGTTAAACTAACTTATGTAAATCAAATGCGTTTGCCACATATCTGCAAGGGTGTTTTGTAAGACAGTTTATGCGGGGTGAAGAGGGATTATGTACTGAGGGACAAGTGATTCACCCCTCACCGCAACATCTGA
>NW_006300834.1:0-200 GCF_000327345.1 Myotis davidii | reverse complement strand
GTAATTTTTAAAGAAATGTAGCATAAAGGAGTCATGATTTGAAGGCAGTCTAATTCATTGAATTAATTAGAGTTAGCTTGACATAATGGCAAGTCTCTTGAACTCAGACTTCCTAGCTCTATAAACATGGCTATTTCTTCTCTAACAGGTCACATTTCTGTGGCTCAAGGTCCTCCTCTACAAAATAAAAATCTAACTGC
>NW_006300833.1:0-200 GCF_000327345.1 Myotis davidii | reverse complement strand
TTTCATCGCATGGCACACATAAATTAATTACTAAAATCTGTGGCACACAGAAAATATATTTTTGCCCCATCTGACATATTTTTGCTTCATTCACACCAAACAACTATTGTTGTATTGGCTCTTGGTCATTTTTTTATTAAACAATCTAAGGGAAAAGAGATCAGCAAGTCTGACTAAATAGTCAGGTATTGCATGTTTTA
>NW_006300832.1:0-200 GCF_000327345.1 Myotis davidii | reverse complement strand
GTTGATAGTTTCTTTTACTGTCCAGTAGCTTTTAGTTTTGATGTAGGAGTTGTTCTGAATTCTGCCCATCTCCTTATGAGCCTATAGTCAGCTGTGAGTTTCTACGTGTATTTCTAAGGCTTAGTCATGATGTTGTGTGTGACCATGGTGCTCTTCTCCCTTGAAGCAATATCTGATCAGTTTACCCTGTTTCTATACCA
>NW_006300831.1:0-200 GCF_000327345.1 Myotis davidii | reverse complement strand
ACTTTTATTATAATAGATAAAGTAATTCTTCACAGAATTAAGGAATAATAAAAATATAAGTATTTGAATAGGATCTTTAAAAATCAATGGAATTCATTAAATGATTTCAAAAGTGGAAAGGCAGATAAATTACTTTGGGTAAAACAATTCATTTCAGCTTGGCTGGTGTGGTTCAGTGGATGAGCATTGACCTATGAACC
>NW_006300830.1:0-200 GCF_000327345.1 Myotis davidii | reverse complement strand
TGACTGTATTTGGAGATAGGGTTTTTAAAGAGGCAATTAGGTTAAAATGAGGTCATTAATATTGGCCTTAATCTTATGACTAATCCAATATGAATGGTGTACCTATAAAAGGAAAAATATATAGTCACAGATACATCCAGAGGGAGACCCCATGTGAAGGCATGTGTAGAAGACAGCCTTCTACAAGCCAAGGAGAGAGA
>NW_006300829.1:0-200 GCF_000327345.1 Myotis davidii | reverse complement strand
TTGGGAGATTGTAGTTCATTTTCTCAGTTTAGTTGATATAAACAATTTAAAATGTAAAAAATTTTAGAAGTTTAAATCATGATTTAAAAATTTAGAAATTGACAAATTGTTATCAGTTTACTAAATAACAAATAGGACAAACCTCCATATATACCTTTTAATTTCAATTCATAACGTGGCTCTAAAGTCATCTTAGCTTC
>NW_006300828.1:0-200 GCF_000327345.1 Myotis davidii | reverse complement strand
GGTGATATTTGTCCTTCTTGACTGGCTCATTTCATTTAGCATAATGATCTCTGGCATGTTTTGCACACGCCTCTCTATTATTGCTTATGTTCTGAGAACTTTTAAGCCATAGTTACTTACTCATTTACATTTTAATTACAAACATTTAGGAATTAAAAGAGGTAATTCAACTCTAAGTACCAAAGATGCTTTAAAGGTGT
>NW_006300827.1:0-200 GCF_000327345.1 Myotis davidii | reverse complement strand
AAAGATCCAGGTCCAATATATTCTTGCTAAAATTACCTTACAACAGTAGTTCATGGGACATACATTTCACAGGCTCTTCTTTCACTCTGGTATTCAATTCACATGAAAAAGAATATATTTGATAAGTATCAAGAGGTATGCTAAATAGTTAAACATATCAATTACTTCATCACCTGTGATCTGAATATATTTGTGGGTTA
>NW_006300826.1:0-200 GCF_000327345.1 Myotis davidii | reverse complement strand
CCAGGATGGAGGAGAGCTCCCACACTTCCTCATTGGACTTGTTTGATGGGTTTCCAGGACCTATGAGGATGCACTATGTCTGCAAACTTTCCACAAGTCACGCACTGCTCCCCTGACCTTTGTGTGTCTCCCTTGGTCTGCTCCTGAGAGCTCTGGTGACTACAGACCATTTCACCACTAAGGAATGGGACTTGGTGAAA
>NW_006300825.1:0-200 GCF_000327345.1 Myotis davidii | reverse complement strand
TCCAAGTTAGGATGAGATTAAAAGGGAGGATGGAGTGGAGGCAATAAACACTTCTGTTTCACTTTTAGGATTAATAAGTATGATATCCCTTTTATTTTTGATGTGTGTACTCCTTTTACAGATCCATATGTTAGCTTAGTGGTGACTAATTATAAATGGTTTTAAACAAGAGTGACTAAGAAAATATATTAAATACAACC
>NW_006300824.1:0-200 GCF_000327345.1 Myotis davidii | reverse complement strand
TAAAACTGCTTTAAAAATAACTTTAAACAATTTAATTGACAGTTTGAAGGAAAAAACAATAATGTGATGATTTAATTCTTGTGACTACATGATTAATAACAAATGATTAGTGTATCACAGAGTTATTTTTAATAACAACCAAGAAACAATTGTCTATAGAAATATCTTTATTCTTTGGTACTATGCTAATATATATATAT
>NW_006300823.1:0-200 GCF_000327345.1 Myotis davidii | reverse complement strand
CCCAGCCCCTGGCAACCACTGTTCTACTTTCTGTCTCTACGAGTTTGACTACTCTTAAGTACCTCATATGAGTGGAATCATGCAGTATTTGTCTTTTTGTTACTGGCTTATTTTGCTTAATATAATGTCTTTGAAGATTCAATCGCATTGTAGTATATGTCAGAATGTACTTCTTTTTTAAGGCTGAATAATATTCCATT
>NW_006300822.1:0-200 GCF_000327345.1 Myotis davidii | reverse complement strand
TTGAATTTGCTAAAGTATGAAATGGTTTTATGTTTGAAAATAATAAGAATGTTGTCTAATTTAAGAGTTCTCTTTTTTTTTTTTTATCAAAACCCAGACAGAATATGTTTTTCTAATAAAAACTTCAAATAAATAATTGAACAGGAGATCCACAGTTATAAATAAAATATTTAATTTAAAATAATGTAACATTTCTTTCA
>NW_006300821.1:0-200 GCF_000327345.1 Myotis davidii | reverse complement strand
CTTCGGTGCCTGGGCCAATGCTCTAACCACTGAAAAACACAGGCTGAGGCTGGTCTGTATCATTATTGATATCCTGGTTATAATATAGTATTGAAAGGGTTTTACCATTGGAAGAAACTGATAAAGAGTACATAGTATCTCTGGATTATTTCTTAGAATTGCATGTTAAGCCTGGCTGGCATAGCTCAGTGGTTGAGCAT
>NW_006300820.1:0-200 GCF_000327345.1 Myotis davidii | reverse complement strand
ATATGGCCTTTATTATGTTGAATTGTGTTTCATCTATTTCCACATTGTTGAGAGTTTTTATCATAAATAATTGCTGGAAATTTTAAAATGCTTTTCTGCATCTATTGATATAATTATATAATTCTTATTCTTCATTTGTTTATGTAGTTTATAACATTAAGTGACACGGATATTGTACCAACCTTGCATCCCCAGAATAA
>NW_006300819.1:0-200 GCF_000327345.1 Myotis davidii | reverse complement strand
ATCCTTTGTTTGTTTGTTAATCCTCATCATAGAGTATTTCTTTCATTGATTTGTAGAGAGTGGAAGTGAGGGAGGGGTGGTAAATGAGTGAGAGGGATACATGAATTTCTTGCCTCTGGCAGGTGCCCTGTCTCAGGCTTGGGATGAACCTGCAACCCAGATACCACCCCTTTACCAGGAATCAAACCCCAGACCCTTCA
>NW_006300818.1:0-200 GCF_000327345.1 Myotis davidii | reverse complement strand
TGACCACCACTGCCTGGAGTGGGTGCAAAGACCCATTCAGCCATTCTGACCAGGCACATTCCCAGAAGTGCCAGGGGTTAACGAACCATTAGACAACCCTTGATCAGTGAAGGCCAGGACTGGAGGCTCGATGCCTCCCTCTCCTGTCCAACTGGATGGCGGTTTGGAAAAGCATTTATTCTGTTAATCTCATCAGAGTG
>NW_006300817.1:0-200 GCF_000327345.1 Myotis davidii | reverse complement strand
TTTGCATCTATAATAACATACCCTTGGAATGTCATAGTAATCTCCTTTTTCCCAGACCCCTCGGGGTACAATCTACCAGAGCAGGGACCACAGAACCGCTGGTTGTTATCTTGTTCCGTTCCCCCATACCATCTCTGTGTGCTGTAAATGTTAAGTGTTAGCTATCTTATACCCACCAATGTAAAAGAAGTATTTGTCTC
>NW_006300816.1:0-200 GCF_000327345.1 Myotis davidii | reverse complement strand
GATGCCTGGGCAATTATTTGTTACAGTCAGCTGATTAGCAAACACATCCCATCCTTTGATACGAAATATGACATATTACAATTTTCTGGGGCTAAGATGTTAGCATCTTTTGCAGTTGAACATTCTGCATACTACAAAATCTTTTTTCAGTAATAGATTATTTGGCCTCTCAATGACACTTATCCTATATAATAAAAGGC
>NW_006300815.1:0-200 GCF_000327345.1 Myotis davidii | reverse complement strand
TTACCACTAACCTGGTAACTTGGAAACCCTCACGTATAACCTCGTATCCAGTAAACAGTAGGCTGGCAACCGACGAACTAGGAAGCATTAACCAGCTAACGGGGAACCTGGTAACCAGTAACTGTGAACCGGGGAGGCAGTCACTGGGGCACATGGCAACCGGTTACCTAGAGCAAGCTGTACTCCACAAATGAGCTGAG
>NW_006300814.1:0-200 GCF_000327345.1 Myotis davidii | reverse complement strand
GGCACCATACATAGTTATTACATTATTGACTATTCCCTATGCTATAGTTTACATTCCTATGACTGATTTCTAACTACCAACTTGTACTCCTTAATACCTTCACTTTTTTTACCCAATCCTCCATGCCCCACCCCTCTGGCAACCATTTGTCTGTTCTCTGTTTCTAGGAGTCTGTTTCTGTTTTGTTTGTTTGTTTATAT
>NW_006300813.1:0-200 GCF_000327345.1 Myotis davidii | reverse complement strand
GCAAGTACGTGGGGCGCTGGCCCCACCGCCCTCGTGTGGATGTTGCCATAGTAACACATTTGTGGGTTCACCCGGTGGGGGGCGTGATCGGGGGAGGCCTGGCAGGCATACCTTCCCCTGGGCTTGGTACAAAACACTAGCTGTTCTTCACTGATGTGGTCTCATCGTTTTTTATTTATTTATTTATTTATTTTTAAATA
>NW_006300812.1:0-200 GCF_000327345.1 Myotis davidii | reverse complement strand
CTTTTTATTTTTGGAAAAACACTGTAGACTTTTGTGGGAAGTTTATTTTGTGTCGTGATTTAATCTGGTTTAAAGCTGAGTGACATTTTAAAGAATTGTAATTGGGCTTCTTCCTCAGGCATAATTACCTCCTTGCTTCTTCGGCGTAATAGTTCTGAGATGCCTGAGCATCTGATAGATTTGTGGTTGAATGGGCTTCA
>NW_006300811.1:0-200 GCF_000327345.1 Myotis davidii | reverse complement strand
GGACAATGGGCTCTGTGGCAAGATCTACATCTGAAAGGGGCAGAAAGCTAATGAGAAGGAGCAGCAGGCTGCCCTCCAAGTAGCCGAGGACTTTGTCTCCGGCCTGCCGTGCCTGCCAAACACTCAGGTGGAGATTCTGCACCAGGGCCGTGAGAGTCTCATCTGCTAGTGATCCTGAGAAAGAACAAAGTAGGTGGGAT
>NW_006300810.1:0-200 GCF_000327345.1 Myotis davidii | reverse complement strand
CCCACGCCCAGCGAAGGCGGCCTTGGTGGTGGGTAAGTCTTTGCCTACGGACTCAGAGCAGTGCGGGGCTGCAGGGGAAGCAGCAGGCTGTGTGCTGCTGCTGGCTGTCTAGTGGCTTTTGTTGCCGTTTGGAGGTCAGGGTCATGTTTGGTCTTTCATTCCCTTTAGGATGGGAGAGCCGCCCGCCTGCTCCTACTTGG
>NW_006300809.1:0-200 GCF_000327345.1 Myotis davidii | reverse complement strand
TCTACCATTTATTATGATTTTTTAATTTGCTAGACATGACAAATGTCTGACAAGCTTCAGAAAGGGAGGGTTTGTGTCTGGATTTTTAATTATTTTTTCTTATTGTACCGAGACACCTGGAACAGCACCTGAAGCACAGTCAGTGTACAATACATACTGATGGAAAGAGGAAGGAAAATTTGAAGAAAGAGGGGGAAGAG
>NW_006300808.1:0-200 GCF_000327345.1 Myotis davidii | reverse complement strand
GATGTCTGTGCTACACAACTGATAAAAGGCAGGTGGTGGCTGTAGGTAATTTTCCTAGAAGAACACTCAGGGGCATATATGATTAGGTAGATCATTACCTTTCATGATACAAACTAACATTGGGCTGTTCAAACTGAGGAATGAGATTTATATTTGCTTATTTCTAATATTTAATATTAAACATGAATGTGGAGTTGGTG
>NW_006300807.1:0-200 GCF_000327345.1 Myotis davidii | reverse complement strand
GGTCACGACCCACAGGTTGAGAACCGCTGCAACAGCTAAAGCTAACAAAGTACCATGAACTTTGAGTGTGGATGGCAGACCCACACTAGCTCTACCCATGGACACACAGGAAAAATGAACAATGGGATATGCTTTTACCAACAGTATACAGACCTGTAGACTCACTTTGTCCTATCTTGAGTGCTAGTTTTCAATTCTTT
>NW_006300806.1:0-200 GCF_000327345.1 Myotis davidii | reverse complement strand
AAAAAATGAACAGAGGCTCTGAATAGACACTTTTCCAAAGAAGACATATAGGTGGCTAGCAGGTACATAAAACGATGCTCAACATCACTATCCTCAGGGAAATGCAAATCAGACAACAGGAAGGTATCACCTTACACCTGTCAGAATCACTATTCTTAAAAAGACAAGATGTAAGTGTTGGCAAGGATGTGGATAAGGGA
>NW_006300805.1:0-200 GCF_000327345.1 Myotis davidii | reverse complement strand
ATTCAAATATAGGAAGTGCACAAAAAACAAATATTAATATCACAAAATAAAAATCTTAGACAAATTATATGTAACATCATTAGTTTTCTAACAAATAAACTGTCCAAAGATGTACAGACAAAAACATGCATAGAAAATACAATTATGTAATAATTATTGAAATGTTTGTCTTCATAATCGAATAAATACAAATTAAACAA
>NW_006300804.1:0-200 GCF_000327345.1 Myotis davidii | reverse complement strand
GAAGTAAAACCTTGTTGGGTGGTTCTTATAGGAACCACTATTAACTACTAATATCCTTTGAGCAAAGAACTTTTTCTCTAACTGAACAAACAGCCTCACTAGGTAAACTAGAAACAAAAAACTCAAATAAATTATTAGCAGTTACATAAGATTTTTAAGACAAATAACTAGTTAAAATTATTAGCCACAATAGTTTTTTT
>NW_006300803.1:0-200 GCF_000327345.1 Myotis davidii | reverse complement strand
ATGCCACGTTCCAGGCTTCTTTACGATCAGCGAAGGCCACGCACTAAACATCTGTCCCAGGGAATGTCCCACACGCGCACCTGCCACCGTGTCCTGCTTGCTGCACCCACCCGTCCGGGAACCGCCTGCTGCAGGAGGAGGCCTCCAGGGGCCCAGCCGCAGGACGCGCCACAGGGTGGCAGAGGCTGAGTCCCTGAGAG
>NW_006300802.1:0-200 GCF_000327345.1 Myotis davidii | reverse complement strand
TGTATGCAGCCAAAATTACTGCAACCAGGATGCGTATCATCATTAAAGCAGGAAAGTATTCTAGAGGAGAATGCAAAACACTGTTAAATAGTGATCCAATAGTGCACTGGGAAGAAACATCCTGAAAGAGGGAAGTGTAGGTACCTTCCCAACCGACAGTTCCCAATCAGACACAGGCATCTGAAAACTTCCGCACTCCA
>NW_006300801.1:0-200 GCF_000327345.1 Myotis davidii | reverse complement strand
CTGAATCAGAGAGGACTTTCTTGGTAAATGATACGGAATAAAGCGGAAAATGACAGCATTGAAACCACCGCCCTTGTTTTCTTTTTGTTGGAATGGTTCGCCCCACTATCTTCGTGTTATCTACGTGCCTGTTAAAGAAAGTTTTCCGTTAGTTTATAGAGTAGCTCAAGAACCAAAAGCCAGTTGCAAAACTTTTCACA
>NW_006300800.1:0-200 GCF_000327345.1 Myotis davidii | reverse complement strand
CAGCACATTCCTTTAAATTCCTCACAACCATGGTTATACAACAACAGCAAATAATCTATTGCAGTCTGATTCTCTAGAATGGCCTCCCTGACCTGACTTAGCTCTTGATTTATCCCATGTATAAACCTGGAAGCAGCATTCAGAGCCTTTACCATTCCACAAGTCAGCCGGGTCACTTCTACATTAAGGGAGCCTACCAT
>NW_006300799.1:0-200 GCF_000327345.1 Myotis davidii | reverse complement strand
AAAAATCCATCTGTAATAAAAAGAAAGACCCTGAGCCAAAACAGTTTTGGCTCAGTAGATAGAGCGTCGGCCTCCAGACTGAAAGGTGACTGGTTCGATTCTGATCAAGGGCAAGTATCTTGGTTGGGGGCACATATCAGGTAGGGGGTGTGCAGGACGAGGCTGAACTGCTTCTCTCTCATCGATGTTTCTAACTATCT
>NW_006300798.1:0-200 GCF_000327345.1 Myotis davidii | reverse complement strand
TCAAGATGGAAAAGGAATGGAACATTCCAATTAATGACTTGGGGTCAAACGAGTTTCTTGTTTATGTATTTGGGGTTTTTTATGAGAAATAAAATAATGTGATATTTTTGAAATAGTCCCTGAACAGAATCCAATCATGCCTCTACCATTGTTAGCTGTGAGAGTTAGGCAAATTACTTAGCCCCTCTAAGTCTCATTCC
>NW_006300797.1:0-200 GCF_000327345.1 Myotis davidii | reverse complement strand
TGTTATTCAGAGTCCAAACCTGTCCGATGGCAAAGGCCTTTCCAGTATATTCCTCCATCTCATGTGGAAGAATTCCCTTTGACATTCCTTTCTCTCCTTGAGACTGCCTAACAGCATCCATACCCCTTCCAATAAAACTGCTTTGGTGGTGCACCAGTGTATAACATGGGCCAGGCATTTCTTTTTTCCTTTTCTTTTTT
>NW_006300796.1:0-200 GCF_000327345.1 Myotis davidii | reverse complement strand
GCATTTCTCTAATAGCTAGTGAAGTTGAGCATCCTTTCATGTATTTGCTAGCTATTTGTATGTGTTTTTGGGGGAAAGTGTCTGTTCAGGTCTTCTGCCCAAATGTTAATTGGATTGTTTGCTTGGTGTCGAGTAGTATGAGTTCTTTATATGATTTAGATATTAACCCCTTGTCGAAGCTGTTGTTTGCAAATATCTTC
>NW_006300795.1:0-200 GCF_000327345.1 Myotis davidii | reverse complement strand
GGCCCACTCCCAGAGCTTCTGAATCTAAATAAGGCTGTGGGGTGGGGCCCTGATAGTTCCAGTCTGAAGAGCACTCAGGACAGAGATTTCAATCCTGGTTACACCTTAGTCGCCTGGGGGCATCCCAGACAACCTACGAATGTTCCCGGCTCCACGTTTCATTTCAGGCCGGGGCTCTCAAACTCATCCCGGCTGGTTCC
>NW_006300794.1:0-200 GCF_000327345.1 Myotis davidii | reverse complement strand
ACTGAGGAATCAGACCCCTAATTCCTTGTCCAGCTTAGAAACCCCTTCTGTAAGGTCTCTGTTGTACCCTCAGCCAGGGTCTGCTCTGACACTTCCAAGTTGATCCCATGAATATTTACTGTGCTTCTGTTACGCATAAGACACCGGAGAAGCCCTGAAAGGCACAGTGAATGGGAGAAAGATCTATTGTACAATCTGAA
>NW_006300793.1:0-200 GCF_000327345.1 Myotis davidii | reverse complement strand
ACTGTTTAGGAAAGGAGGCCAGTCATGTTCATAGCCCTGAAATCTGTCTGATACATGCTAAGAGGAGAGCTATTGCCTTGCAACTCAAAGTAAGATCTGCAGCCGCAGTATCAGTCTCTCTTGGAGGTATCTCAGAAATGCAGCTTCTCAGGCTCACCCAAAACCTGTTTAATCACAAATTGAATTTGAAGATCCCCAAG
>NW_006300792.1:0-200 GCF_000327345.1 Myotis davidii | reverse complement strand
AAAAATAATAACTAAAGTAAGTAGGCCATGGAGATGGAGAGTACAGCACGGGGAATATAGCCAGTAATACTGTTATAATTTGGAAGGATGAGAGATGATTACTAGACTTAGGGTGGTGATCACCTGGTGAGGTATAAAAATGTCGAATCCAATACAATGTGAAACTACTATACCAGTGGTCAGCAAACTCATTAGTCAAC
>NW_006300791.1:0-200 GCF_000327345.1 Myotis davidii | reverse complement strand
CCTTAAAATAACTTCAATATTAGAATAAAATAAAACTTTGGGTTTACTTTTCCCTTACAGGGCTCGAAATAGTGTCCGATTTCAGACACTGGACTGATGTTACATTCCTTAGTGTACTATGGTTGGTGTATGTCAGTCTAGATTGCACTTTAGAATCAGCTAGATTGGTGATGGCGAACCTCTGACATGCGTGTCAGAGG
>NW_006300790.1:0-200 GCF_000327345.1 Myotis davidii | reverse complement strand
GTTGAATAAGACTGGTGAAAGTGGATATTCTTGCTTTCTTTCCAATTTTAAGAGATATTCTCTTACTTTTAAATATGATGCCAGCTATAATTATTTTTTATAAATGCTCTTTCTCAGGTCGAAGATTTTACCTTTACTTCCTAGTTTTCTGAGAACTAAACATAATGAAAGGATATATTTTGTAAAAAAAATTTCTGTAT
>NW_006300789.1:0-200 GCF_000327345.1 Myotis davidii | reverse complement strand
AATTGAGCATTTATCTCTAGAAGACAGACAGTAGCTGAAATATTCACTTGCAGGTTGTAAATTCATCATTTTGTGCCTTCCATTTGTGAGGAACGAACTCTAGTTAGATTTAGGGAACCACTTTTAGTCTTCATTATTTCCCACTGGCCATTGGTCTACTAAACAAAATTATTCACATTTGTCTGATTATATTGACTTGA
>NW_006300788.1:0-200 GCF_000327345.1 Myotis davidii | reverse complement strand
ACTCATGGACATGGACAACAATGTGATGAGTATATGGGCGGAGGGGGTGCGTGGAGGTGGCAGAGGGCATAGAGGAGATAATTATGGAAACTTTAAATTAAAATACATAAAGAGAAAAAAATAATGTTCATCATATGCATAAATGATGAGCAAAAAATAACCTCATACATTTATTTTCCCCATTTCTAACAAATCTGGCA
>NW_006300787.1:0-200 GCF_000327345.1 Myotis davidii | reverse complement strand
ATCAAACACTACCTCACCAGCCATGAGAACCCCACCTCTAGTGATAGGTGGAACATGAATAGCTCATAGCAGATAGTAGTGCTGCAAGTTTATATCTGCACATGGAAGTTAACTATGATGATATCTCCAATGGAAGAATGAACTGATAAGTGAAATGTATCGGGTGTTCAAGAAATATGAGAGAAATTATTGATAAAGAG
>NW_006300786.1:0-200 GCF_000327345.1 Myotis davidii | reverse complement strand
TACTCCTATTCTTAGGTTCTCTGCTGAAGAGCAAGGAGAAGCTTCCCAGAAGCCCTCAGAGGACTCTCAGCTCTGTTCTGAATAATTCCCATCTATGATCCAACCTATTACTAACAGGTAGAAAGATACATACTGTGTCTTATAAACAGAACCCACTTAGTCCAGACTGAGGAATCTCAGAGGGAAGGAGGAGGAGGGTG
>NW_006300785.1:0-200 GCF_000327345.1 Myotis davidii | reverse complement strand
GGGCACTTGTAAAGGTTAAATGACATAATAAATGTTAATAATTCAAAACTGTGTTTGACCTGAATTAAGCAGTACATCAGCGTTGTCCATTGTCATTATTATTTTTAATTCTTTATAAAAATATGTGGGAAGATGGATAGATAACTAGGAAGTAAATTACGCACTCTGTCCCCCCACATTGGAGAATACTATGTTTTTTT
>NW_006300784.1:0-200 GCF_000327345.1 Myotis davidii | reverse complement strand
AGTGTTAAGTTTATAACACACTATCAGGAACTAATAGTTTTTGTCATGTGTTTTTTTAAATAGTTGAGTTTAGAGGAAGCTTAGCTATGATTAATGGTCCTTGAATGTGAACATGATTACATATAAATATACTAGTATCTATAATAAAAGCGTACTATGCAAACCGACCAAATGACCAAACAGCAGAACGACCATCTGGA
>NW_006300783.1:0-200 GCF_000327345.1 Myotis davidii | reverse complement strand
AAAAAAAATAGCATGTGCTTAGGAGCATGTATATATAGCTGCTTAAATTTGACCATCAATAAAGAGGTTGTACCAGTATTACTAAAATAAGAATGACACTAATGCAATGCTTCTGCCTCAGGACAATTATACTTACCTTTTTTTTTACAACAAAATCAAAATTCTCTTTCCGCTAAGTATCTATGAACATACTCAAATAT
>NW_006300782.1:0-200 GCF_000327345.1 Myotis davidii | reverse complement strand
GATACATCTAATAAGGGGTTAATTTCCAAAATACACAAAGAACTCATAGAATTTAACAAAAGTAAGACAAACAATAGAATTAAAAAATGGGCAAATGACCTGAATAGACATTTCTTCAAAGAGCACATACATCCTGAAACATCAATCGGATAGAATGTATGCACCCTTATGTTCACAGCAGCACTATTTACAATAGCTAA
>NW_006300781.1:0-200 GCF_000327345.1 Myotis davidii | reverse complement strand
CTATTTACCGAGACTGTGCATATGTGTGTATTATTCACCTTCAAATGGCACAGCATCACTGCGACAACCGAAGACAAATATTGTGTCCAAAGGGATACCTGGTCTGCCGAATGACCATGCGTTGGAGAGGCGCTAAGCGAAGTACCAGTTGATGGAGTAAGGTTCTGAATCATTCGTTTTTTGAGCAGCTGGAGCCGTGG
>NW_006300780.1:0-200 GCF_000327345.1 Myotis davidii | reverse complement strand
GGTTCACAAAACCATACAGGTTTCAAATGTATAACTCAACAAAACATCATCTGTACCCTGCATCATTCACTCATCGCCCAAAGTCCCTTTCCATCCCTTTTGCTTAACTCCACCTACTCCCCAACCCCGATTCCCTCTTGCTAACACTACATTGTTGCCTGTGTCTATGTGTTTTATCTATCTATCTATCTATCTATCTA
>NW_006300779.1:0-200 GCF_000327345.1 Myotis davidii | reverse complement strand
GACTGTGTCAAGCAGCAAGGATGGACCAGCTCCGGGCAAACCATTGTACTTTGAAAAGCAGCTGGGGTGCTTTATGTGTGCTTCTGACCCTTGAGTAAACATGAATAAAACATGTTTATTCAAGGGTCAGTGTTTAATGAATGATTTTTACTGTTTCATCAGGGACATTCTTTAAATATATTTTAATGATTTTTTACAGA
>NW_006300778.1:0-200 GCF_000327345.1 Myotis davidii | reverse complement strand
GTGAGATACGGATGATAGCTGAGACCACTCCTTAGCTGGAAAACGCAACTTCAGCATATGTTTTAGAGAAGCAATGAATAAAATATTACATTTTCAGAGTCCTGCCGTGCTTCCTAATCCACAGCTGTGCCAAATACTTCACTGTGCAAAATGGTGATGATCTTTTGAGAACAGCAGAGGAGCTTCCCCTTTGCTACAGG
>NW_006300777.1:0-200 GCF_000327345.1 Myotis davidii | reverse complement strand
GTACACATTGCATGTTATTTTTGTGCATCCAATCTATAAATGCATCCATAAATCCAAGAATATGTTCCAAAGTACTCACAGCTGTTAATGCTGAATGGCATGACACATTTCATTTTCAATTTCTTCCATTTCCTAAATTGTTCTCCACTGACTAGAGTAACTGAATGGCACACCTCAGTTCCAAACCAGGGACAAAGTCA
>NW_006300776.1:0-200 GCF_000327345.1 Myotis davidii | reverse complement strand
TTGAGCCTGGCTGGTGGAAGCTGGCACCGTTCCCAGCTCTGTGTGAGCTCCAAGCACTGCTCCACTGATCCTTCAGGGTGATTCATTCTCTGGTCTTAGGTAGTTTCCTCATCTGTATGCACATGTACCTTCTTTATGAGCCTATCCCGTAAAAATTAAACACACCGCCTCCCTAGCCACTTCTGTTACCCTCACACTTT
>NW_006300775.1:0-200 GCF_000327345.1 Myotis davidii | reverse complement strand
TGGGCATGTCTTGGCTTTTTGCCTCTGTCTTTCCCAGGAGACTGTGATGATATCAAGGGAGAAATATCTAGCTTCCATTTTAGTCCTGTAGCTCCTTGTTTATTTTTGAATGTTACACTGACAATACCTTCTTTTTGCTCTTCAGGGTTTTACAATGTGTTTGTCTAGCGTTGTAATGTATTTTCAGTGCGCTGGTTGCT
>NW_006300774.1:0-200 GCF_000327345.1 Myotis davidii | reverse complement strand
AAATCAATAAAAAAAATATTTTTTTAAAAAATATAAATATATTTAAAAAAATAATAATTTATCTGCAACCAAACACGTACACAGGCATTTCGGTGCATGTGTGTGAGTGTGGGGGAGGGAGGGACATAGAGGTATTTACATGAGCAAACAGTTGCCACCCAGTGTCCGGCCACATGCTCTGATCTCTCTCTCTTGCTTTT
>NW_006300773.1:0-200 GCF_000327345.1 Myotis davidii | reverse complement strand
TAACTTTTCTGTTTTTAGATTTTTTTCTGAGTTGCCATATAAATTTTATGTTTTTATATAATCTCTAGTGACAGCTAAAGTATACCCATAAAATCAATCACGATACTTGCTATGAAATATGAGGAATTTAGCTAAGTTCATTCTCTCCCCCTGCTGATTTTTATATTTTAAATTATATATAAATCCTATACAAACTTATA
>NW_006300772.1:0-200 GCF_000327345.1 Myotis davidii | reverse complement strand
AACACTCAAAATGAGTGACTTTTAAGGACACCACTCATTGTATGCTGTAACCTGGGGAGAATGCTCAAGAAATTATGGTGAAGATAGGAGGGAAGCCACAGAAAAGATGAGCAACATGGAAGGAAGGGAAAAGGAAAGACTATCATATTCATTGAGCTATTGTTTTAGTTATGGATGTTGGTCTGATGGAATGATCTCTT
>NW_006300771.1:0-200 GCF_000327345.1 Myotis davidii | reverse complement strand
AACACTCAAAATGAGTGACTTTTAAGGACACCATTCATTGTATGCTGTAACCTGGGGAAAATGCTCAAGAAATTATGGTGAAGATTGGAGGGAAGCCACAGAAAAGATGAGCAATATGGAAGGAAGGGAAAAGGAAAGACTATCCTATTTATTGAGCTATTGTTTTTGTTATGGATGTTGGTCTGATGGAATGATCTCTT
>NW_006300770.1:0-200 GCF_000327345.1 Myotis davidii | reverse complement strand
GGCCTGGGGACTGTGATGACTGAGTTACACGGGATGAGAAGCTCAGCTCCAAACCAGGGTCCCCCCGGAGGGTCCCACACCAAGCAGTACCCCCCACGCCTTCACCCTGGCTGCTGGTCGCCTGCTCGCTCACCTGCATTTGGGGGTGGCCGATGTGTGCCCGGCAACTCCAGGCCGGGTCTGGGCTGAGCAAACGGGCA
>NW_006300769.1:0-200 GCF_000327345.1 Myotis davidii | reverse complement strand
ATTTCATTTATATGCTTTTCTTTTTATATCATTCCTCAGTAGATTGTTATGTCATAAACCTTCACTGCATTTTATGGAGTATCTTTATAACATCTACAATCATCGGCTCCCAAGGATAAAGTCATATATTTCACAATGTGTATTTGTAAAGGTACAAATGCTAAAGGCACAAGCTAACATCGGGAGACTGTGGATGCTCA
>NW_006300768.1:0-200 GCF_000327345.1 Myotis davidii | reverse complement strand
TTGGAGATTTTAGTTTGATGTGTCTGAAAGGGATTTGAACATGTAGAAAGGAAAACAATGTTTTTTGATAGATTGAAAACAGTAGTGTAAAGATATCTTATTTCCCCTACATATCATACATTATTATAAGGCCAAAAAATATAGAGCTATTTTTGAAACTAAGCAAACTGAATTCTAACATTTTTATGAAGAAAATAGAT
>NW_006300767.1:0-200 GCF_000327345.1 Myotis davidii | reverse complement strand
TAATCCTAGTTAAGGTGGGAAGAGACTGATTTTAGAATCCCACTAAATTTCAGGGGCAGGCAGATATTCTCTCTTGGTACATGTTCAGAGGAAGAAGTATTTTTCCAAGCTAAAGGAAGCAGTCTGATGACTTATTCATGTAAGCCTGTATTCATGTGTGCATTAATTTATTAATCTATTCCTCCATTAAACAAATGGGA
>NW_006300766.1:0-200 GCF_000327345.1 Myotis davidii | reverse complement strand
TAAAGAAACTAAGTTCTCCTCATCTCAGGACCCTGTTACAGTTAAGCCCCCCTTATAAAATAAAATAAAGGCAACTGGCTAACATAAAATAAGGAAGAAGGTCACACTCCAGTTTCCAAGGCTAGCACAGTGCTTCCTCTTAACCTCTGAATGTCACTCTCAGGTACGTTGGCAGTTACTGGGGAAATGGAACCAACTGT
>NW_006300765.1:0-200 GCF_000327345.1 Myotis davidii | reverse complement strand
GTCTACAGTGTGGGTCTGTGTAAACCTGAAAATAAGCCCAGCACCTGAGTGCCAAGCATAGGCTGGGAGTGTTCTGTACCTATGTGTTTCTGTGCTTGGGTTATCTGTATGTTTTCTCTGAGTCTGTGCACCCCCACAGTGAGCAGGTGCATAGGCAATCTCTGGCAAGGCATTGTAGAGGCACCTTCCTCTGCATCAAT
>NW_006300764.1:0-200 GCF_000327345.1 Myotis davidii | reverse complement strand
TTCCCCCAAACTTCTGTCCCTGGAAACCCCCATTCCACTCTGTTTTTACAAGTTCAGTTGTTCTCTGCGGAGAATGCTACTGGTTGGTGCTGCTCGGCTGGGCATGTCTGCCTGTAGATATGGAGGGATTGTGATGGGGAAGTTCACTCATGCTCATCTTAAAGGGGGTTGCAGCCCTAACTGGTTTGGCTCAGTGGATA
>NW_006300763.1:0-200 GCF_000327345.1 Myotis davidii | reverse complement strand
GCTTATCTCCCCAATTATTAGTGCCTTGGGACAAGCCCGGGTCTCATTATCTCTGTGTCCCCGCAGCATCCAGCCCAGAACCAAGAGACATATTGACTGTGAGGTTAATAAAACTTAAGGCCCCTCACTTGCACAGACCCCTCTCCAGGTACCATGTATGTGTCAAGTTCAGCATCTTGTCTTATTAGGATGATTTGTAG
>NW_006300762.1:0-200 GCF_000327345.1 Myotis davidii | reverse complement strand
AAAATATAATTGTTGAAAAATAGAAGGTCACATTGTACTGAAGTGACCAAATCTAAGATTGGTTCTAACATGTTATTATATAAATCACTACACGACATGTTTCCAACAGTAAAAGAGGCGCTACAGAATTGTTGATTCTGTTCAAATACCTGAAAGCTAAGATTTACAATTAACGTGAAAACTAGTCTGACACACAGTCT
>NW_006300761.1:0-200 GCF_000327345.1 Myotis davidii | reverse complement strand
GAAGGCCATGGAGGTACAGTGTGGGCAGCAAGCAGATGGGGTCCAGTCTGTGCAAATGCTGGGGGGACACAGGGGCTCCTCACAGCCTGGATGGGTTGGCTGTACCTCCTTTGTAGTGCCCCTCCCACGCCCAGTTCCAGCTTGAACACAGAAGGGGATGTTGGCGCCTGTAACTGAAAAGTACAGGACTTGGTCTGGTT
>NW_006300760.1:0-200 GCF_000327345.1 Myotis davidii | reverse complement strand
GGCCTCTAGTTAATCAATAACTCTTTACCTACTCAGCTATAGGCAAGCAAGATTCTGTGCTATATCTCTATGAGTTTGATTACTCTAGGTAGTTAATATAAGTGGAAAAATATACTATCTGGTTTATTAACCAGAGTATGAGATCCTCAAGGTTCATCTATGTTGTAGGATGGGTCAATAGTTCAAAATTCCTTTCCTTT
>NW_006300759.1:0-200 GCF_000327345.1 Myotis davidii | reverse complement strand
TTTGCCACAGGGTCAGCCTCTGAAACGAGGGGGGTCGGAATTGGAACGGGAGAAGGGGGTTGGGTGCTCCTGGCTCTGCAGAGAACACGGCTCAATTCCAAGGAGGCCCAGCGGCCCTGATCGTCTCCCCCAGGACAGCCTCTCCCGCCCAGCGCCCTGGTGTCTCCCACACGGATCTGGAGGAGACTGAGGCGCAGAAC
>NW_006300758.1:0-200 GCF_000327345.1 Myotis davidii | reverse complement strand
CATAGCAGCACAATTTACAATAGCGAAGATCTGAAACAGCCCACGTGCCCGTCGGCGGAGGAGTGAGTGGATAAAAAAGCTGGGGTGGACACGTATGCCGTGGAATACTATGCAGCTATGAAAAAGGAGGACCTCTTACCCTTTTAAAATTATTATTACTTTTAAAATCTCACTGGAGGATATTTTCCCATTGATTTTTA
>NW_006300757.1:0-200 GCF_000327345.1 Myotis davidii | reverse complement strand
CCTAGGAAGTGAAGAATATAAGACATTTGGGGATACCCAGTGGTCACATAGAAGGGGAGCAGTAGCGAGAAGGGGCGATGGGAAGTGGGTGCAGCACCATGATACTGGCAGGCATTCCAGTCATTCTCCCCTTCTTGATAACAGAGGCACTTACATAAAAACCTTACTAAAGAAAGATGGATTTCCATGGCACTCTTTTT
>NW_006300756.1:0-200 GCF_000327345.1 Myotis davidii | reverse complement strand
TTGGTGCTTAGAAAAGACACATCCCATAATGAGGCTGCTGATAATTGTGTAGGATCTAAAAAAGGCAAGAAAATCCTTCTTTTTCAATCAATATAAACCATGGCATTGAGTTATACAATTGGGTAGTAAAATGTGTCAAAATCCAATAACCAAAGAAAATATTGATTAATAGTTTGTATTTTGTGTCAAGAAGCTATTAG
>NW_006300755.1:0-200 GCF_000327345.1 Myotis davidii | reverse complement strand
TTTTCATCTTCCCTCTTCAATGAGCAGCACATCATGGTTTGGGTTTCCGTAGCCATCCTAGCACTGGAATTCATCCTGAGGATGGATGCTACCTGCAGAGTGCAATGGAGAGTGACTGCCCGCCCATCGGATAACGGTGGAGCTGCTATAGGCACCCTAGACTACCAACATCTGGGTATGTTTTACACAAAAGAGAAAAC
>NW_006300754.1:0-200 GCF_000327345.1 Myotis davidii | reverse complement strand
GCTAGTCTTATCATTTTCTGCAGTTACAGTAATTGGACCAAATAATATCTCCATGGCTCTACATCCCAGCTCTAATTAATTATGGGACCAGGTGAAAAGCAGGATAAGCAAAAGAAACCTTAGTGCATGAACGCATGCCCTGAATCCGCCAGCATCTGATTTTTCATTGAACTGGTGTTACTTACAAGAACACCTGAATG
>NW_006300753.1:0-200 GCF_000327345.1 Myotis davidii | reverse complement strand
TGAATAGACCAAGAAATAAATATGCACTAAAAAAAATATTCTTTAAAAACCAAACAGCTAAAATAATAGAGATCAAGATACAGTACGAAAAATAAACAGGACCCAATTCACAAGTTTATATTTCATTGTCATCACTGGTTTCTTCTGCTTTTCCAACATTGCAGCCATTTTTTAAATCATTTTCTTTTCTTTAATTAAGG
>NW_006300752.1:0-200 GCF_000327345.1 Myotis davidii | reverse complement strand
GGAGAGCATCCCTATCCAGAAGGCACCATGCTGGCACCTTTCTCGAGGACATCCTGCCTCTAGGACTGTAGGACCTACATGTTTGTGGTCTATCGCCTTCCCAACTCTTGGCATTTTGTGACAGCCTCCCGAACAGTCTCAGACAGGGGAGCCCACGCCCTGATCTTTTCCTGCTTCTAGAACTGCATCCCTTGTCCTCA
>NW_006300751.1:0-200 GCF_000327345.1 Myotis davidii | reverse complement strand
TGTGTGCGGCCTCGGCTGGCACTGTGAGCTGCACTGAGGCCCACAGTACTGAAACCTCCCAGGAAATCAGAGGGAAGTAGGAGGAGAGGAGGAAGGACACCGCGGGCAGGGGGCATGGCTGCTTCTGCCTTCTGGTGTCACATGGAGTCCCATCCCAGCTGAGCCCTCAGTGCTCCCTGGCCCCGCCTTTAGCACCAAAC
>NW_006300750.1:0-200 GCF_000327345.1 Myotis davidii | reverse complement strand
CAATTACTAAAACAAAAAGGGGGAGAAGAGGTTATGTTTGTGTCTTTCCGGAAGGAGCAATACAGCCAATTTGGGTGCCAGAACGGTATGTGCAACACAATAGACCCAGAGAAGCTCCTTGTCCTTCTGTTCAAGAGACTGAGAGTTGCCTCATGACAGCAAAGAGAAAGAAAAAGAAAACAGAGGCTACACTAGGGGCT
>NW_006300749.1:0-200 GCF_000327345.1 Myotis davidii | reverse complement strand
TTTCAAAGAAGACAATGGCAGACGGGCACACAAAAAAGATTTTCAACGTCATTAATCATTAGGAACGTGAAAATCAAAGCTACAATGAGATATCCTCTCACACCTGTTCGTTAGAATAGTTCTTATCAAAGAGACAAGAGATCACAAGTGTCGGCAAACATGTGGATAAAAGGAAACCCTTGTGCACTGCTGGTGGGAAT
>NW_006300748.1:0-200 GCF_000327345.1 Myotis davidii | reverse complement strand
TTCTGCCTTCTACTAAGTACATCAATTCCAGCAATTCACTTTGGAGACTTGGAAATAGCCACAGGGCAGATTTTAGGACCCACTGGGACCACTGGGAGGCAGACCTGAGGTAAAATGCCTTTGATTCCCTGACCTCCACAGGCTCCCTCTCTCACTGGCGGACTACGGTGAGGTCTCAGTCTTCTGGAATTAGTGTTAGA
>NW_006300747.1:0-200 GCF_000327345.1 Myotis davidii | reverse complement strand
CATATTTCCATACCTTCCCACTTAGAACACATCATGTGAAGAGAACCAAACTCCCTGTTTGGGAAATGCACCCTCCTGTGATGTAATTCATCTTCCCATGTGGGAAATACACCATCCTCTGGAGAAACATATATTCATGTGGGGGAAATGCACCTTCCTCTAGGGGAAAAGCATCTTCCTGCATCTTCCTGTGGGGAAAC
>NW_006300746.1:0-200 GCF_000327345.1 Myotis davidii | reverse complement strand
TGGGGGCAGCACAGCCACAGATCAGGCCCCTGATCCTGTGCGGGCATGAAGAATGAGGAGGATGAAGAACGCCTCGCTTGTATCCACAGGGAACTCAGAGCAGTGGGAGACAATGCCAGTGACACAGCCCGAGGCCACTTGTGCTGAGCACTAGGAAGGCCCGGCCGTGATGAAAAGCTCCCTTTACAGTGGGTCGCTGA
>NW_006300745.1:0-200 GCF_000327345.1 Myotis davidii | reverse complement strand
GGTGGGGTTTTTTGGACATTTCCCCAAAACATTTCATCTGTTATAGCCCAAAATAATCCAATCAGCCATGTAGAACATTTCTTCCAGCTTTTCCTGTTAAACAGATTAATGTTCCTAAACTTAAAAACAAATTCCTTTAATTCTTGACAGAAAATATAAGTATAATCGATTACATAATATGTAGTCTATTTTACCGCTTG
>NW_006300744.1:0-200 GCF_000327345.1 Myotis davidii | reverse complement strand
TGGTTCCTTCGCCAGTTAGGAAGTGGAAGAAATGAATCCGTTACCAGGTCCTGACCTGAAAGTCAATGGGACAGAGAAATGCTTTTCTGGGCAACTTCGCCTGTGACCTGGCCTCACGGAGGGAAGAGCCTGGTGCCATTTGGACCAGTTTCATAGAATGTCTCCTGTACGCCACCACAAAAGTCACGATGCCACCGAAT
>NW_006300743.1:0-200 GCF_000327345.1 Myotis davidii | reverse complement strand
AATTGTCTCTGAAAACTTCGTTCCATCGTGTCACGACGGTGAGCTGTAGAGACACAGCAGAACCCAACACAACCGCTCCAAGACTTTTTGCTGCAGCACCTCTCCATGGCTTAGTCCCATGGTCGTTATTCGCCAACTCGGATGGGCAAGGAGAAAGAACTTCGGTGGAGAGAGGATTTGACTGCGAGGGTTTGAGGGTT
>NW_006300742.1:0-200 GCF_000327345.1 Myotis davidii | reverse complement strand
TTGTTTATTTTTGCTTTTGTTGCCTTTTCCTTTGGTGCTAAATCCAAAAAGTTATTGCCAGGACCAATGTTAAAAAGCTTGCCCCCTGTGTTTTCTTCTAGGAGCTTTATGATTTCAGGTCTTACATTCAAGTCTTTAACCCATTTTTAGTTGATGTTGTGTATGTTATAAGATTAGGGTCCAGTTTTATTTATTTATTT
>NW_006300741.1:0-200 GCF_000327345.1 Myotis davidii | reverse complement strand
GAAAGAGCACACAGTGTCCAGCTGATGACTCTGGAAAGGCAAGCCTGAGGGACAGACAGCTGCTCCAACCTCGGGGCGCTGCCTTTCACCTCCCAGCTTGGAATTTCGAAGGAGCTGCCTGCCCTCTCTGGTTCCGCTAGGAGGAGGTTCCCTGAAGACGGCCCATGATGTCCTCTGTCTGGCCTTGGGCGTCCCTTTGA
>NW_006300740.1:0-200 GCF_000327345.1 Myotis davidii | reverse complement strand
TCAATTACCTGCTCTTATTGTTGAGATATAGATTCAGGATGTCCCCAAAGTCTGTCTAGTAATAGTCATCTCATAATAGATCCCATGAAATTCTCAACTTGTAGAGGAAATAATGCTTGCATATCTTAGATGTCCTAAGTGAGATGGAAAAACATTACTATTTATTTAAAAATCCTATAGACCACAATATATATTCCAGA
>NW_006300739.1:0-200 GCF_000327345.1 Myotis davidii | reverse complement strand
TTGTAGAATTGTTACTGGACTTATAACTACATATCAAACTCCAATCAGGTTTCTATAAGATTAAATAAAACCAATTCAAAAAACAAACAAACAAAAAAAACGAAGCCAGGCCTTGGAGGGAGTTCCGAGTCCCACTGTGGAAATAGGGGTCCTGCCACGAATTAAGGTCTGATCCTGGGATGGAGGTCTGGGCCTCAGGA
>NW_006300738.1:0-200 GCF_000327345.1 Myotis davidii | reverse complement strand
GAGGGAGGGAGGGAGGGAGGAAGAAAAGAAAGAAGGGGGGAGGGGAGGGGGGAAAGAAAGGAGAAAAGCAACTGTTCCTCCATTAGGCTGTGGGAATTGCTTTGTTTACTTCATGGAAGAGATAGGAATGTGGTTCCACAGCCAACACAGAATACCAAACACATGAGGTGACACCGATAACAAAACAACTAAGACAAAAA
>NW_006300737.1:0-200 GCF_000327345.1 Myotis davidii | reverse complement strand
TGTGGATGCCATCCCATGAGCTAATCATCTTACGTTTCTCCTAACCTGCAGGTTCTTCTTATACTTCCTAACCCTCAGAGGCCCATCCTAACATGCTCCACTCTGAACCAGCATTGTGGACTGTGAGGCTGAAACGTTGAAAGCATGAAGATCATGGTAATACATGTTAAGGCAGCCGTGGGCAAACTAAGGCCCGCGGG
>NW_006300736.1:0-200 GCF_000327345.1 Myotis davidii | reverse complement strand
ATGGACTTGAAGTATTTCAGGACACTGGTTTGGGGGAGTTAGTGCATGACTATGCGGACAAAGCCCCAGCTTCCCCAGATCCCCTCTGGGGTGACTCGAGCCCCTTCCTGTAAGAACAGGCAGGTGCCATGGGAGGGATGACCCTGAGTGGCAGACGCTAGGGGAGCAGGTGACGGCAGTGCAGTGTCCTGTGGAAGTGT
>NW_006300735.1:0-200 GCF_000327345.1 Myotis davidii | reverse complement strand
GGGGGGGGGGAAGGAACATCTACTAAGGAGGGCTCCTAGTGGCTAACTGGGCTCAAATAAATTTTAAAAAGCAAAGTCTAGCAGCCATTCTTGCACAGCGGCCTCTCATGCAAATTGCATTTCATGAAGAAGCCTACACTGAATTGCCTGACTCTGCATTGCACGACCTGTTTCTGCACTTTCAGCCATCTGAGCCAGCC
>NW_006300734.1:0-200 GCF_000327345.1 Myotis davidii | reverse complement strand
TTTTTTTAAGACATCATTCAAATGTATTGTATTATCCTTTTAAAAATCAAATGGTCTGTAGTCATTTTAAAAATAGCTTAAAAGACTACAAAAGTGAAAAAGAGGTTACTGCTAAGTACTTCATATCCTGAGTAGTATAGTATAAAATAAATACCCAAAGGGAAAAATGTGGGCTGCAAAATTAAGTTTAAAATTAGTTT
>NW_006300733.1:0-200 GCF_000327345.1 Myotis davidii | reverse complement strand
TGAACATTTCCTTAGGCATTGCTTTGAAAAAAATATTTAACTTCCTACATAGGAACTTTACTTTTCTGAAAGCATTTGAAAATGCTCTTTTCTCCATCAAAGCCTAATTTGAGATCAAGCAAAAAGTGTTTATGAGGAAGCATTTTTTCCTGCCTTTGTGATATTTAGCACTAAATTAGGGAAGATAAATCAACTGGAGA
>NW_006300732.1:0-200 GCF_000327345.1 Myotis davidii | reverse complement strand
CGATCAGGCCTGCAGGGGAGGGTGGTTAGGGGCAATCAAGCAGGCAGAGGAGAGCAGTTAGGGGCGATCTGGCCTTCAGGGGAGAGCAGTTAGGGGCAATCTGGCCTGCAGGGGAGAGCGGTTTGGGGCGGTCAGGGTCGCCACAATCCATGAAGACACGTCACTCCGAACTAGAGAGACACCGAAGGCCATTTGGACCA
>NW_006300731.1:0-200 GCF_000327345.1 Myotis davidii | reverse complement strand
CAATAGCAAAGATATGGAAGCAACCTGTGTCCATTAATAGATGAATGAATAAAGAAGATATGATACATGTACACAAAGGAATATTACTTAGCCATAAAGAAAAAAAAATGAAATCTTGTCATTTCCAACAACATGGATGGACCTGGAGGGTATTATTATGTAGAGAAGTCAGACAGAGAAAGACAAATACAATATGATTT
>NW_006300730.1:0-200 GCF_000327345.1 Myotis davidii | reverse complement strand
GGGGAAAAAAAGGGGGGGGGGGGGCGTTGGCACCCACAATGGCTGGTGGCTTGGTGGTGCACGCTTGCCTCCCCCCGCCCCCCATCACTGCCACTAGTCGAATAGGTTCAATACAGGAGCTACCCCCAATAGGGGTAGCTTCTGAGTTGAGCAGGGAGGGGAGGGGAATGGGCAGCTACTTCATCGAGTATCTGCCCCCT
>NW_006300729.1:0-200 GCF_000327345.1 Myotis davidii | reverse complement strand
AGGGATGCCAGGGTTCCTTTCCTGAAGGCTCGAACTGCCTCTGTGTATGGCTTTGGCATCTAGCTCTGAATGAATTTTGGTTTTTAGTTGTGTTTAACACTAAACAGCCCCAAACTTAGCCCAGCAATCATAAAATTGATCTAGCATTGCACCAGAGAGAGGCTGCAGGAGAGGGAGTTGGAGGGAGCCCCAGAAATCAA
>NW_006300728.1:0-200 GCF_000327345.1 Myotis davidii | reverse complement strand
TACACTGGACATAGGTGGTTGTAGCCCTGGTTTACTTTCATTATCCCAAGATTCATGTGCAGGAAGAGACCTGGTACTGCGTCGTATGTGCAAAGCTATGTTAAATGATTCAGAGCTTAAAACAACATCAACAACATGGTTTTGGATTCCACCTTCCTTTATTTTTTTAAACAAAAGGGGAAATACCCATGAGGAAAAAT
>NW_006300727.1:0-200 GCF_000327345.1 Myotis davidii | reverse complement strand
TTATTGTTAAGATTATTACAGATGTTCCTCTTTCCCCCACTCATAGCTCCCCTCCAGCTGGTTCCTACCTCATCCCAGGTCCTTGCCACCCTATTGTCTATGTCTATAGGTACCGCTTACGTGCATATAAGATCTTTGTCGATTCTCTCATGCATCCCCCCACACCTCCTTCCCTATGAGAATCATCAGTCTGTTCCATT
>NW_006300726.1:0-200 GCF_000327345.1 Myotis davidii | reverse complement strand
TTTAAATTTTTACCATATTATGTTAGTTTCTGGTGTACAACCCAGTGATTAAACATAGAACTTACAAAGTGATTGCCCTGTAAATCTAGTACCCATATGACACCACATTTAGTTATTACAATACTATCGACTATACTCCCTATGCTGTTCTTTACATCCCTATGGCCATTCTGTAACTACCAACTTGTACTTCTTAATCC
>NW_006300725.1:0-200 GCF_000327345.1 Myotis davidii | reverse complement strand
GGTCTCATATTAATTTTGGTAATAAAAGATAGTATAATATCTATTCTAATTTTAAAAAGTTGATTTATCTTAAATATTATTTTAAATATAAATTAGAGGGTTTAATTTATGGTATTTGTTCAATAGAACTTTTAACATTTTCAAATTAAACCAAGAACAATAGACCGATATTTGCTCAAAATTGTTCTTTACACAAAAAT
>NW_006300724.1:0-200 GCF_000327345.1 Myotis davidii | reverse complement strand
TCCTCCCCCTCCTCCTCCTCACAGCTGAGTTCATTTATTGACTACACTTGGTTCCAGCATTGCGTTCACTAAGCAGAGTCCATCAATCATCTCCAAGGCTGCCGGACTGGATGTGAGGGTCACAGGTGTGCCTGCTCACCCCTGCTTCTAAGGGGAGCTGCCCACCCCCAGCTCCACTGCTTCACCCCTTTTCCACCCAT
>NW_006300723.1:0-200 GCF_000327345.1 Myotis davidii | reverse complement strand
GGTTTGAATCCTGGCCTCAGCACCTTACAAAAGCTGTGTGGCTTTAGATTAGGCCTCAGTTTTCCTCATCTGCAAAATGGGACGCATCATGGGACTAATAACCCCTGCCTGATAGGATGGCTGTGAAGATTAAATAAGATCATATAAATAAAATACCTTTCATGGTTTCTAGCACATGGGAAATATCTCCCAAATGGCAG
>NW_006300722.1:0-200 GCF_000327345.1 Myotis davidii | reverse complement strand
GGCAGCGAAGCCCGCCGGCTCGGCTCTGCTGCAGGCCGCCTGCCTGGTTTTCACGTGGTCAGCAAGGTGGTCGCCGGGCCGCGTTGTGGGCAGCAGAGCTAAGGTGTGACTGTTCGGCCAGGAAGCCCGCAGGCTGCGCGGGAGGAGAACTGATGTTCGTGACTCCAATGCTGCTGAATGCCCGGGCCCAGGGGCAGACC
>NW_006300721.1:0-200 GCF_000327345.1 Myotis davidii | reverse complement strand
AATAAAATAAAATATAACAAAAACAACAAAAAAAACACCAAACCCACAAAAAGACAAGCAAAGTGCACAAGGCTGCTCAGCCCGGCGTCGAGTTCTAGGGGCCTCTATGCCCCACCCTCCCCCAGGCTTGTTGGACCCCGATCCGCTCGCTGCCCCAGCAAGGCTCCCATCCATGCTGCACCCTCCATGCTCCCCTCCCT
>NW_006300720.1:0-200 GCF_000327345.1 Myotis davidii | reverse complement strand
CAGTTTTCTTAATGATAATCAGTTTATTCAGGTTTTCTAATTCTTTTAGTTACATTCTGATAATATTTATTTGTTTGGAAATTTTAGCAATTGTTTAAGCCTTGGATTATTTCTTATATGGGGAAGCTCGAGACAAGAGCTTGTGTACAGACCATGTATTTGGGGAGCATGATTCCAGGGAATGGGTAGGTGGGACTGGA
>NW_006300719.1:0-200 GCF_000327345.1 Myotis davidii | reverse complement strand
TATTATATACCATAATAATGACTATGGGACAGACGAAATAATTCAGCCACGAATTATTCTCCAAAAACAGAAATGAGAGCAAACAAAAATATACTATATATACAGGCACACCCTGCTTTAAATATATCCAATATGAAAACACACATTTTCTAACATGGAAAATGAGTGTGTGGCTATATTTCAAAGGATTCATTTGCTTC
>NW_006300718.1:0-200 GCF_000327345.1 Myotis davidii | reverse complement strand
GCTGTGATAGACAATGGGATGTGCATTCCTGAGTTCCACAGGCTTGTAGCAGACAGGCTTCTCTTTGTGCACTTGCCATGGCTATCCCCTCCATCCTGAGGATTCAGCAGAGGGGTGGGGCAGGCAAAAATGCCCATCCCCCAGTATTTCCATTTAAGGGATGTGATGACATATTTTATAAGCTGCTGCATGAGGGTCCA
>NW_006300717.1:0-200 GCF_000327345.1 Myotis davidii | reverse complement strand
CCCCCCCCCCCCCCCCCTCTCTCCCAGAAGAGAGGAAGAGTCATTTTCCCAGGATTCCTGGGTACCTTGTCATTGGCTCATTCTGGAAAGAAACACTGAGCCCCAGAAAACATGATATGCTTATTAGCCAGTCAAGGCCACCCACCCAAACCACAAAGCTGGGAACGGAAGGAGGAAGTTCCCAGTGGGCATTTGGACTG
>NW_006300716.1:0-200 GCF_000327345.1 Myotis davidii | reverse complement strand
TCTCTCTCTCTCTCCCTCCCTCTCTCCCCCTCTCTCTCCGTCTCACGTTCTCCTGAAAGTGGCTGAGATGCCTCGTATTCATTCCTCAAAGGGAGGGGCGGCGGGGTGGGGGGGGACGGAGGGGGGAGACCGGAGACGCAAACACACCGAACGAAGGGTGCCTTGGCGGTCATGGGAGGCAGAGGCTGAAGTGGATGTGA
>NW_006300715.1:0-200 GCF_000327345.1 Myotis davidii | reverse complement strand
TTCCTCTTCTGTCACCAATTGGAGAAAATCTCTGCTGTAAAGAACAACTCATGTGATCCAGTTAAGCCCACCCAGATAATCTATCTATTTTAAGGTCAACTAAATAGTAACCTTATTTAAATCTACAGAATTTCCTCACAACACCACCAAGATTAGTGTTTGAATAATTGGGGAAAGGTATGTCTATACCAGAACTAGGA
>NW_006300714.1:0-200 GCF_000327345.1 Myotis davidii | reverse complement strand
CAGGATTCTGATTCAGATATGTCACCTCCATGAAAGAGACCTGGAAGACTAGAGCTCGGTTTCTGACCCTTCTCCACCAGAGAGGAAACAAGAGGGCCAACTCTTCTGATTCCTACCTGTCTCCACCTCAAAGCACTCAGCCTCTGGGAAAGAAGGCTGCACACATGTATTCTAGGGCCAGTACTGGGTTGGTGTTAACT
>NW_006300713.1:0-200 GCF_000327345.1 Myotis davidii | reverse complement strand
GAAGAAGCTGAGTTTCAGAAGCCCAGAAAGGGAGTTCTATTTCGGTTCCAGGGAACGACACTTCTAGAACCTTTGGCTTATTTGGAATCCTGGACCTCACTGGAATAAGACGGTGGTGAGTTCACTAGTTCTGCATTGGCCACTGGGTTTGTCACGTAGACAGTTTGGAAGACCACAGTACCCTGAAAAAGACAGGCACA
>NW_006300712.1:0-200 GCF_000327345.1 Myotis davidii | reverse complement strand
ATGATAAATTATCATTGTTTTGGCATTTAATCCATTTAAAAACTTGTCTCTTCTCCATTTAAGATTCCTTCCTTTCTCCTTCCTTTCTCGGGTTGGGGCTGTGGAGAGCACTATTTGCTGTGTCACAAGCAACAGAAAGCCAAATTTCCTCCTAAGTAACATTAAATAAGTTTGGAGACTTGTGATTGTTTTGAAAAGAA
>NW_006300711.1:0-200 GCF_000327345.1 Myotis davidii | reverse complement strand
CTGGAGAAAGGCCATATCAGTGCAGTGAATGTGGCAAAGCTTTTAGCAGTAGTAATAGCCTAGGTGATCATCAAGTTTTGCACACTGGACAGAGGCCTCATAAGTGTAGTGAATGTGGGAAAGCTTTTACCAGTAGCAATGGCCTCCAATATCATCAGAGAGTTCATACTGGAGAAAGGCCTTATGAGTGCAGTGAATGT
>NW_006300710.1:0-200 GCF_000327345.1 Myotis davidii | reverse complement strand
AGTTCCTGCATGTGAGAGGGGGCAAGGAGAGATTAGGGTGGAGAAGACCTATAAGGGTTGTTGGAGGCAGACTTTTGGGGCCTCCTTGGTGAGAGTGACAGCTGCAGCCAGAGGCTGGAGGCAAGGCTGCCATCCCCAGACCATGGGGTCAGGCTGCCTGAACAGGTGCTACGGGGGTGAAGGCTGGCCCTAGGGGCTGG
>NW_006300709.1:0-200 GCF_000327345.1 Myotis davidii | reverse complement strand
CTCTCTACTTTCTTGCTTCTTATTTTATTTTACAGAAAATTTTCCAAAAAGGAGAAAGGGAAGTAAGAAGTTGAAACTCAAGTTCAACCTTTTAAGAACGGGTTTTAAAGTCGGTCCTATTGTCATATTGGATAGTCTTAACATCCAATATGACAATATTGGATTGTTGTCTGAGACAACAACAGAACAGAAACATATAT
>NW_006300708.1:0-200 GCF_000327345.1 Myotis davidii | reverse complement strand
TTTTTGCATTTTATATTCCTGAGAGATATTGGCCTTCAGTTTTCTCTGTTTTATACTTTGTTTTGTTTTGATAAAAAAGGCTACAGAACATGAATTGGAAAGTAGTTCTTCCTATTGTATTTCATAGAGGAAATTATGTAAAATTGGTGTTACTTCTTTAATACCAATTTGGGTAGAACTTTTTAGTTAAACCATTTGGG
>NW_006300707.1:0-200 GCF_000327345.1 Myotis davidii | reverse complement strand
ATGATACATCAGATAAGGGATTAATTTCCAAAATATACAAAGAGCTCATACAACTCAATCTAATCTAAACAATCCAATCTAAAAAATTGGCAAAGGACCTGAACAGAACTTCTCCAAAGAGAACATACCGATGGCCAATAAGCATGAAAAAATGTTCAAATTCGCTCATCATCAAAGAGATGCAAATTAAAACTACAATG
>NW_006300706.1:0-200 GCF_000327345.1 Myotis davidii | reverse complement strand
GCGTGGCGTATGCAGATGAGCGGGCGCGCAGAGGCTGCCGGTCGCACTGCGCCGGCGCCCCCACGTCCCCGCATCCGGAGATGGATGCGCCCCCGGGGTTGCTGTGGCGAGGGGCGCGGTTGCGGCTCGGGTCCCTGGGGCAGCGGGGGCGCAGCGGCGTGTTGAGTGTAGTGAGCGTGTGTGAAGAGTGTGTCGCGCGT
>NW_006300705.1:0-200 GCF_000327345.1 Myotis davidii | reverse complement strand
TTTACTCACCAAAGCCGAAGACATGCCCCCTTATGCTACGTTTCTCTCTCTGTCCTTAGTTTGGGGTTTCTCCGGAAGCCTTGCTTGGCCGAAAGCAGGGGTGGGCGACCTTTTTCTGCCAAGGGCCATGGGGGTGTGCATAACATCATTTGAGGGTCATACAAAACTATCCACTTAAAAATTAGCCTGCTTGCCCTAGT
>NW_006300704.1:0-200 GCF_000327345.1 Myotis davidii | reverse complement strand
GATGAGAAGACTTGATAATGGTTTCAAAATGCAAACTTTGACGTCGAAAACCTTGGCTTAAATCTGCAGCATCGTCAACAAATTAATGCTTCGGCTCTGCTGCTTCATCTGAGACACGGCTCAGTAACAGCACCCTCACCACAGGGCTGTGGGACAGTAAGTTATTATGTCTAAAGTGAATATTGTTCTATGATATCTGG
>NW_006300703.1:0-200 GCF_000327345.1 Myotis davidii | reverse complement strand
GCCGGTCAAAGAGGGGAGCCTGTGAGATTCAAGCTGGACCCCCAGGCTTCCTTTCCAGACTTTCCCACTGGCACCTGCGAGACAGCCTCGGTGCGCAAAACAGTGAACTGTAACTCAACCACCGCGCAAATACCTTTTTTTTTTTAAGTCCGTTTTGCTCATTTTAGCCTAGGGCAGTGGTTCTCAATCTTCCTAATGCC
>NW_006300702.1:0-200 GCF_000327345.1 Myotis davidii | reverse complement strand
TTATGAGCAGCTTTAGGAACTTTTTTGAGATTAATTTTGACTTAATACTATATTTAACTTACTTGCTATCTTTAAAAAATAATCCTTAAGTAAGATATAACACTATATAACAAATATATCCTTGCAATCAGTTTATGCAGTTTCTACCACAATGCTAAATTTATAAGAGAGTTTCCTCTCTGCATCTATGTGTTCCATTT
>NW_006300701.1:0-200 GCF_000327345.1 Myotis davidii | reverse complement strand
ACCTATCAAGTAGAACATAAACAAGAAAGCAGAAACCTTTTCTGTATTTTTCATACCCGGTGCTCTCTGAATGCCAGCATCTGATCAGAAAGCACTCCCCTCCCCAAGCTCTCATAGCCATTCATCAATATGCAAATCACTCCACCTGGGAGATGGGCCACTAAGAGCCTAAAGCAACGGTTCTCAACCTGTGGGTCGTG
>NW_006300700.1:0-200 GCF_000327345.1 Myotis davidii | reverse complement strand
TGGAAATTTTTAAGGTCATTCTGGGCATCAGTATTTTTAAGGTTCCAGGTGATTCTATTTTGCATTGGTGGTTGAAAACTACTCTACATTGTCAAGTGAATTTAATTGGCACAGCAGTAATCAGGCTATTCTTAGATATCCTTCCACTTAATTAAAAATGTCAGAGAATTTAGATAGTTTTATAAGCAATGACAAAACAA
>NW_006300699.1:0-200 GCF_000327345.1 Myotis davidii | reverse complement strand
AAATTATCTGTTGTGAGGTCAAACCACCTTTTATAAAAATATATTCTCTGGGATTGCATATGTTAAACCATACATAATGCTGCAGATAAATTATGGAATTTTATCTCTACCTGCTAAAAGGAATATATTAAACAAATATGTATTTTTATAGGATAAGTGCCTACATACTTGGATGATAAATGGTACAACAAAAAGCCATA
>NW_006300698.1:0-200 GCF_000327345.1 Myotis davidii | reverse complement strand
TTGTTGTTCTGAATTCATGGGGATGTACTGAAGAGAGATTTTTGAAGCATAACTTGTTTGAACAATTTGGCACTATCATCAGCTTTTATTTCATTAACAACTTCTTGAGGAAATGATTGGAGTTATTTTGTACAATACAGGTCATTTTTGTTGCTCTTTTCCCCTTCCTTTTCTTTCTTTCCCTCCATTCCTTCTTCCCC
>NW_006300697.1:0-200 GCF_000327345.1 Myotis davidii | reverse complement strand
TTTGTAGTTATACAGGCCTTGTCAGTGTCTTGGGATAGCTGTCGATCTCTGATGTCAGTGACTTCTCATTCTCAAAAGTCTTTATTCACTGTTGGCGGAAGCAAGTGTCAGAGACAGGGCAGATGTCCCTTTGTGGTTTGGCACCTGATAAGGTCCTTTCAAACAACGTTGGGGAGTCTTTCATTGATGTCTTTTCCAAT
>NW_006300696.1:0-200 GCF_000327345.1 Myotis davidii | reverse complement strand
TAACTTAAGAGATGGGGCAATAAAGTAACTTGCACCAAATAACAAAAGTAATTAATATTCTATGTGTATCTAACATCCTGGTGTCTTAGTATTCAGGCCTTTGCCACTTTCATTAACCACGCTGCCAGCCAAAATCAGAGATTTTTTGATGGACCTACAGAAGCCTACCAAATAAATCATATAAATATCATAAAAGGAGT
>NW_006300695.1:0-200 GCF_000327345.1 Myotis davidii | reverse complement strand
CTCAGTTTCCTCCTCTATAAAATGGGACCGGCAGGCCTTGCTTGGCGCTGAGATCACAGAGGGAAATGCTCAGCGAAATCCTTCGTGACATCATTTCTCCCTCCAGCCCCTCAGCACATGGCACTCGCCCGCCCCTCTGGCCCTGAGAGGCAGGGCCTCATCTTATCCCCATTCTCCAGATGAGGAGACTGAGGTTCGCA
>NW_006300694.1:0-200 GCF_000327345.1 Myotis davidii | reverse complement strand
ATCTTAATTTTCATCTCTGCTGGGATTGGAGATGATTCATGGTTTGTAGGAGTTAAGAGACACCAAAGCATTTTCTATTAACACCTGGAACTGACTACAGAGGTGAAAGGCAGGTCTCATATGAAAAAGATATTCTCAGGAAAGAAAAATGTTACTTTTATGTGTTTTTTCTTTTGTTTGTGAAGATGAGAATTTTTTTT
>NW_006300693.1:0-200 GCF_000327345.1 Myotis davidii | reverse complement strand
CCCTTTATGAATCTTGTGATAGATGAATGTGTGAAGATGGCAACTGGTGCGCAACAGAACAATATTGGAATAGTGGTTAATACAAGGAAATAGTATCATCATGTTAGAAGCCTTGGGACAAGTATAAAGAATGGATGTAGTTACCAGAGAAATCAACTGCTTCCACGTGTCCCCTCTCCACAGCACCTGTTTTACTACAA
>NW_006300692.1:0-200 GCF_000327345.1 Myotis davidii | reverse complement strand
CTGGGGACAGGGTGGCCCCCCCCAGAGGCCCCCTTCCTGGTGAGGGAGGGGCTTCCCATTCTCCAGCTACGGCTCCAGCTGGGCTCCCCCCCTTCTCCCCACCCGCCAGGGCAGGGTCAGCCGGTTAGCCAGGCCCAGCCCCTCCTCCGGGCTCCCACCTGGGCCCAGCAGCGATGGATGTTCTCAGAGGGGCCCAGGCA
>NW_006300691.1:0-200 GCF_000327345.1 Myotis davidii | reverse complement strand
ATGCATCAGGCCTCTAGTATTATCATACAAACCAATTTCACCACCCTTATTAATCTTGTTTCTCACCTAATAAGCCCCTCTCCCGACCAAATGCCTGGTAACCACTTGATCTGTCTTCCATACTGTAGTTTTGCCTTTTCTAGAATGTCATATAAATACCATACAGTATGTGGTACTTTGGGACTGGTTTCTTTCACCTA
>NW_006300690.1:0-200 GCF_000327345.1 Myotis davidii | reverse complement strand
ATTTAAATGTAGTGTCTTAGGCAACATATTTTTGCAAGGAATCAGGTCATTTTCCTCCTTTTGATATTTTTTTCAGCACAGACTATATATATATATATTCTTTTGGGGGGGTATAGAATTCTGATTTGATGCGAGTGCTCTTTCAATGTTTTCAAAATGGTGCTCTGGTGATGTTTACCTTATTTATGTTTAGATATCCC
>NW_006300689.1:0-200 GCF_000327345.1 Myotis davidii | reverse complement strand
GCCGCCACTCTGACCTGAGTCAACATCGTCTCTGACTTGGATAATTAAAATAGCAGGTCTGGCTGCTTCTATTCTCATGTCCCCTTTAATGACTTATTCTTAACACAGAGATCATTTTACACCAGCCAAATCGGGCACTAAACCCTGCAGCAGCTATTTATCTCACTCACAATAAAAGCCCAAGTCTTTATAATGACCTC
>NW_006300688.1:0-200 GCF_000327345.1 Myotis davidii | reverse complement strand
ATCGCACGAAGGGGAAGATATCTCCATGGTCAAACAAGTCCGAATCCTCTCAGTACTGACCTACGCCAAATAATTAAAGACGATAAGCGTAGGGAAAACTCGTTTTGCTCATAGAATTGAACGAGGTGGCAGGAAAAGTGGTTCGTTCCATCTGTCCAATTCAACCTCTCTATATTTAAACAGATTTTTCCCAAATACTC
>NW_006300687.1:0-200 GCF_000327345.1 Myotis davidii | reverse complement strand
GTGCAGAACTGCCATTTTCCAGAGCATTTTCTCAGTTCTTTGAGGTTTTGCTTTCCAGCACTTGTCATCAGCTTGGCCCACAGAAACTCATAAAGATTCTCTACAGGTTCGAGCATTTCTTAGGTTGACTATCATTGGTGTTAAATGTTGCAGAAAAGTCAAGGATTCTCAGAAAGACTTTTAAGGGGGCAAAAAAAAAA
>NW_006300686.1:0-200 GCF_000327345.1 Myotis davidii | reverse complement strand
TCTCGCTTCCTTCTTCGGGCCCCTGCTGAAAGGTGTTTTTCGTGTCTCATGGTCGGCATTGTGTGAAGGTTTCTTCCTTTCCTCCACTTCGGCGTGTTCAGTCGAGTGAACAGAGTTTTCTCCTTCGTGTGTTGAACACTGCGAGCAACGGAGGTGGTTTTCACCATGGATGAGGGAGAAACTTGTTCCTCGTCCTTCAC
>NW_006300685.1:0-200 GCF_000327345.1 Myotis davidii | reverse complement strand
ATCACCTGAACTCATGTTGTGAAAGCTTTCTTGCACCAAGTCAAGAACCCACACACTGTAGGCGAGCATTAAGCAAATCAGTTCAGGACCTTGCTCCATTTCTGGTAGCATTTTGAAATTTAGAACGGGCCATATACTCAACCTGACAAGCTCGGGGAGGCCTGTGATGGGATTTACAAACTCAGAGACCTACAGTAACC
>NW_006300684.1:0-200 GCF_000327345.1 Myotis davidii | reverse complement strand
CAGCTGGAAGAAAAGGCAACTCGGCCTGAAGAGAGCGCCGTTGCAGGAGGGTTCCGTGCGGTGTGGAGCCTGGACGAAGAGCCCAACTTCCCCATATGGAGACCTGGGCTCCCCTCGCTGTACCCCATCCTCCCTGTACCCCATCGGCCCGAGAGCTCAGACAAGGAGCAGCCCCTTCGTGCCCGTTTCCTTGTGTAAAA
>NW_006300683.1:0-200 GCF_000327345.1 Myotis davidii | reverse complement strand
TGAAATAAAATAATACATTTCCCAACTCCATAGCCAACATGGCCATTCTGATCTACTCAGAGTATCCACACAGCCTGTCTAAACAGCTCATGCTGCACCTATGCCTCACACTGAGATTTGGTTAAATAATTATTTGGAGAAAGAAGCTGGAAAAAAGCTAACTTTAGGTGTAAACTGGGCTGAGAGAGCTGTTAAGTGCA
>NW_006300682.1:0-200 GCF_000327345.1 Myotis davidii | reverse complement strand
CCCAGTAGGGGGCGTGCAGGAGGTGGCTGATCTTTGGCTCTCAGTCCCTCGCTCTCCCTCTCCCTTCCTGTCTAAAAATCAACAATAATAATAAAAAAAAAACACTCATTTTTATTTTCACTTCTGAAGGTCAAAAATCTAAACTCAGTCTCACTGGGCTGACATCAAGGTGTTGGCAGGGCTCCGCGCCCTCTGGATCT
>NW_006300681.1:0-200 GCF_000327345.1 Myotis davidii | reverse complement strand
AAAAAAGTAAACAATTCAGTTATGCAGCAATTCTACCCAACATAAATATTCCATTATATCAAGCTCACATGTGGAAATGTATGTGTTGACCTTAAAGATATTAGAGACCAAGAGGTAGATTCAGGGACTAGGGTTGAATAAAGACTGCCCTGAGTAGGATTTCTCTTGCACAGTCTAACCCAGGGGTGGGCAAACTTTTT
>NW_006300680.1:0-200 GCF_000327345.1 Myotis davidii | reverse complement strand
TCCCTCTCCCTTCCTCTCTGAAATCAATGATATTATATTAAATAGGTAAATGAATGAATACTTAAAAAGTCCAAATTCCACCCTGGCCACGTGGTTCACTTGGTTGGAGCATCATCCTATACACCCAAAAAGTTGTGGGTTCAATCCCTAGTCGGGGTGCCCATTCAAGGCAACCAATCAATGTTTCTCTCTTACATTGA
>NW_006300679.1:0-200 GCF_000327345.1 Myotis davidii | reverse complement strand
AAGAAAGTACGTTAGAAATCTTTGAAAGCACAGTTATCCCTATTATTAGCAAAAACACCCCTATGGCAGCAGCTCATACAAATTACAGCACAGTAACAAAAGAAAAGTTGCTTCAGGAGATTATAAATTCTAATTTAAAGAATGACTCCAAGATGTCATCGTGAAAATAACACCAGAGAATAAAATGGGAATGGAGAAAT
>NW_006300678.1:0-200 GCF_000327345.1 Myotis davidii | reverse complement strand
AGTGCCCTTGTCATCTTTAACTATGTGGGCTCCTGTTCGAACTGCATCATGCCCACTTCATACTGAGGATCAAAAGTCTGTAACGCCTAAGCCCAAGATCCTCCGCGTCTAGTGGGGAAGGCCCAACAGCTAGAGCAAATGAGGCTAACAGTCCTTTCACAAAAGAGCTCTTTAATGCTTTGTCTGAAAATTACCATGTG
>NW_006300677.1:0-200 GCF_000327345.1 Myotis davidii | reverse complement strand
ACTGACAGCTGTCAGAGGGGAGGGGTTTGGGAGGCTGGGTAAAACAAGGTGAAGGGATTAAACAAAAACCAAACCAAACTCCTAGACACACACAACAGCATGGTGATTACCAGTGGGAAACAAGGTTGGGAAGAGATAGAAAAGGGTAAAGGGAGCATAAAAGGAGGTGGAAGGAGATTTGACTTGGGTGGTGAACACAC
>NW_006300676.1:0-200 GCF_000327345.1 Myotis davidii | reverse complement strand
GTATGCAAATAGATTCCACCTTCTCCCTCCATCCCCTGGGGTGCTCTGAGGATGTCTGTTCATGAAGCTCTCCTGAGACCTTCAGCATGCCCAGCAGTGGTCAGTGTAGGAAAGTATGACTTCGCATCCTTTATCGCCTCACGTTTTTTTAACACCTCTCTCTTGTCGTGGGTTCATGCAGCCTAAATAATCCTTGCCTT
>NW_006300675.1:0-200 GCF_000327345.1 Myotis davidii | reverse complement strand
TGGGTACCTTTACTTGAGGAACATCTGAAATAATATTTATTGAATGCAAAGCCATTTTACTATAGTATGATTGTATCACTGTTTAAGAAATATCACAGATATATGAAAAAATTATTGCTGATTTTAAATATTTGCAGAGTATTAACCTACAAAATGAAGGAACATAATATAAGTTGAGTATTTGGACAAGAATATAATTA
>NW_006300674.1:0-200 GCF_000327345.1 Myotis davidii | reverse complement strand
TAACCACCCACCCACAGCCCCAGGGACACACATGTGGGCCCGCAAAGCCATGTGAGTGACAGTAGGTCATGAGCCGCATTTTATTTATTTTATTTTATTTATTTATTTGTTTTCTTACAAAGGCCTTTAGTACATCCTCATCAGTGTCACTGAAGTTCTCTTGTTCACCTTTCCCACTGGCTCCTCCCCTTACAGTCCTG
>NW_006300673.1:0-200 GCF_000327345.1 Myotis davidii | reverse complement strand
AGTCCCTCTTTTTCACTAGGAGCTTCATTTGTCTTCAGCAAAAATGTATTCAATCTCAGAACTGACCAAGTACTCTTGTTAGTTGTGACCTATTAATTATTAGCTATGCCTGATTCCTATTATATAAATTTTAGCTCTTTGCAATGTATTCTTTTATCATTTTTTAAAAAGTATTAACTTAAAGAACCCTTTTAATATGG
>NW_006300672.1:0-200 GCF_000327345.1 Myotis davidii | reverse complement strand
ACTTCCCTGGAGGTGGACCTCACCACACACAGAGGTTCAACCTGCTGGCTTGGGCCACCGGGGGCTCAACGGTGTGGAATTTGCATAGGGCTCCCCTAAGTCCAGGGTGAAGGGCCTCTTCCTGCCTTTTTGTGCAGAGCGGAGGCAGCTGTGCAGCGCTGTGGATACACTGCTGGCACAGAAGTACACAGATGTCTGGG
>NW_006300671.1:0-200 GCF_000327345.1 Myotis davidii | reverse complement strand
ATACCCCCGAAGTTCTGGGCACCACTTAGATACTGGTCTCAGTCTGAACCTGGGGACCCCTCCTTTCAGAACATGAGCTCTCCCTGGGGAACACCAAGTCCCCTTCGCTACTGGGCTGGCTGGTTTCTGGAACCCAGGAAACGGTGCCTTCGATTGCAGGGGCTGCACCTTGTCTCTGACCTGTGAGCACTGCCGCCTGC
>NW_006300670.1:0-200 GCF_000327345.1 Myotis davidii | reverse complement strand
GATCCTGGGGTCCCGATCCCCCGAAGAGCTTGACCACTAAGTTGCAGTTGTACTTCCAGAGCCCTAAGAGATCTGGAGGCGGGGAGTGTGAGGTCCAACAGGAACCAGGCAGCCCGGCCCGCTTCCTACTGCTCTTCCACTCACGTGACGGTGAGGAGCGCCAGGGCTGGGGTGAGAGGAGACCATGGGGCTCTCCCTGT
>NW_006300669.1:0-200 GCF_000327345.1 Myotis davidii | reverse complement strand
TATATATATACTGCTTTGACTCATGGAAAAAATATGACTTAGGACTACACTTCTTTTACTGCTCTATACTCACAGGCAGAATTATATGCAGAATTTCTGCACCCTTATCCAAGCCTAGGCACATATCTATTTGCCAGTTTTTCCCCTTATTTTAACACAAAAGCACATTTAGAATATAAGATCATTCCTGTTTTAAATAA
>NW_006300668.1:0-200 GCF_000327345.1 Myotis davidii | reverse complement strand
CTATACAGCAAGACTGGCTCTGGCAATGATCAAATTGGCAATTGCCCTTGCTAATTACTCCGGACAGGTTGATAACCATTATCCTGCAAATAAAGTCTTATATTTTCTCTCAGTTACTACATTTACCTTCCCAAAGATAGTGAAATCACAACCTATACCTCAAGCACTAACCATTTTTACAAATGGATCCAGTTCTGGAA
>NW_006300667.1:0-200 GCF_000327345.1 Myotis davidii | reverse complement strand
AATTAAAAAGTATGAAATTGTGTTACATTTCATCTTAACCATGCCAGTATTTAGGGCAATGTGTGACAAACTATGTGCCTCTGATCCTGTAGGTGGCATCACTTTGGTATGTTTATTTTAACATGCAGATCATTGGGCCACACCCCGGATATGCAGAATCACAATGGGGAGTTGGGTAAGGAATCAGAATTTTTAATAAA
>NW_006300666.1:0-200 GCF_000327345.1 Myotis davidii | reverse complement strand
CCCGTTCCCTGTCAGGCGTCCCCAGTCTGGTGGGCAGTGTTTGGTCCTTTCTATCCCTGTCCTGGGAAGTCTCCTCGAGGCCATCCTGCTATAGGCGCATTGCTGACAGGGCCTTCCTCCATGGCCGCTAACACTGCCCTTCTCCAGGGCCAGGCGCAGCCTCGGGTCCTGTGCCGCCTGCTGGCCCAGCACAGCCCTCG
>NW_006300665.1:0-200 GCF_000327345.1 Myotis davidii | reverse complement strand
CAGAGATTTTAGTAGGGCTCATGCACAAAAGACTTTGCCAGCTAGAGAAAGATGTAAAACTTTTAATCTCTGTGCAATGACATAACATGAAAACTTTTAAGCAGACAATTAGTTGACATAATTTAGATTTTGGAAAGATCCCTGGGGCTTCAGTGTGAAAGAGATTTCTGGAGTAGAAGTAGTTACAGGAAGGTAAGATG
>NW_006300664.1:0-200 GCF_000327345.1 Myotis davidii | reverse complement strand
CAGCAGTGCCAGGGAGCTGGGGAGGAGCAATGGTCAAAAGGGTGGGATGGGGTTGTAAGCTGTGGTGGGTCAGGAAGGGCACAGGGGGTACATGGGGCAGAGACGGGGGGGAGCACTGGGTACAGAGCCCAGAGAAGGTTCTGGAAGCCAGCAGTGGTATGGGAATGGCAGGGGAGGCTGGTGTCTCACCGAGGACTGAG
>NW_006300663.1:0-200 GCF_000327345.1 Myotis davidii | reverse complement strand
CCTGGGACAATGTGAGCTCATGTACTCCAGGTTCCCCCTGGAGAAACCCCTTTCCTGTGCTGAAAGGAAAAGCTCAGCCTTGTATTTCTTTCTACAAAAAGGAAAGTATTTGTTTCAAACCGACTCAAATAAATATTGAATTTACAAGTCACTTACTTTTTTTCAACTAGGAGTTTTAAATTTGGACATAGAATTAACTC
>NW_006300662.1:0-200 GCF_000327345.1 Myotis davidii | reverse complement strand
CGTAAATGTGTAGACTCCCCTTTTTTCACCTCTCTCTTTGTGAAGATATACATTAACCTAAATATCTCTAGAGACCCATCTGTTTTCATCGCACGAGGCCTCTCTCCCTTCCCATATTTCTCTGCTGCTGAGGCTATGTGTTTTTTCAACTCAAATTTCCCGTGCGTGCCCCTCGACCTCACCGACGGTCACTTTCAGAT
>NW_006300661.1:0-200 GCF_000327345.1 Myotis davidii | reverse complement strand
AAGATGAGTAAAAGAACTTTCCACAATCCTTTTATTTGGGACACAACTGCATGTGTGTTGTGGCTCATCTGTCTTCTTTAACGCTTGTGGAGCTGGTTGGTGCTAGTACTCAGCAAAAGGTATTGTAGAAGTTACAGGATTTTGTGGTTACTCTGTGCTACATCTTTCACTTCAACATCTACGCCGAAGTGAAATAAGAC
>NW_006300660.1:0-200 GCF_000327345.1 Myotis davidii | reverse complement strand
CCACAGTTCATTACTTCTCAAATCTTGATGAGCATCCAGGTTCCCTGAAGATCTTGTTAAAATGCAGGTGCAGGGGGTTAAGGCTGGGATTACAGTTGCCCCCCAGGTCATTCAAATGCTGCCAGTCTGCAGCTTTAAGTAGTGAGACCTTAAAAGTTTTTCCCTACTGCTGGTATAGCAAGTAACACACACACACACAC
>NW_006300659.1:0-200 GCF_000327345.1 Myotis davidii | reverse complement strand
GGCTCATTTCATGACATGGCTTACTCTGGGTGGGGTGTGTGTGTGTGTGGGGGGGGGGGTTACAGCATTAAATAAGCATCGATGGAGGACCAGGCATTGTGCTAGGGTGGCAGTCCCCGTCTTCAGGGGTTTCTAATCTAATGAGAAGGACAGGCATCAAGCAAGCACCTTGCAAACCAGTGTGAACCAGCGCTGTGAGG
>NW_006300658.1:0-200 GCF_000327345.1 Myotis davidii | reverse complement strand
CCTCCCAGATGGGCTTTGTAAATAAATAGGCTCGAGTTGGGAGCGTGAAGGCACCGTGACTTCTGACTTTTACAGGCTGCGAGGGCCCTGAAGTGCGACGGAGTAGGGGAAAGTATGCTTGCTGGGCAGAGGCAGGACGTTTCAGGAAGAAAAGGGGCCCAGAAAACCTTCTCTGCCAGTGATAAAAACTTCTCTAACCG
>NW_006300657.1:0-200 GCF_000327345.1 Myotis davidii | reverse complement strand
TAATTCTTGGTACCAGAAATCCTTATATAGAAATATAGGTTCCTGAAATTATTTTTTAAAAGGGTGGCTAATTACTATGATTATTGTTTTTCAAGCAATCAAAATTATGCCTATTTTTTGTCAGAGCAACAAAAATGTATATTTTTTGGTGTGTCACAGAATGTTAGTAATTAGTCTATATGTGCTATGAGATGAAAAAG
>NW_006300656.1:0-200 GCF_000327345.1 Myotis davidii | reverse complement strand
ATTAAAACCACAATGAGATATCACCTCACCCTGTCAGAATGGTTATCATAGGTAAATCAACAAATTAGTGTTGGTGAGAATGCAGAGAAAAAAGGGAGCCCTTGTGAATTGTTGGTGGGAAGGCAGCTTGGTGGAGTCACTGTGGAAAGTAGTATGGTGTTACCTCAAAAACTTAAATATGAAACTGCCTTATGACCCAG
>NW_006300655.1:0-200 GCF_000327345.1 Myotis davidii | reverse complement strand
TTGGGCAGAGCCTGTGCCTCTACTGTCTCAAAGCCTGATACTACTGCATACCCGGCTCATCTTTTCCCTTCATCTAGAAAGCTTTTTTCATCTGTGTAAACTATCAGGTCAGGATTCTGCAGAGGCCTGTCTGTTAGCTCTGGCCAGCTGGCGTAAACCTCCTCTACAACTTCTAGGCAATCATGCTCAGGGGCTCCCTC
>NW_006300654.1:0-200 GCF_000327345.1 Myotis davidii | reverse complement strand
TTGAAAAGCACTGACTAGGGCTCCCCTATGCAGAGAAGGTGAAGATCAGGGCAGGTGAAGTCACAGGCATCCATGAACACTTAAGTTTATTTAGTCTGGTTTCAACCATGACCATGGAAGAAACCACAAGACAATATCATATGTATGCAAGATGCAATCAAGTATACAATCCTGGTCTATTCCTTTTACTGAATCCCTAA
>NW_006300653.1:0-200 GCF_000327345.1 Myotis davidii | reverse complement strand
GCACCAAGAGTGAGCCCTGCTGTAAACTGTGGACGTCGGTTGGTAATAAGTGTCCGTGCAGGCTCATCCGTTGTAACAAGTGGACCGCTCTGGCGGGGCATGTGGAGATGTTGATAATGGGGGAGTCTGTGCATGAGCACAGTCAGAGAGTATGTGGGAAATCTCTGGGCCTTCACCTCAATGTTTGTGTGAACCTGAAA
>NW_006300652.1:0-200 GCF_000327345.1 Myotis davidii | reverse complement strand
GGGCCAGAAGGTTGAGAACCACTGCAAAGGAATCTGAAGTTAGAGTTACTGTCTCTAAAGCATATACATCTTTAATTCTATCAAGAAGGCATTATCATTCCTTAGCTTTTGAATTTCTACTTGTCATTCTTTTACATCAGTTGTGGGATGAAGTAAAACTGTGTTCATTCATTTGAATTGTTCTTTTTCCATTTTTTTTT
>NW_006300651.1:0-200 GCF_000327345.1 Myotis davidii | reverse complement strand
TGTTGATTAAAGGAATTAAGAAAGACATCAGCACATGGCATTCAGGTAGGTTTACGGTAGAAAAGAACAAATTACAGAAAGTAGAGGAAAAGCATGAGCGGAGTGGCATGGAGGTGTAAAAGTATAACTAGTAGTACAGAGCAAAAGAGGAAAAACATAGGAGGGGCTGAACGAATGGAAATGAACCAAAGGTAGGTTAA
>NW_006300650.1:0-200 GCF_000327345.1 Myotis davidii | reverse complement strand
ATTGAGAACAGGCACTTTATTGCAAGAGCACCAGTTCCAGCTCAGGGGAATCCATTCTCAAAGCTGAGCCTCGAATGCTGCGGGGCTTTGTCTTATATAGTCCTAAGTTCTTTGTTTCCCAGCTTCTGGGCTTTTTCAAGGGCTTTTGCGGCCCCTTTGATGGTGTAAGGAGGAAGTGAGATTATGACCAATGGCCCTGG
>NW_006300649.1:0-200 GCF_000327345.1 Myotis davidii | reverse complement strand
TTTTTTACTAACCAGAAGTGTGACCTTGGGCCTAAGTTTCTCTATCTTCTAATAGAGTGAATGATATCTATCTTATTTGAGATTTTTTTTAAATCTTATATTTACACATGCCTACTATAGTAACAGCCACCTAGAAGCATTCTATAAATGGTACTTATTATTATGATGCAACCTGAACTAAATGTCTACAAATATTGCAA
>NW_006300648.1:0-200 GCF_000327345.1 Myotis davidii | reverse complement strand
AAGAGTTGAGAAATAAAAATCAAACCTCTCTATGTAGAGAAACAACTGAGGTTTGGCAACATTATATTTATAGAAATCGTACATTCCCTGAGTCATTGTCAACACAGGTCTCCTGCTGTCCCTGTAATTCCCACCATGATCAAACCCCCTATTATGATTTTGTTATTTAGAAAACATCATAATCAGCATTCCTTTCTTCC
>NW_006300647.1:0-200 GCF_000327345.1 Myotis davidii | reverse complement strand
AAGAAAAGAAAAAGACCAGATTATTACAATCTATCTCATACTGCTGACACAATCATTGCCCCATTGCACAGACGAGGAAACAGTGCCAGCGGTCACACAAATTAAACTAGTAAGTCTTCGGCACACTTAAAACGCCCCCTGGCAGTGTATAACTTTAACTGCTTTTTTTTTTTTTGAATTTTATTTTATTTAAAGTATTG
>NW_006300646.1:0-200 GCF_000327345.1 Myotis davidii | reverse complement strand
TCTTTAGTAAAAGGATTTTTACCATTATATTTTCATAAGGGCTATCAAAATACAAGGTTTATTTTCTCTTTCATTTAGAAGGAATAATTGTCAGTATATTACTCGGGTTTTTCACTTAAAGATTTATAATGCTTTTTTTCATTAGGATAAAGATTAGTTTTTAAAATAAAGTCATGAATTTTTCTTCCTGAATTATCTTG
>NW_006300645.1:0-200 GCF_000327345.1 Myotis davidii | reverse complement strand
CGTCCCGGGGCAGGAGCTGTCTCATTGCCAGGCCAGGGCCGGGAGGTAACCACAGGCCGGGAGGGAGCCTGCAGAGCAGGAGGCGAAGCCAGGAGAGATTCTTGTTTGGTTTCCTTGTGATTTTCACCTGTCTCACCCCTAACGGTTTGTACCAGGCCTAGTTAAAAGCCTAGTGGGCCGGGGGCTGTGGACAGGAAGTC
>NW_006300644.1:0-200 GCF_000327345.1 Myotis davidii | reverse complement strand
TGAGCTCAATGACCAGGGTTTGGGGGAGCCTTTCCCTTTGAGCCGGGGCCTGGGGGTGTAGCGCTGGATCAGCCACCTGCATACTGAGGACATCACCCAGGGGCCGTACACCATCACCCACTTGAGGACCAACTGAACACATTGGCTATCATTGACTTTTGTTCTTATATTTAGTACTAGAGGCCCGGTGCACAAATTCG
>NW_006300643.1:0-200 GCF_000327345.1 Myotis davidii | reverse complement strand
TATTTCTCTTTTGGCTTTAAAAATGATTTTCCTGGCTATGAAAAAATTATATTTAAAAATACGGTAAGAAAATAATCCTTGAAAAGCAATAATGATGACGGACTTTAAATACCATGCTGTGTGGCATATTCTAATTACAGATTCACGGAAAAGAGAATATTCTTCAGCAAAACACACAACTCAATCTCAGACCCAGAACA
>NW_006300642.1:0-200 GCF_000327345.1 Myotis davidii | reverse complement strand
CCCAAACTAAACTCATCATCTAACCTGTTTACAGACCTGATTCCCAGTTTCAAAATATTGCACCACCTGATTTCCAAAGATACACGACTTGAAAGTGAAAGCAAACTTTTCCAACTTTCCTTTCAAATACAGTAGATTCTAGGGCGTCAGAATCTCTTGGATCCATCCTTTCTTCAGTATCACCACTGCTTCTGCCTTGG
>NW_006300641.1:0-200 GCF_000327345.1 Myotis davidii | reverse complement strand
AGGTGGCTAATGGCTGTGAGACTAGTCTGTCAATTCCAATAATAGAGACAAGGGTTCAAGTGAATTCAGAGAGGGCAGACTGAGGCAGGCACAAATGACCCCAGTGTCAATTAAAAGGAGATTGGCTTACCTGCTACCACAATCGTTCCCAAGGCTCTGTCCTGGTGATGGAAGTCTGTGGGGCCTTGTCAGGGCCTGGG
>NW_006300640.1:0-200 GCF_000327345.1 Myotis davidii | reverse complement strand
ATAAGGTAATGTTTGAGCAGAGACCTGAAAGTAGCAAAGGGTAAACAATGCGGGAGGGGTGGGGGAGACATTTGATGGGAGTGTTTGAGTAATATTGACTGCTGAGAGAAGACCATAGAAATATTCTAGTTATTCTCCTTTTTCATTATATGACTACTCTCCTTCCCCCAACTCTAGGAAAGCCAAATTTCCATTTTTTT
>NW_006300639.1:0-200 GCF_000327345.1 Myotis davidii | reverse complement strand
AAGAATAAGCTGTTTCACAAACTCACAATTTTATACCTACTTTTGACCACCCTTGTATATTTTTAAACAGTTATTAGAAAGGGTAGACATTTTTAATGATGATCAGAAAGCACAAGACATATATGTGTGTGTACTATATATGTCAATATATATGTGTATACACTAATATGTCAGCATAACATTACATATTTAAGTGGAAA
>NW_006300638.1:0-200 GCF_000327345.1 Myotis davidii | reverse complement strand
CAATGTATCTTGATGTGGGTCTTTTGGGGTTCATCATACTTGGAACTCTCTGAGTTTCTTGGATTTGTGCCACTTCCTCAGCATCTGGGAAGTTTTCTGGCATTATCTTCAAATAGGTTTTCTATTCCATGCTCAAATTCCTTCCTTCTGGCATCTCTATTGTCTGTATGTTGTTTCATTTTCATTTGTCCCAAAGCTCC
>NW_006300637.1:0-200 GCF_000327345.1 Myotis davidii | reverse complement strand
TTACCACTGTTAACTGTTCAGCATTTATACTACCCATTTTACCTGTGTTCACCACTAATGAAAAAAAGAGTCTAGAGAGGTGTGAGGCACTCAATTATTTCAAACAAAGAACAAGTGTTTCTCAAAGTCACTCAAAAGGAGGTATTTCTGTTTCTTCAGAAAAGAATAAATCTCCTAATGTAATTCAGTTGAGCTCCTCC
>NW_006300636.1:0-200 GCF_000327345.1 Myotis davidii | reverse complement strand
AGCCTGGACCCTCTTCTAAATCCCAGAGCTGCGTCTGACCTTTTGGTTGAAAAATATGTTAGCGCCAATGTGTCTGAAGCCATGTGTGTCATCTGCCTCCAAACCAGTGCCCTCTTCTGCCCTTTTTATTTTTCAACAAGTGCATAACCAGTTTGCCCATCATCTACTAGAAATTTGTCTTTTCTTTAAGCTTTCACATA
>NW_006300635.1:0-200 GCF_000327345.1 Myotis davidii | reverse complement strand
GCTGCCCCAACAGATTCCCTTGTGACATTTTAACCCTTGCACTGCAACTTCCAAACAAAAAACCTGATGTTTCCAATTAGGCAGTTAAATAGAGGAAAGAAGTTTACACATTTTATGATACATGATTTTATTTACATAACTAAAATTATCTTCTTAGTCACCTTGACTTACAAAAACAAATGAACACGGTATGGTTTTAA
>NW_006300634.1:0-200 GCF_000327345.1 Myotis davidii | reverse complement strand
CACCTAGACCTAAAACACATTTTGTTCAACGCCAATCTGGATATTTCTCTCCAACCATTATTAAAATAATGCTGATGATGCCAGAACTAGGAGAGAACTGAATTCCATTACACACCCCAAGTATAGACACGCCATAGGCGTAGGGGACACACTCCATTAGGTCATATGGTGTCAGCATAATATGCAGTAAAACACGGTTA
>NW_006300633.1:0-200 GCF_000327345.1 Myotis davidii | reverse complement strand
TCCAAAACCTTTAAATTTTTTTCTCAAAACATTAAAAACTTCCCATTACCAGTTATAAATATATAGGGGAATGAAAAAAAAAAGAGTATATCTATTATTTATTTAGGCCACTACAATTTAAAACATTAGAAACACTGAGATTTAGTGTTTCATTTCTGTGCAAAAAACCTCAAGAGTAATTTGAACAAAGCTTGCCTTTT
>NW_006300632.1:0-200 GCF_000327345.1 Myotis davidii | reverse complement strand
ATGTCATGTATCCAATAATGGTTATGACAATACCATAAGGTATATGCTCTTATTATCCCCATTTTATGAGAAGAACACTGAGATGCAGAGGGATGGAGTAATTTCCAAATCACACAGTTCATCAAGTGGTGAAGCCTGGCCCATGTTTGCTGCTCATCTTAGCTTGGCTTAAAAATCTATCTTAGCCCTGGCCGGTGTGG
>NW_006300631.1:0-200 GCF_000327345.1 Myotis davidii | reverse complement strand
GCAGGAATGAAACACATAGAATGGTATTAATTCTTCTTTCCCACCAACTTAATATCTCTTCTGTTATTAGTATAGGCTGATATTGGTCAAAGCAGTAAAGCATCTTGGTTAAGAACATGAGTTTTCAGAGATTTAAGCTTTGGTTCAAATCACTAAGCAGCTGTGTGCCTTTGGGTGACCTCCTTATTTTCTCCTCCAAA
>NW_006300630.1:0-200 GCF_000327345.1 Myotis davidii | reverse complement strand
CCACTGAGCCAAACCAGTTTCGGCCATTCTGTTTCTGATGCATTTCAAAATAAGTTGCCAACACCAGAACACTTCACCCCTAAACATGCCTATCATCAACTAGACTCTGTATTTGTTTAGGGTGTTTTATTACAAGTATTTTCACTGTTTACTCTTATCAAAACTAACTTGCCGGAGTCCATTCATTGTCTTTACTAGCT
>NW_006300629.1:0-200 GCF_000327345.1 Myotis davidii | reverse complement strand
AAAAAAAGAATTCAGGAGTTTCACAATGAGTGGAAATAAAAACAAGTGCAAAAAAATTGATCATTCTGAGAACTTTAATAATGAAAGAAAATAAAAGGACAAGAATTTAAAGTTGATGAAAGGAGATTGAACAGGTAAGTAGGCCTAAGAAAAGGGGACAAATCAATGGAGGTAATATCAGAATTAGATAAAAAAAAAAA
>NW_006300628.1:0-200 GCF_000327345.1 Myotis davidii | reverse complement strand
ACACACACACACAGGAGCCTAGACTTTGAGACTTTGGAAGGGAAGAAGAGGCCTGGAAGCTGGTGAGGCATGTCCCTGTACATCGGAAGCTGTGGTGAACTCCTTGTTCTTGGTTGGGAGAGAAGAGGAAGAGGGGCCGGAACCCCAGGGGAACAGGGACCCCATTTCCGACACATGGTTTCCCTGAGCCGGGATCAGCT
>NW_006300627.1:0-200 GCF_000327345.1 Myotis davidii | reverse complement strand
ACAAAACAAAACAAAGCAAAAAAAGAAGGAATTGATGTGTGAAGAAGGGAGACAAGGATCAGTGCACCAGCAGTCACCGCACTAGCATCAGAAGCTGAGGAAAACCCTGTGCCCCCACTCAGATTTAATAAAAACCTTCCATCCAGGCTGAATTGCATGTCTCATTCTCTTAGGTCACCCACTCTCAATTCCTGAGTGCT
>NW_006300626.1:0-200 GCF_000327345.1 Myotis davidii | reverse complement strand
GGAGCCACGCTGGCCGGGTTTCTCTGGACATTTCTAAGTGACAGGAGCACTAGGAGCATCTAATACTTGTCTCTGACCCCGTCCCTGACGCGGGGCTCCTAAAACCCTTATAAATTCCCAAGTGCTAAGACCTCGAGGAGCATCTTTTGTTCTAAAGAGGCAACTCGGGGTGTTTCCTGGATGGGGGCTGGTCAGCAGAA
>NW_006300625.1:0-200 GCF_000327345.1 Myotis davidii | reverse complement strand
CTCTCCCATACAGGAGCCGCCCTTATCTACAGGGGATATATTCCAAGAACCTCAGTGGATGTTTGAAGCCATAATCCTACCACATTCTATATATATTACGTTTTTTCCTATACTTGCATACCTGTGACAAAGTTTAATTTATAATTTAGGCATAGTAAGAGATTGACAATCCTATATAATAAAAAGCCTAATATGCTAAG
>NW_006300624.1:0-200 GCF_000327345.1 Myotis davidii | reverse complement strand
CCCTGGAACCCATTTAGATGACCTCTGGCCCTCTCTGTCCTCACAGACAGGAACCACCTTCCTCCTGCTTTCTTAGGCCTCATGCCCTCTTCATGATGGATGGTCGTTTTTCACTCTTGGTTTGTGGTACATCTCTTCTTCCTAGCCGAGCGGGCCAGCTTTTCAGAGTGTAGCTTCCTGTAACCATCCTTGTTGTGAGG
>NW_006300623.1:0-200 GCF_000327345.1 Myotis davidii | reverse complement strand
CTGAATTACAACAATTTATCCTGTTGAACTAAGATGTGCAGAACAGTCCTAGGGTGTGTTGATTTCTTTTCTCCCTCCCTTTCGGCATTTAAGGAAACCAGGTGGGTGCCAAAGACGTGGGGCCAGCCCTAGCAGAAACCTCACAAGTACTTAAACCTTTTAGAAAGTCAAGGTTACCTGGGCTGCAAGTTACATTAAGA
>NW_006300622.1:0-200 GCF_000327345.1 Myotis davidii | reverse complement strand
GAATTTCCAGTTGTGCTCTGGAGCAAAAATTTCTACTTTCTGCCTCTTGCGACAGCTTCGGGGAGGCTTCCTTCAGGATAATCCTCCCCCTCCCAACTATAGTAGGTTTTCATTCAACTGTGTTGTGGCCCTGACGAGTAACATAAGAAGTATATCTTTTCGCCACGTCTCCTTCAGTTTTTGTTTTGTTCCAAGGTGTT
>NW_006300621.1:0-200 GCF_000327345.1 Myotis davidii | reverse complement strand
TTGTTTTCACTGGAGTAATAAAAGCAGAAATAACTAGCAAGCTTTGGTTACATAGGATAAAAGGCACTCTGTTGTATTATTAACTTGCTAACTGGTTTTTATCAGGTAGACATTTGCCAGTGTTAGATCTTTAATTATAATGTATACAATATGCATCACCCGGGAAGTTAAAAACATTGAAGTCAAAGCTAATTTTTTTT
>NW_006300620.1:0-200 GCF_000327345.1 Myotis davidii | reverse complement strand
ACACATTTAGAGGAGATAAGCAATGTAAATGTTTAATCCTATTTACTTTCACACAATAATTATAGCAATATTTGTACACACAAAAGCTTGAGGAATAATCAGAAACAATAGAACGGTTCCAGGTGATGGCCAGTTGGACCAGAATACGCATCGTAATAATTTGTCAATCAGCTTGCAAAGCCAAAAATTGGCAACAATCC
>NW_006300619.1:0-200 GCF_000327345.1 Myotis davidii | reverse complement strand
CTGTCCCTCCTGGGGTGGCAGGTGTGACATCTCCCTCCCTGGGCCCCTCACTGACCTTCCGCCCACCCTCCTAATGGGGTGTCTCCCAAGCCTTCCACTCTCCCCTCCTCAAACAGGAGGAGGGGGGAAGGGGAGGAACCACCCTGCTCTCACCAGGTGCTTGCAGGCTAGCCCACCTCTCAGGGGCCTCGGGGTGGGTT
>NW_006300618.1:0-200 GCF_000327345.1 Myotis davidii | reverse complement strand
AAACACATTCTTGGGTGAGGATTAAAAATCATACAGCAAGAAAGTTTGGGGGGTCAAACACCTTCATATAGAAAATATCTGGAGACATAACCTCAGAAAACTTTACCCCAGGTAAAATTACTATCCAACTAATGAATATAGATATAGTATAGTCAATTTAATAAAGTTATAAGACAGAATTAAATTCATTCTCATTTTTA
>NW_006300617.1:0-200 GCF_000327345.1 Myotis davidii | reverse complement strand
TGGAAGGGGTCCACAGGGCTGCTGGCAGTGGGGTACTCTAGATCTAACTCCATAGCTGTGGGAAACTGCACCCAGAAAAGCAGCCTGAAGTTCTGCACTGGCTGCACAGTGCGGGGCCGGGGCGGGGTGCGGGGAGGTAGAGAATCACGCAGCACAGTTGCTCTGTGTTTATATTTTCCTTGCTTTTACTCACTAAACCC
>NW_006300616.1:0-200 GCF_000327345.1 Myotis davidii | reverse complement strand
GTAACATAGTGCTGTTTAAGCTATTAATGATTAAAGTTAATAACATTTTGTACAATTTCCATATAGTCTATTCATTAAGTAATCTTTTTACAGTTGCATCAGGCCTGAACTCGTCCATTCAGAAAGCTCCAAATTATAGAAACAATACTGTTCTGTACGACTGAGCAATTATGCTTTCTTTGGCCTACAGTCTTTATTCT
>NW_006300615.1:0-200 GCF_000327345.1 Myotis davidii | reverse complement strand
AGTGATATCCTGACCATAATAAAATACTCACAGATGTAAAACTGACCATACGTGTAATTAAAGAAAATATACTAAATTCTAAAAAATAGTTTTAGAAAGAATATCCCAAGGTAAGATAATGTGATGGAAAAAATAAATATGTAAAAGTATGTAAAAAATGGTCACCACACACACACACACACACAAAATTCATTTCTGCA
>NW_006300614.1:0-200 GCF_000327345.1 Myotis davidii | reverse complement strand
CTACATTGAGCATCTGTCCCCTGAGAGGAAGGTGACCAATGATTGGGGGTGTGGGGGGAATGTCTAGTGGGTGGTGTCAGGGTGCCAGCCAAGGCAGGTGCCAGCAGGGCCCTCTGATCACCCTGCCCACTGGTCACCCGCAGATGGCTCTCATCACCAGCTAGGCTTAGGGACCCTACCCTGTATATTGGGAACAGTCT
>NW_006300613.1:0-200 GCF_000327345.1 Myotis davidii | reverse complement strand
TTGATGTTTCCATCTCTGCACTGGCCTCCTCTCTGGAATCAAGGTAAGTGTATAAAAAAGGAGAAGGAAAGAAAGGAGGCTTCCTTAGCTATGCCGTCCCCCGGTTTGACAATCTGGCAGGTTCCCCTGCTGGTTGAATCACCATAAAATTCACAACATAAATGAGACACTTTGAAGTTGTTAACATGAGAACCTCTAAG
>NW_006300612.1:0-200 GCF_000327345.1 Myotis davidii | reverse complement strand
TTACCAGGAAAACCTCAACTCCAATCTCAGGAGCCCAATTCAGAGCGCATGCCCCTAGCTGCGCATGCTCATACCCGCGCATGCGCATTTCAGACCATGCCCATTGCTGCACGCGCCCATGGTTGCGCATGCGCTCTTCAGACCATGCGGATGCTGCGCAATCCTAAGCCCATTGTTGCGCATGCGCCTTGGTGTCCGAG
>NW_006300611.1:0-200 GCF_000327345.1 Myotis davidii | reverse complement strand
GCCCTTCAGTAAAAACCCAGGGAGGAGCAAGAGCCCAGAGCTTTGGACCTAGGAAGCTGGGGTTCAGAGGAAGGTCCCATCACTGACCAGCTATGTGACCACTGGCCAGTGACTTAACCTCTCTGAACCTCAGTTTCTCCATCTGGACTGTGGTCCTAGCGGTGTGTACTTTATGGGATTATTGCTGTGAGGTCATTCCT
>NW_006300610.1:0-200 GCF_000327345.1 Myotis davidii | reverse complement strand
CCATGAACCCCCTGCTAAGAGGGTCTGGAGAAGAGCCTCAAACATTAGGAAGTACAGGTCCTGAAGGAAGAAGTCAAGGAAGGGGGAGCCATCTCTCTCTATGTAGAATGGGCCCCCCCACTGCAGGCGCAGCAGCTTCACAGGCCATAGACACTTTCGTCGCTGTAGGCAATGTATAGAAAGAAGTCTTCTTCATGGTG
>NW_006300609.1:0-200 GCF_000327345.1 Myotis davidii | reverse complement strand
TGGGGGCGCTTGCAGCTTCTGTGCAGCCAGCCAGGCTCCAGGCAGCTCTTTGACTCTCCCTACTGCTCAGACACCCCTTCGGCAGGCTCGCCTGCAGTCTGTCCTCCCTCTGTCATAGACTCTTCCCAGTGGAGGACTGTCCCTTGACCCTGTCCAAATCTTGCTTCGCTCATGCCAGCAGGATCCCTGGCACACGAATC
>NW_006300608.1:0-200 GCF_000327345.1 Myotis davidii | reverse complement strand
CTCTATCCATTGAGCCAAACTGGCTAGGGCCTGAGACATTTTATACACTGCACTCTTGAAAGCAGATTCTCAATCTTTCGGACTTTTCTACTTCCACCTGTGAAGCAAAAACCTAGTCCTAAACAATAACTCTGGGTGCTGACAGTGCCATATTAAGACACTATTCCTGTCCCCTTAGTTCCAGAGTAAACAGATGCATG
>NW_006300607.1:0-200 GCF_000327345.1 Myotis davidii | reverse complement strand
GGTGGTTAGGAGCGAGAGGTCCCCTCCCGCACGAATTTCATGCATTGGGCTTCTAGTATGTCATAATGTCCTTCCTTTTAAAGGCTGAAGAGAATTCCATTGTGCAGGTAGACCATGTTTTACTTATTCTTTCATCTGCTGATGGACACGGGTGATTTCCACCTTTTGACTGTGATGAATAATGCTGATATGAAGATTGG
>NW_006300606.1:0-200 GCF_000327345.1 Myotis davidii | reverse complement strand
CTTTTATAAATTTATTCATCATAATAAAGCTATAAGGAAATATTCAATGATGTAAGGATGAGAAATTTATAATAGGGGGAAAAACTATAGAAGTCTGTTGAGCTTATGAAAAAATAAAGCACACCATTGAGTAGGACAAGAGGCCAAAAAGGTTACTTTTAAGAATCAAGTATCAAGGATATCAAAATAACTCCTATTGG
>NW_006300605.1:0-200 GCF_000327345.1 Myotis davidii | reverse complement strand
AAATCAATAAAATATATTTTTAAAAAAGGGTTGTAATCTGTACAGACTAAATAGAGCTTTTATATAATGGTGTATGTTTTATAACTGTTGGCTCTAATTTGGGTTACTCAGCAATGACCTTCTTTTTAGAATAGATGTAGAAGGTACCGGTCTCTTGCTCACTACATTTATTTTCAGTGTTCACCTAATAATGAGCTTCT
>NW_006300604.1:0-200 GCF_000327345.1 Myotis davidii | reverse complement strand
CCAACTAGGGCTAAAGAGTTTTGTTTTGTTTTAAATTTTATTTTAATATAATCCAATTTATCATTTTTATGTATCGTTAATCCTTTTGGTATCCTAATTTAAAAATTTACTATTCCTAGGTGGCAAAGATATTATGTGCTATTTTAGTTTACTTACCTGGTCTTTTAAAAGGAATCTGTATAGCCCTGACCAGTTTGGCT
>NW_006300603.1:0-200 GCF_000327345.1 Myotis davidii | reverse complement strand
TGTCTTCTTAGGTTATCTCCCTGTGCACACGATAAGGTGACATTGGTGTTCACATTGACAAAGGTTTTTTCATTGGTCAGAGACAGAATCAGGGCCATCTGTCTCCTCTTGGTACCACATTGGTACCCCCTGTTGGGTAGTGGGTGGTCTGAAGATGGAGAGGCGTCTGAGCTTGGTACTCAGAACTCAATACTTCTCTA
>NW_006300602.1:0-200 GCF_000327345.1 Myotis davidii | reverse complement strand
GGCCTCCTCGCTCACTGTCACGCTGCGGCCTGAAGCAAACCTGAAACCACCTCCCCTCTCCAACCTCTCTCCAGTCTCTCCACCTACATTCTCGCTTTCGCCCCTCTCCTCTCTGTTCCTCCTCTCGCCTCCTGTCGTCTCACCATCTCTGGGGCTCCTCTCCTCCATATCCATGTGAAGCAGCGCTCTCGCTCTCTTAC
>NW_006300601.1:0-200 GCF_000327345.1 Myotis davidii | reverse complement strand
TGTTCTGGTTCCAGCATTTTTGTCAACCTGGAATACAAGCCAGTGTGACATTTTTGTTCTACGTTAATGGTTCCCACTGAGGATTTGCTAATACTCAAGATCTAAATGCCTCTGTTGTTATTTTGTTCCTGGAATATTAGTCACCATTTTTTTAATCTTATAATAAGAACTTGATTCTTGCTTAATCTGCAGTTCCTTTT
>NW_006300600.1:0-200 GCF_000327345.1 Myotis davidii | reverse complement strand
CCATTTTGAGGCAAGAGGCTTTCCTTGTGGCTTCCGGTTACAGTAGCCTGTACTGTTCATACCTTGGGCCAGCCTTGGAGTGGCATTTTTAGAAGACAGCTAACTCAAATTTGACTGAATATCCTCTCTTTTCCAGAAAAGGCTTGTTTCTGAATTTAAAATGGAACAAAAATTAACCCCTTCCCCAACAATTTTTTTGT
>NW_006300599.1:0-200 GCF_000327345.1 Myotis davidii | reverse complement strand
GCCCTTTCTATTCCATCAAGGTCAACTCCCATGCCCCTCACACCTTTCTGGTGCAGTCTGGCAACACCTGCTCCTACCTTAAACCAGCCATAAACAATCTCACCCTCATCTGACTTCAGGTGTTGAGACTCATGATAATGGAGTTCCATGCCCCCTGCTAGGGTCACCTTGAGCCTGAACTTGACTCAGGCCCATTAGAA
>NW_006300598.1:0-200 GCF_000327345.1 Myotis davidii | reverse complement strand
CCGGTTGGTGAAAGGAGGCTGGGGCATAATCAGGGGTGCAAGGGGCTTGTTTTGGTGAAAGTTCAAGGTCATAACTTAATTCAGTGAGAATTACAGAATTCAAAGATTCATGGGATGTTGGAACCGAAAGGGACATTAGAGATCTGCTGCTTGTTTAATTCCTCCCGTTATTTGAAGTAAAGACACCTTTTCTTTGAAGA
>NW_006300597.1:0-200 GCF_000327345.1 Myotis davidii | reverse complement strand
GAACTCACAGCACATTTCCTCACAAAAGCTGAGTATCTTAACCTTTTCTCTCTTGCCAACACGCCAGAGGATTCAGCGGCTTGCAGTGACAGCCCCTCCCTGCAGAAGTGATTCTTCATGAGGGAGGGGGTGGCATGGCCTCCCCGAAGAACGTATCGGAATATTGGAAAAGGGTGGTGAGAGGGGGAGACCTAGAACAC
>NW_006300596.1:0-200 GCF_000327345.1 Myotis davidii | reverse complement strand
CTCCCCCCTTTCCTCACTTCCTGCCCCCTCCACATGTGGTGACATCCAGTCCTGTGACGTTAGCCACCTCTTTATGCCAGTGTTCCCAGATCGGTAAACGCAGCTGGCTCTTCCAGACCTATTTCCTGACACTTCCCCCTCCCCACACTCCATACTCCAGTGCCCCCGGTCCCCACACATGTCAAAAAGTGGGTTTATTT
>NW_006300595.1:0-200 GCF_000327345.1 Myotis davidii | reverse complement strand
GTCCACCAAACACCTTCTGAGTCAGAATCTGCAGACCCTCCCTGTGCACAGGAGAGGGGGAAAGGGGGCTTCCCCATCCTCACATCACAGGGTCTCATTCTGGCTGGGCATCCACCTGGCTGGGCAGCTGCCAAAGCAGCATTTCTAAGGTGTCACCTGGGCATTGAAATCTTTAGAAAGTTCCATAGATGATACCATAC
>NW_006300594.1:0-200 GCF_000327345.1 Myotis davidii | reverse complement strand
ACGGTCAATTACCCTTTGTGTCTTTTATTAGATGGGATGCCTCTTTGCTTAAAGACTTTCTTCTTGGCAATGAGATTGAAATGAATCAACTGTTTCTCTACTAGTTTTTTGCTTCATAGGAATCACTCTCTTATAGATTGGTAGCATATAATATTTGAATTTTTGTTAAAATTTATTGATTTCAGAGAGGAAGGGAAAGG
>NW_006300593.1:0-200 GCF_000327345.1 Myotis davidii | reverse complement strand
TCTTCTCAGATCACAATGGCATATTAGAAATAAACTACAATAGGCGGCGGGAGAGGCAGTGGCTGCAGCGGTGGAGGAAGGGGGCGGGCCATGGGAGTGGGCAGCTGGATGGTGTAGCGCCACGCCGGGCTGGCGGGAGGTGACCGAGAGAGGCAGGATGGGAGCGCCGCAGCTGGACGCTCGGGGTGGTCTGGGCTGCT
>NW_006300592.1:0-200 GCF_000327345.1 Myotis davidii | reverse complement strand
TTCTTTCCAGATTTATACCCAGTTCTCATCATGAAGTCAATAATATGCTCTCTCCAATGCAACTTTATTGACTCTGCTATATATAAAAGAGTAATAATTACTAATGAAATAAATATGCATAGGGCAAGATTCTGTTCTTGAAAATATCCGATTAGAAGAGGAGATCAGTTTGAACCAAAGTGAGGAGAGTGTATATTCAG
>NW_006300591.1:0-200 GCF_000327345.1 Myotis davidii | reverse complement strand
TCTTCAAATTAAGTTATTTGGAAAAAGTAAGCAGTTGAAATTTGAGTGTATTTTTTGCAGATTAAGGACTGATAAAAGTATTGGACTGATTGAACATTGTCTTTTGATCAGCTCCACGCTGGAGAATGGACGTGATGCCAGATTGTGAAAAACGATATAGCCAATTGCTTGTCTGTTCCTCAGTGTGACCTAGTGCCCGT
>NW_006300590.1:0-200 GCF_000327345.1 Myotis davidii | reverse complement strand
TGCCCAGATATCTTTGACATGATATGTATGACCTATATTCCATGAGTGGAAAACAGTATCATCACATTCGTATTTTAGATTAGATTGTAAAACAAACCAACAATAAATAGAATTATTGCAGGCGAGCGAAGGAAGACCGAGGGGGAGGAGGTGGGGCTGGGGAGAAAGTGTGGGAGGAACTGGTGACCCAAATGGGGAAC
>NW_006300589.1:0-200 GCF_000327345.1 Myotis davidii | reverse complement strand
AGGGCACGCTCTCAGCTCCCACAGTCCTCCCAGTGGGTGCTTGCGGCGCTTGGTCCCCTTGCATGATGAAGATTAAATCTGAATTTCAAACACATTTACAGGATATGATAATGCCAAAGTCATTTCTTTCTTATTTGATTAAGAGAAGTGTATCAGATAGCTAAGTCTGCTATAACAAAGTACAACAGCCTGAGGGGCTT
>NW_006300588.1:0-200 GCF_000327345.1 Myotis davidii | reverse complement strand
CGATGATTCGCTTAGATGACTCTACACGCCTCATACTGAAATACCTCCTCATATATTGAGGAATTCATCTCCACTGCATGCAGGCTGATGCCCGAGAGAGTAGGGCTAAACTGGAGGGTAGTTTGCTGAAAAGAAACAGGGGAAGAATCATAGGAAAAGGATGGAAAAAACACGGATTTCAGAGACAGCGTGCCACTGCT
>NW_006300587.1:0-200 GCF_000327345.1 Myotis davidii | reverse complement strand
TCCATCCACTGAGCCAAACTGGTTTCGGCATTAGATGATTGTTTTATCAGGTGGCTAAACAAGTGTTGTGGGGTCTACAGAAGCAATCATTTTATTTTATTATTTAATTTAATTAATTTATTTTAAATTTATTATTTATTTTATTTTATTACTTATTTATTTTATTTTATTATTTTATTGATTTTTTTTTACAGAGAGGA
>NW_006300586.1:0-200 GCF_000327345.1 Myotis davidii | reverse complement strand
AGGCCGAGGAAGCCAGCCAAGGTCAGGGTGCCCACCAGGCAGCCCCAGGGGCTCTGCCCTTCCACCAGCAGCTCCAGGAGCCCATAGGCCGTGGCCAAGGACAAGCCCAGGCCGAAGCCCCCCAGGCTGCGGACCACGGCCCGGGCCGGGCTGGGCTCCTCGGCCCCCGCGCGGCGCACAGCGTCCTGCAGGCCTGTGGG
>NW_006300585.1:0-200 GCF_000327345.1 Myotis davidii | reverse complement strand
TCAGCTTCCCCCAAGTGGGACACAGCCCCCACCTCCTCCCTGGAGTGACAGCCACCAAATTGCAGCTTATGCTGCCCAGACCCCCTGGCGCAAAATGCAGCCCATTGCCCTGCCCAGCCTAAAAACATGGTCGGCACCAGGTAATTACATTACGTTGCAACACCTGGCTAGCAACTAGCCTCCTGGGAGTTTCTTCAGCC
>NW_006300584.1:0-200 GCF_000327345.1 Myotis davidii | reverse complement strand
CCACTCTTAGTACCTCATTTAACTTTAATTACTCAGAGGCCCATGTCCAACAACACTGGAAGTTAGGTGATCAACATATTAATCTTGGGAAAACACAATCATTTTTTGAGAATGAATAGGGCCACTTCATTTGGAGCTCAAGACCAGCAAAATTCTTGCATTACACACTTAATGGAAATTCTCTGGAAGATTTATCTAGA
>NW_006300583.1:0-200 GCF_000327345.1 Myotis davidii | reverse complement strand
GGTCAATGCTCAACCACCAAGCCATGCCAGCAGGGCATTTCTGAAAATTTTTAATGGAATACCTCACATTAATTGGATTATGGGCCTTGTTTTACATTCGGATTATATAAGAAACTGTTATAGTCTAAGAATTTAAAAATAAACTTTTACCAGTTCTTTGACAAGTGTCTGTCTCCCATCATTCTCCAACATTCTTCTAT
>NW_006300582.1:0-200 GCF_000327345.1 Myotis davidii | reverse complement strand
AAGTCCTTTTATTTATTTTAGAATCATATCTTCAAATAATTCCTTATATTAAACATTTTCAAAATTATTTCCAAACCTCAAATCTGGTGAAAGGATGTTCACCAAATACTTAGAAAAAATACACTGCTAAGTGAAACAAGCCAGTTGGGGAAAGTCAAATACCATAAGATCTCACTCATGTGGAATCTAATGAACAAAAT
>NW_006300581.1:0-200 GCF_000327345.1 Myotis davidii | reverse complement strand
TAGGACATGGCAGAGCTGAAATCTGAGTCCCTGCTCTCACTCCCTCCAAAGCCCACGGCCATTTGTGCAGCAGGCCGAGAGAGAGAACCCTCACAGAGAAATAGTAGTATGTGCATTAGTTATATGCATCACTCTGCCAATCCGTGCTCATCACTTCTTTCATTTCTGACTCTCTGTGGGCCTGAAACTCCCTCAGGACT
>NW_006300580.1:0-200 GCF_000327345.1 Myotis davidii | reverse complement strand
CCTGAGGAAGGAGTTGGCCCTCGGCCCACCTGGGGAAGGGGCCACATCTGCCACCACCCACCCTTAGTTCCCCATCCCAGTGCAGGGGCCCAGCCTCGATCAAGCGATCAGGGCCTGCTGGCCAAGGGATGGACCAGGAGGTTGGCCTGCAGGCCTCATTGGCAATTGGGGCCTGCGGGCTGGGGGTAGCTCCTGTGTTG
>NW_006300579.1:0-200 GCF_000327345.1 Myotis davidii | reverse complement strand
TCATTCAGAATTGAAGGTCAGATAAAGAGTTTGTGAAACTTTCTATGAAAAGAAACAACATTTGAAAAATTCCCATAGAAAACAAGGATAAATTTCTAAATCATCACAGGAACCAAAAGATGCTACAACCATTTTCCCCGCAACTTGCCCTGGGCCTCACAACCTAAAACGTGGACTTCCCTCTTCTCAAATGCAGAGTG
>NW_006300578.1:0-200 GCF_000327345.1 Myotis davidii | reverse complement strand
TCTAGCAGCTGCTTAATCTAGTCTGTAAAATACTCAGCCCTAGGTATGAGTTTTGGATTTTTTGTTGTTCATGATAATATTTACTTTAATAGAAAAACCAAATATTTCTGAGTGCTTTATTTATAAATAATGAGCAGCTAAGATACTCTGAAAAATATTAATTGAGAATAATAAAAATAAGTCAAAGAAAAGGGGTATAG
>NW_006300577.1:0-200 GCF_000327345.1 Myotis davidii | reverse complement strand
TAGAGACTGGGGTCTCCATTTCCAGGCCATTCACGTGGAAAGTAAATTGGTGCTGTCTCTTGGTGGGGGCTTCAATTCCTTCTATGTGGACCTCTTCTCATGCTGCTTGTGTGTCCTCACAATATGGCTTCCCCCACAGCAAGCAGTCCAAGGAAAAGAGGCAGGCAGATGCTCTCCTTTTTATTGCCTAGTCTTGGAAG
>NW_006300576.1:0-200 GCF_000327345.1 Myotis davidii | reverse complement strand
TGATTTGGACCTGCCAGCTGGGGAGAGGGGTCAACCGCCACCATGGTGGGTGGGCAGTGGGCCGATCAGGTCCAGCTGGCCAGAGGGAGGGGTGGGGAGAGGGACCTGGGAGGTGGTCACTGGCCCTGAGGAGGAAGGTGGCCCTTGCCCACCTGGGAAAGGGGCCGTGTTCACCACCACCCACCCCTGGTTCCCTGTCC
>NW_006300575.1:0-200 GCF_000327345.1 Myotis davidii | reverse complement strand
TAGGGAAGAAAAAAGAGAACAGAACAGTCTCAGTCTATTCTTAGGGATACGATCAACAAGGAATGCCTGGGCACTTGCCTGGGCACTTGCCTGGGCCCATCCTACGTGTGGCAGCCCCCACAGACATTTGGACCAGTCCTTGTGGTTTCTATGAATGCACAAGGGACTTTGAAAAAACAAGGTTATTACTCATGGGTCCT
>NW_006300574.1:0-200 GCF_000327345.1 Myotis davidii | reverse complement strand
TATAAGGTAGACTTTTTAGATCCAACACCAAAAGCATCACCTATTAAAAAGATTAATAAGTTAGATAAAAGAAAAAATAAATTACTTAGAGATGAATAAAAATGAAGACAGAGCACATCACAACTTAAGGGATGCAGCTAAACCAGTGCTTAGGGGGGAATTTATTATTGTAAATGTATATATTAAAAAAGAAGTAAGAT
>NW_006300573.1:0-200 GCF_000327345.1 Myotis davidii | reverse complement strand
GGTGTGTCTGCATGTTTTGTTTTTGGTAGGAGCCCTAATTGGATGCAGCTGGTGAGCTGCCCCTCCTCTGGCCTCCGCTCTCCACTTCTCCCCACAGGCAGGGTGGGCACAGGAAAGCCATGTCCCCAGTAGGTCTTTCAAGGGTCAAAAGAAGTCCCCACTCAGACCAGAGACAGGGAGTTGGCCCAGCCTTGTTGTAC
>NW_006300572.1:0-200 GCF_000327345.1 Myotis davidii | reverse complement strand
GGAAGATATCAGGGGAGAGATTGACAACAATACTATCATAGTAGGAAACTTTAATATCCCATTAACATCACTGGATAAGTCCTCTAGATAAAAAATTAGGAAAGAAACACTAATCCTAAGCTACTCACTAAATCAGATGGACTTTATGACATCTTTAGAACATTCCATCCTTTGTCAAATATTAATTGGAGCATAATGGC
>NW_006300571.1:0-200 GCF_000327345.1 Myotis davidii | reverse complement strand
AATTCTTTAAGAATTGTATCAGCAGTTATTGAACGCTTGAAGTACTGGCGTGAACATGCTCCCCAAACTGGACTTCTTTTTGAAATATTGGGTAGGTATAATACTTCAAAAATACTTACGTAGTACTATTAGATAATCGTGTTCAATATCAATAGGAATACCTAGGGGATCTTAAAGAAAAAATATTTTGCAAAAGGAGA
>NW_006300570.1:0-200 GCF_000327345.1 Myotis davidii | reverse complement strand
GTCACTTAGGCTTTTATATATATAGATGTTTGACAAACTGTATGTTATTCACCAAATTTTAAAAAATTAATGTCTTTGCTAATGAGGTTTAAGTTTGCCATATATTTATTGGCCATTCAAATACCTTTAGTACAGTGCAATTACTATCTTATAGTATACTAGAGGCGCAGTGCATGGATTCATGCACTGGTGGGGTCTCT
>NW_006300569.1:0-200 GCF_000327345.1 Myotis davidii | reverse complement strand
AGACTGTGAGAGAGCACAGGCCAGGCTGAGGAATTTCCCCTCACTCCCCACTCCCTCCCACACCCACCCAGCACACGAATTTCTGCACTGGGCCTTTAGTATGTATATAAGTTCTTTGGTTAACTCTTCCTACCCCCACCCCCATCCTCACTTTCCCTCTGAGATTATTCAGTCTGTTCCATGCTTCTATGTCTCTGGAT
>NW_006300568.1:0-200 GCF_000327345.1 Myotis davidii | reverse complement strand
TCCTGTGACCTGATGCGTTCCATGTGGGTTTTCCTTTCTTGCAGCCTGAGCCCTGACAACAATTCATATGTATAGGAAACTGAGGTCATGCTGGCCTCCTAGGGCAAACACTGCCCTGTGTGGCTGCTGCCTCGCGACTCCGCTGTCCAGGGTGCTGATCAGACGGGGCCCTGGACCAGGGGCTGGCGCCCCAGGTGTGG
>NW_006300567.1:0-200 GCF_000327345.1 Myotis davidii | reverse complement strand
ATACAGCTGTATACACTTATCGAGGGATCGTTGTCCTCGGTTCGTCTTACCAAAACACAACAGCCAGCGCAAGGGTGGCAGCTTTGTCATCAATCAGCGCTGCTGCTGGGAGCTTTTTGGATTAGCTACTAGATGCTTCAAAACTCTCCAATAGATGTGGCAAATAAACTGCCTTAAGGTTCTACATTAGCACCTGGATA
>NW_006300566.1:0-200 GCF_000327345.1 Myotis davidii | reverse complement strand
CCCCCATGGGCTCCTGACCTGACCTTGTGAGCGGGGCCACCAACCGCCCGCCTGGGTGCCACCCGGTCACAGCCAGGGGCCCTTGGAAGTGATGCTCGGCCTCACTCAGGCCAGTGAGAGGCCCTGTCTGCCCCTGAGACTGGCCAAGTGACTGAGTGGATGCTGGGCCTGGGCACTGGAGGGCGAGCTGATTGGGCAGG
>NW_006300565.1:0-200 GCF_000327345.1 Myotis davidii | reverse complement strand
GGGTCCGCGCCCTCAGAGCGGTGGAGGGCTGCACGCGGTCCCAGCCAGAGGGGCATCTTCGGGCCCCGGTGACCACCGTGAACTCTGTCCTCACGCATCTGAGCCTGGAGGGCCGCTTCCCTCTGACCGTGGGCAGCACCATCCTTTGGTCAATGATCAGGACACAGGGAGCCAGAGAGGGAAGGAGGGCAGAGGCAGGG
>NW_006300564.1:0-200 GCF_000327345.1 Myotis davidii | reverse complement strand
GATATAACTCTTGCTTTTAGAGTCCATCCTCTAGTTGGGAGAGATCAGATACAAACATCAACACAGGCACAAGTACAATGTAATGAAAGGTAAGCACCCAATGGACCAGATATGTTGAAAGTTCAAATAAGGGACAGGTCACTTCAGGAAGGAGCGAACAAGAAAATCTCTACATAAGAGGAAAGATTGAATGTGTTCTC
>NW_006300563.1:0-200 GCF_000327345.1 Myotis davidii | reverse complement strand
TAGATGAACAAAGGATGCAAACAGGCCTTAGAAAGCAGAGATACCGCTAATATTTGCACATGTTGGTCCTATCCTTCCCTGGTTCTTATCAAAAGAATTAGTGAATTAGTATGTGTTTTTGAAATATCTAATACTGGATGTGTTTGGAAGGTAAGCACTATGAGTAATGATGGCAGCGTTGCCAGCTGCCAAGTTTGAAT
>NW_006300562.1:0-200 GCF_000327345.1 Myotis davidii | reverse complement strand
TACTTGAATATATCAAAAGAATTGATGTTTCCACATGTACAATTATTTAGAGCATTACATATTTAAAATTGAAATCATTTTAGGTATTTGGAAAAGGAAATATTAATATGATTCTGTTCCTATATCACTTGATACTGCTATATGTTATTCCTGGTGTATGAGTGAATTCATGGGGTTGATTGTTTCTGCCTTAGAGATCT
>NW_006300561.1:0-200 GCF_000327345.1 Myotis davidii | reverse complement strand
ATTCAGTAAGCCAATTATGCTACGCTGGCACGATAAGAAATGCCAAAGCCATTAAAAAGGACAATGCGTGGATACAGTCAGGGCATATTGTTAAATTTAAAAAAGCAAACTGCAAATCAGTATTAAAAGAAAGTCCAATTTTAACAGAAAAAAATATACTTATTAAATTTGGCAGAGAAAAACCTTAAGTTGTTATTTCT
>NW_006300560.1:0-200 GCF_000327345.1 Myotis davidii | reverse complement strand
GGTAAAATCTAACAGGTACATATCCTTCTGGTATAAGTACACTGCACTGCACCCAAGATCCCGTCAGATTGTATCCGCTGCAGCCACCTTCCACCCTGTTCATTTTACAGTTCTGATTTGCCATCTCTGGTGCTCCTCCCCCCCACACCCTGCCTTTGATTCTTATTCTATCAAAGGGGGGTTGTTTCTTTTACCTCAGG
>NW_006300559.1:0-200 GCF_000327345.1 Myotis davidii | reverse complement strand
TAGAAGTTTGTTCCTTCATAGCTCTTTGAAAGCAATGTGAACTTGTTAAGTGAAGACCCTTTATGAACTGTTCTCCAGTTTATGCACATTTTCTGTGGATAATTTACCTCCTGGGTTACGATCCTTGCTCATTTTATTGGGATAAAATCTGCTTGATCAAATCTCCAGTACTGATCTCTGAGATAGAAAATGCTACATCA
>NW_006300558.1:0-200 GCF_000327345.1 Myotis davidii | reverse complement strand
GTGCTGCTTCCTGCCTTCAGTGAGCTTGGCTCAAGCAGCCAGCAAGCAGCACGCGGGCCGAGTCCATTTTAAGCTGTCCAGAAGCAAAGCTGTCCAGGGCCTGGGGAGGAACAGGGCATTCTGGAGACGCCGTGAAGATGCCTGGCTCCCTGTTACTGGGGGGGGTCGGGGGGGGGATCTTCATCCCAGAGGACAGTCAC
>NW_006300557.1:0-200 GCF_000327345.1 Myotis davidii | reverse complement strand
CTCTATCCACTGAGCCAAACCGGTTATGGCTCACCGGGATTCTCTTATGAACATCTTGTTGTCCTTTCAATTACACATTTAATCATCCATCCAGCAAGCTTTTTCTTTATTTTCTGTTAATCCTCACGGAGGATATTTTTCCCATTGGTTTTTCGAGAGAATGGAAGAGGAGAGAGAGAGAGAGGGAGAGAGAGAAACAT
>NW_006300556.1:0-200 GCF_000327345.1 Myotis davidii | reverse complement strand
CAGCTCTGTGCTAAAAGCGTTACACACTCACCTTCCTTAATGCTCACAAACCTATGGGAAGGGAGCTGTCTTCATACCCATTTTACAGGTGACACAGCTGAGGATCAGAAAGTTTAAGTCTCTATCTGTGACCCCAGAGAACACAATAAGTGTTCAGCAAGTACTCAGACACAGATCTGTGCAGGGATGGCTATACATAG
>NW_006300555.1:0-200 GCF_000327345.1 Myotis davidii | reverse complement strand
GTGATACCTCATTGTCTTATAATTTTATCTCTCCGATGATCAGTGACTTTGAAATTTTTTCACATGTTTCTTGGCCTCCTGTATGTTCCCTTTGGAGAAATGTTCATTTAGGTCCTTTGGCCAATTTTTAAGTAGTTTTTTTGACTTCCTTTTGTTAAGTTATATGTGTTCCTTATATATTTTGAATATTAACCCTTTAT
>NW_006300554.1:0-200 GCF_000327345.1 Myotis davidii | reverse complement strand
AGTATGACTGGAACTAAGAAATGATTTGCTTTTCATCACAACTTATGCCCCAAGTTATTGTACAAAAAAACGTTCCAAAGACAATGCTTTTTGATAGCCTACTTGGCTCTACTTAACATACTAAACATTCTCTTGCTTAGGTCAAGATCATTAATAAAGGTGAAAATTCATGCTTCTTATAGTTTACTATTTACACAACA
>NW_006300553.1:0-200 GCF_000327345.1 Myotis davidii | reverse complement strand
TTTTAATTTTTTGAGGTAACTCCATGCTGCTTTTTACAGTGGGTACACCAGTCTGCATTCCCACCATCAGTGCATAAGAGTTCCCTTTTCTCCATATCCTCACCACTATTTACTGCTTATTGATTGAATTATGATAGCCTTTCTAGCAGATGATAATCTCATTGTACTTTTAATTTTCATTTCTCTGATGATTAATGATG
>NW_006300552.1:0-200 GCF_000327345.1 Myotis davidii | reverse complement strand
AAGGGGCAGGGAAGGCCTCTGGGATGTCTACCCCTTCCCAGGCCTCCGTGGACCCGACCCAAGGATACATCCCAGGGGTATTCATTCCCAGCCACCATGGCCTGCTCTTTGCTGGCCGTCCAGGGCCCTGGCAAGCCTGCCCTCTCCGTGCAAGTCATCCATCCCAGTTGGCTGTCAGCTCCTCCCTCCCCCAAACACCT
>NW_006300551.1:0-200 GCF_000327345.1 Myotis davidii | reverse complement strand
CAGGGCTCCTGTTGGGGCTCTGTGCCTCGAGAGGGGCTTGCCGCAGTCTGTCCGGAACTGAGCTGACCGTTTTGAGCAGGAGAGTGATACCCCGGGAGCAGGGATCTAAGGAAGGTCACTTATGGGCAGAGTATTGGGCGGATTGAAGTGTCTGAGAACCAAGCATTGCCCATGAACCAGGAGGTCACTGGTTCGATTCC
>NW_006300550.1:0-200 GCF_000327345.1 Myotis davidii | reverse complement strand
TGTTATTCCCACTAGACTCAGCGGCCCTGTAGAGCATTCCTGAGGCAGTCCTTCCCCTGTAGACTGCCATTATTGATGCCGTCAGTACCAGGGAGGCTGTTGTTGATGGCACCTCCAGATGCAGGTTATCATGGGAACATGTTAGCACCGCGAGAAAAAAATTCAACTTAAACTTTTGTGTTGAAACCCAGTGTGTTTTT
>NW_006300549.1:0-200 GCF_000327345.1 Myotis davidii | reverse complement strand
CCCTCTGCCCTGCTTGGCAGCCCCCCAGAGCCTTGGCCTATAGTGTCCACGCCACAGGGCCATCTTGGATCCCTGAGCCTCTAGTCTGTTCATCTGGGGATGGAAAAAGGCTCCCCTTCCTCTACTCTTTACCACCCCCCGCTGGGAAACCGATCTACATCTCCTTTTACAACGTCTGTGTGAGTGGTGTTCCCTGCACC
>NW_006300548.1:0-200 GCF_000327345.1 Myotis davidii | reverse complement strand
GAAAAATGATCTTCAAGATTACTTCCCATCTTTGCTTAGACATCACCTTCTCATTGACCTCCTCTTTAAAACCCAATGTAATAATATTGTAATAACTGTATGGGGTCCGGTGTGTACTTGAAATACCAGGGGGACCACTTTGTAAATTATATGATTCTCTAACCACAACGCTATACATCTGAAACAAATAGAGAATAATA
>NW_006300547.1:0-200 GCF_000327345.1 Myotis davidii | reverse complement strand
ACAGGGACAGCAGGGCCATGGCACCAGCACCTCTGAGAGCCGCAGGAACCATTCCCGCCTGGGGCACGGCCTTCCCTGCAGAGAAGAGGGGGGTGAGACACCCACGCCCGGGACTCGGTCTCTCCTCTTCCCCCTCCTCCCAGCATCCGCTGTCGGTTCAGTTCAGCCAGGAGAGGCAGGCCCTGTCCTAGCACTCCCCC
>NW_006300546.1:0-200 GCF_000327345.1 Myotis davidii | reverse complement strand
CCCGCAGGCATTGTGGGAGCGGTGGTTGGGACTGGCGCTCCTTGGGTGCCCCGCGCCTGTGGGTCCCTCTAGTCCTCAGAACACCAGGCGGGTGGGTGGTAGGACCATCGGTCCCTTTGAAGAAGCTGAATCCCAGGAGGGGAGGTGGCTTCTTCGAGGTCACAGGGCTGAGCTGGAGCGGGGAGCTGAGATCCGTCCTG
>NW_006300545.1:0-200 GCF_000327345.1 Myotis davidii | reverse complement strand
GCAGCCGATCAATGATTCTCTTTCATCAGTGATTTTTTTTTCACTCTCCCTCTCCCTTCCTGAATCAATAAAAAATATATTTTTTAAAAAAGAAACACCATGGTGACTTCTATAATTAGGCTCTGGCTTTATCAATAAATACACCCTTCAAGGTTCACCCATGTTGTTGCAAAGGCAAGATTTCACCGTTTATGGCTGAG
>NW_006300544.1:0-200 GCF_000327345.1 Myotis davidii | reverse complement strand
TTAGGGCATTTAAAATCCCACCCCAAAGCCCTACTAACCCAAATGAAGAGATAAGACTCACTTAACACAGCCACAACTGAACTCTGATTATCCGGAAAAATGAGCCAATTTCATAGATAAGTCGATGTCAGCCCAAAGACAAATTCTCGGTTCGAAACCGAGCTCAACTAAATCCACAAACCATCTCAGTCTATCCTAAA
>NW_006300543.1:0-200 GCF_000327345.1 Myotis davidii | reverse complement strand
TTTTAATTTAATATCACCTCCTTACTTTTTATCCCCAGCAAAACTTTGTTCTTTAAAAGAATAAGTGTAGAAATCATCCGACAACCCTATAAAATAACCCAATCAGTTTCCTTACTATCAACTAAAATTTGTATCCTAATTACACTGAAATAAAATTTATAGTAATAACCCACTCAAGAATCAGAGTACAGCCCTGACTG
>NW_006300542.1:0-200 GCF_000327345.1 Myotis davidii | reverse complement strand
AGAAAATATTTATCAGTTGCCTCCCATAACTGCGGATACTGAGAATCAAACCCACAACTTTTTCATTCATTTATTTTAATGCTAGAGGCCCTATGTGCAAATTCGTGCATGGGTGGGGCCTGGCTGGCACACTACATCTGGGCCGATCAGGGTGGGCTGGTTGGCAAGAGGGGAGGAGGGTGGTTGGTTGGCCAGCCCTG
>NW_006300541.1:0-200 GCF_000327345.1 Myotis davidii | reverse complement strand
CTGCGGGGACACGGGACGCGCTCTGGGGGCCGGGCGGCCACATGGTCTGCTGGGCCCCACCTCTCGCCGCCTCCCTTCCAGGGCCCGCTTGGGGGAACAGCGAGAAGACGGAGGCTGGTCTGTGGCCAAGTTCACCCTGGGAAGGATGTCCAGCCCAGGCACATACAGGGAGTTCCGAGCAGCTGCATGAAGAACATGCA
>NW_006300540.1:0-200 GCF_000327345.1 Myotis davidii | reverse complement strand
GGGGGGCACCGCGGGAACCCTAATTAAAAGGGAAGTGACTAGTCTAACATGTCAGCACATAAAAACCCACCCCTAGGACTGAAGGGGACAGTCACACAGGTCCTTTAATGGCTCTGCACTTGAGCTTATTGTCAGTAAGTTGACTTCCACTGGATTAAGAACAGACGGAGCTCTGTGTTCACATTCACATAAGAAATTTA
>NW_006300539.1:0-200 GCF_000327345.1 Myotis davidii | reverse complement strand
TGTAATAAAAAATAAAATTTTTAAAAAAAAGAATAAAAATAAGAAAGCTTATAATCAAAAAAAATATATTTTCTGATAAAATTTATATTTTTTCCTTCTGCTAGATTTATTTGTAAATACTTGATATATTTAGGCTATTAAATCTACATAATTTAAAATGAACTTTCTAGAGACACAGCTGACTCTCATAGCCAGTTAGC
>NW_006300538.1:0-200 GCF_000327345.1 Myotis davidii | reverse complement strand
GCCAGCTGTGAGACTGAGCTCATCCCTCTGGCACGCCGAACCAGGCAGGAAGTCCCAGAGGGCCGGTGCCAGGTCCAGCATCACACCGCGCCGTGGCGGGCCTCCTGCCCCTTCCAGGGCTGGAGCTCTGCCTGTCGGGATGTCAGCGTGCACCTCTGCTGAGCCTCTGTCTGCTCCCAGGGCACGTGGCAGGCCCAGCA
>NW_006300537.1:0-200 GCF_000327345.1 Myotis davidii | reverse complement strand
TTCATCTCTGATACTTCTATTATAGAGAAAAGGTGAGTAGCGAGATTAAAATATTTCTTCTAATTATTTTCCTCTCAGTGTGCACAAATCCATACACCTGGCCACTGATATAGTCAACAATATTATAATAATTATGTATATGGTACCAAGTTGGTACTTGAATTATCAGAGGGATCACTTTGTAACTATATGAAAGTCTA
>NW_006300536.1:0-200 GCF_000327345.1 Myotis davidii | reverse complement strand
ATATATCTCCACCCTGTATCTATACAGCATGTATATGTATTGTATGCATATTCACCATCGTAGCTATTGTTAAATCTGATTCTTGCTAAACTTGGTCATCTAAGAGTTCACTACTAGCTATTTTCCAGTGAATTCCCAAGTGTAATTATTTAAAATGAACTTCCAAAATATAAGAAATACAATAAATATCTTTGAGGAAG
>NW_006300535.1:0-200 GCF_000327345.1 Myotis davidii | reverse complement strand
GGGAATCAGTCAGAGACCCTAGCACCCTGCCCCCACAACAGGTATGTACCCCAGTATACCCAGATTCCTAGTCTCAGCCATAGATGAAATATTAGGATCTGGGAGAAGGGGAAAGAGACCCATGGGAGTTTGGGGAAAGGGAGAGGTGCTTGAGTCCCACCTTATACGTGTTGATGCCCCATTTCTTGACGATGTCAAAC
>NW_006300534.1:0-200 GCF_000327345.1 Myotis davidii | reverse complement strand
CGGCTCTGGGGACAGGGGCCATGCAGATGCTGCGGCAGCCCCTCACCCGCAGACACCAGCCCATAGCCAGCCCCACCTCTGCACACAGGCGCTGGCACAGGCAGCTGGTTCACGCCCGGCCCCCCTCGCACTGGCGGGAGCCATGGGGCAAGTTGTCCGGCTCTCGATCGCTCAGGGTGGATGGGTCCATGGTGGCGCCT
>NW_006300533.1:0-200 GCF_000327345.1 Myotis davidii | reverse complement strand
GGGAGGATTTGAGGAGGAGGTGGGGCCCAGAGAACATGGGGCACAGGCTTGGGGCACGGTGGGGCTCAGGCAGTGCGAGACCTGGGCATTCAGGTTTTCTCCTGAGTGAGAGGCAGTGGGCAAAGCTTTCTGAGCAGGGGCTGCAGTCCCGTGTCCCCCGCACATGCCTGTTCTCACCTGTGGAATGCTGCCCCCCCCCC
>NW_006300532.1:0-200 GCF_000327345.1 Myotis davidii | reverse complement strand
AAATGCAGTGAATGTGGGAAATCTTTTACCAGGCGCGATGTCCATTGCCGTCATCAGAGAAATCATGCAGTACAAAAGCCTTATAAATGCAGTGACTGTGGAAAAACTTTCACCGAAAACAAAGCTCTCCAAAATCATCAGAGAATTCACACGGGAGAAAAGCCTTTTACATGCAGTGAATGTGGGAAATCTTTTACCTG
>NW_006300531.1:0-200 GCF_000327345.1 Myotis davidii | reverse complement strand
AGTATCCGCTTCCATGGGCTGTTGTGACAACTATGGTCCACAAAAGCTTTCCGTGCCAACAGCGCTCTCGCAAACATGGAGAATGTTCCTAAAACCCGCTGGATTTTCTGTAAAAAGTGGGGCGAGCATAAACCCCACAAAGTAATAATACAAACCAGGCAAGGATTCTCTGTGCACAGGGAAAGCGGCATTACGACAGG
>NW_006300530.1:0-200 GCF_000327345.1 Myotis davidii | reverse complement strand
TTATTGGAGTGACATTGGTTAATAAAATTTTATGGGTTTCACTTGGAAAATTCTATAATACATTATCCATACATTGTATTGTATGTTCACCACCATAAGTCAATTCTCCATCCATCATCATTTATCTCCTCTTTACTATTTTATACAGCCCCCATCCCTCCTCTCTCTCTGCTATCTGTGTCTATCAGAGTTGTTTTTTT
>NW_006300529.1:0-200 GCF_000327345.1 Myotis davidii | reverse complement strand
GGCATATCTGAATTGCCAACATCACTACTCTTGAGCTTTGGGGCCATTATGAAATAAAATAAGGGTTACTGGGTTCAAGCACTGCAATGCTGCAACAGTGGATCTGAAAACCAAGATGGGACAGGGAGCCTATACAGCAAGGAGAGGCTGGATAAAGGGATGCTTTACGTCGAATGGGAGAGAATGGGAGAGAGCAGGAC
>NW_006300528.1:0-200 GCF_000327345.1 Myotis davidii | reverse complement strand
GACTAGGTTGAGGCTCTAACCATCCAGCCACACCGGCCGGGGTCAGGAGCTGTGTTTTCGTGCAAAAAAAAAAAATGACCACAGCCGCCCCTCCCTCACAGCCACACCAGCTACCACCACGGGGACCGAACACGGGATGAGGGAACTCGAAGGCCCTGGCATTCCCGGCCTCGGCGATGCATCAGGGATCCGTCCGACAG
>NW_006300527.1:0-200 GCF_000327345.1 Myotis davidii | reverse complement strand
GAGGTCTGCAGTTTTGTTCCCTGAGTTATTATGTTCACTATGTTCATTTAATTTGATGCATTAGCAAGCTGGTCAAAGTGGAAGTTGCTGTCTCCAATGATCTCCAAAGTTACAACACTCCTGTTTAGAAACCGTAGAACTAATTCAAGACAATTTGTCATCATAGAGTTATAAACACAACAAAAGGACCTTTTGAAGGC
>NW_006300526.1:0-200 GCF_000327345.1 Myotis davidii | reverse complement strand
GGTAGGGAGCGCTGTGTTCAAGTAATGGAATGGCAGCATACCAAACCGAGATCCTCCTCTTGCCTTCAGTGCACGCACCTGTTTATGGAATCTGTTCATTTCCCTTTACTTTTGAAAGTTAACATGGGGGATATGTAACAAAAAGAACAACAGTGTATGTTTTTGAAGAGCACTCCTGTTAGTGACTGTAATGTTGCTTG
>NW_006300525.1:0-200 GCF_000327345.1 Myotis davidii | reverse complement strand
TTTTACTTTATAGGGATGAAGAGTAAATGAAATGATGCAGTTGTGGTGATCCACTTATTTTTTTTTTTGGTCTGCCCAGCATCTCTCTTTAGGGAACCACCCCTTCCTATTCTTATTCTACATGGTTTGATATTGGGAATACTCACATGCCCCCGGAGCCAAAGTACTCAATTGCCCTTGGCCACACTGGTTGGATTGGT
>NW_006300524.1:0-200 GCF_000327345.1 Myotis davidii | reverse complement strand
TCCCCCTCTGTAGTCAGTCACCCCACCATCCCCTCACTGAAATAGTAGCCCATTGTAGTCTGGGATTTTTTCCCCACAATGTAGTTTTAGTTTGTATTCTTTTATTGAAAGTGAGATTGAGTATCTTTCTATATGTGTAGGAATCACTTGTGTTTCTTTTTCTTTCAGTTCCTTTATACATTATTTTTCTGCTTTTTTTT
>NW_006300523.1:0-200 GCF_000327345.1 Myotis davidii | reverse complement strand
ACCTATAAATTTAACATGCCCCAATTCTCCAAGTTTTTTTTTCAGAATCTTTGCTTTTTGTCTTCTTTGCCTAACCTGTTCATTCTTCAAGACCTAGCTAAAAGTTCTCAGCCTCCCCGAGTCAGAATTCATTACTCTTCTTTGCGTCCCTAGCATTTTACTCAATAACTAGAGGACCAGTGCACGAATTCATGCACCAG
>NW_006300522.1:0-200 GCF_000327345.1 Myotis davidii | reverse complement strand
TTCTTGCTTTTTCACAAAACTTTGTAAAAAGTAATTGATTTTATAAAAAGTTAAGGTAGTTAGTTAGCTCTATTCTCAATTAATATATAAGAATAGTAACATTTTATTCCATTATTTTATAATGTGGAATATAAAGAGCAACTTAATTTTTCACACATTTAAATAGACAATATATCCTGCACATCTTGTATCAGATAATT
>NW_006300521.1:0-200 GCF_000327345.1 Myotis davidii | reverse complement strand
TTTTCAGGCTTGGTTAATAAACTTCCTACTTTATCACTGAAGGCAAACAGATATAATAATTTTGCACCAATCTTTGAATTCCAGCCTCAGCCCTCATGTGTCATTAAGAGTGGGGTTTCTTTACTTTTTTAAAAAAGATGGGTTAACCTGATTCTAAAGTTCATGCTCTACTCTCTTAGTCTTTTGGAGGACAAAAAAAA
>NW_006300520.1:0-200 GCF_000327345.1 Myotis davidii | reverse complement strand
GACATATTTGCATACTATCAAAATTTCTCTCCACCAAATATTTTATTAATTGCAAAGAGAAAAAGAGCCACTTTCCAGAGGAGAAACCTGGCAGGCACCACCTTAACCAAGTGATCGACGTGAATTTCATGGTTAATGGGACAAACCATAATCCTGGATCACCTGAGAGGGTGCCGCGAGGAGAACACGGAGTCACTTCT
>NW_006300519.1:0-200 GCF_000327345.1 Myotis davidii | reverse complement strand
ATAACTGACATTCAGCAAAATGCACTTTTCTAATGTATACTATTTGTTGAGCTTGGACAAATGGATCAAACTTTAAAACCATCATATGTGAAATAAATTTATCTCTCACCCATATACAGGTTAGGGCAAAAGCAGAGTTACAGAAGTGAGTATACAAAACAAAGAGCTTACTCTCTATTTTAAATAAATATTTTATATAT
>NW_006300518.1:0-200 GCF_000327345.1 Myotis davidii | reverse complement strand
CCTACACCATTGGCCATTACCTCATGCTCTTGATGGCAACATGATCTAACTGCATATCTAGGTGCCCAAATCCAGCAAGCATTGCTGAGTACCAGTTTTGTATCAAGCAGTGTGTAGGCCCTGAGAGCATGAAGTTAATCATATTTAATCCTTGCCCTAGCCGGTTTGCTCAGTGGATAGAGTATTGGCCTGCAGACTGA
>NW_006300517.1:0-200 GCF_000327345.1 Myotis davidii | reverse complement strand
ATAGTTTATTTGCAAGAGTATTTTCCTAATAACTTCACAGTATGAATGTGCATCTTTTTTCTTTTTAAACAAATGATGGTGTAACATTTTGACATCCGTAAGGACAAATGTAGATATTTTTCTAAAAAACTGTGAGTGACTGACAGCTTAGTCAGTGTATTGTAGCTTATAAATATGAAATCTTATAAACATAAGGTTTC
>NW_006300516.1:0-200 GCF_000327345.1 Myotis davidii | reverse complement strand
CACTCTAACCAACTGAGCTACCCAGCCAAGGCAGTATATATATAATTTTTAAGAGTGCATTGACACATTAAGTTTTATTCACTTATACGTACATCTGTAAATAAAGGTAAAGATGGAGGATTGGCAAGTTAAGCATTCAATTTGCCATAATATATTTCTATGATGAGAAGAAAAGGTATTGTAACAGTGGGAAATTGTAA
>NW_006300515.1:0-200 GCF_000327345.1 Myotis davidii | reverse complement strand
CACGTGGTGAAGTCTCGTTGTGAAGTCTCGCGAGGTCCTCCCCTACGCACGCTCCTGCCCGTGCGTCACGTCGTGGCCGCCCTGTGGACAGGTGGACTGTGGCGGAGGCTCGGTGCTGCGGCCGGTCACCTTTGTTTCAGTCACTAGTGGCCCCACGGGCAGGGGCAGTGATGCTGGGAATGGGGGTGCACCTGAGAGAA
>NW_006300514.1:0-200 GCF_000327345.1 Myotis davidii | reverse complement strand
GTACCAACTTGCAGGTGTCAGGGAGAGAAGTGGGGGGCGTACTGTGTGGCGTGGTGAGGATAGCTCCCAAGACTGTCTTGTGTATTTGAAAGCTGCTGAGACAATAGATTTTCAAAGGTCTCATCACAAGAAAAAATTGCAGAGCTCTACGTAGTAGAGTCGTAACTTTTTGGTGTGTGGCCTGATGCTCCTACCAACTG
>NW_006300513.1:0-200 GCF_000327345.1 Myotis davidii | reverse complement strand
GGCTCACACTGCTTTTATCTATGTGTGTCTAAGTGCAATATTCACAAAATTTTAAATATGTATATCATGATCAAGACAAAGTAGAAAAACAATAATTAAGCACAAGAAATAGATTAGCATAATGGAACTATAGGTGATCTTTTTCCTCCTTTATTCTTTATAATGACCTTTTATAACTTGCACTTTTACAAAGGAAAAAA
>NW_006300512.1:0-200 GCF_000327345.1 Myotis davidii | reverse complement strand
GAGGGTGGCTTGAAATTCCAGAACATGTCTGGGGACAACTGGAGCTGGTATTGCTATTGCAGCTGAGAACTAACCAAGACGGGGAATTAGCACAAGGCACACACCAGCGAGGGCACCGCAACCAAGTGTACTGAGCATTATCTTGTTTTCACTGCTTATTTCTAATTAAGCATGTTTATGAAAAAAAGCAATTCAAATCA
>NW_006300511.1:0-200 GCF_000327345.1 Myotis davidii | reverse complement strand
AAATAATCTGTCAAGTAAATGACATTTACCCAATGTGACTCATTTCTTTGACATTTATGATTATTACTTCCCTTCTAATAACTGCTTCCGGAATGTTTCTGAGCAGTGACACCAACTCCTCTGGGCTGGGCAGATCCTTCCTCTTCCTATATTTATTTTTGTACATTGATGTCATTGCTTCATGTCCTCATGGAGGCCAG
>NW_006300510.1:0-200 GCF_000327345.1 Myotis davidii | reverse complement strand
CAGGCGGACAAGAAGCTCACGTGGGCTGGTTCATGGGCTCCCAACCGGTGACTGACAAGAGACAGGCAGGTAGCTACCCTCCTGGTGCCCATGGCATAGAATAAAGGGGGAGGCAGGAGGAGTCTGGGTCTGTCCGTCTCGTGTAGAAATGAGGCCAGAGGAGGGAATGGGAGGAAACTGTCTCCTGGAGAAGCCACGTC
>NW_006300509.1:0-200 GCF_000327345.1 Myotis davidii | reverse complement strand
CAAATGAAAACCACAATGAGCTATCACCTCACAACTATGAGAATGACTGCTATAAAAAGACAAGAGAAAACAAGTATTGGTGAGGGTGCTGGGAAAATGGAATGCTGCGTACAGTTGGTGGGACTGCAAATTAGTGCAGCCACTATGAAAGCAGGATGGCGGTTCCTTAAATAATTAAAAATAGAACTACCATATGACCC
>NW_006300508.1:0-200 GCF_000327345.1 Myotis davidii | reverse complement strand
CCAGCTGCACCTGCAGCTCAGAGGGGACTGTCTCTGGCCACACATCCTGGCCTGGTCCCAGGGCCTGTGACTCTGATGCCCTGGAGCCTCCCTGCAGCGCCTCCCTCCCAGGAGGAGTCCCGTCTGTGGGAGGCGCCATCATGGACACACAGGACAGACTGATTAGTGTCCCCTCCAGTGAAGATGGTGCAAAAGTCAGT
>NW_006300507.1:0-200 GCF_000327345.1 Myotis davidii | reverse complement strand
ACAGGCCTCCTCATCTTCCATTTTATGCCAACACCCTGAAAAGTGAGAAATGGTGAGGAAATCAATGTTGAATGTGGTGGCAGGGGGAAGTCACATTGCAAAAGTGTGTTGCACATCACACATTGGTGCCATGCAATTGTTTGAAAATAAGAGATAAGCAGGAAGTCTTAATAAGAGGCTCTTGTGACTTTCTTGGCTAA
>NW_006300506.1:0-200 GCF_000327345.1 Myotis davidii | reverse complement strand
GTGACCGCACGCCCGCAGGCCTTCTCCGCCTTCTTCTACACCGTGGACTTCCTGCGGACCGCGATGGGGCTGCCCGTGGCCACGCTGCAGCAGCTGGAGGACGCCACGGTCACCGTCTGCAACCAGACGTGGAGTGAGGTGAGGCCAGCCGCTCGGCCCCCCGCCCTCATTCTCTCCAGAAGTCGAGGGGAGCCCAGCGG
>NW_006300505.1:0-200 GCF_000327345.1 Myotis davidii | reverse complement strand
CTATCCACTGAGCCAAACCAGCTAGGACATAAATTTGCAGTTTTAATATGCTAAATTAAAAGCTGATACATAGAAATAAAAATGTAGTTTTAAAGTTTTTACTTAAATACTTTAATTTGATTACATTACCTATCATTATATTTGTGTCATCAATGATCATTCAGTGACACATGCAGTGGTTCTCAACCTTCCTAATGCCG
>NW_006300504.1:0-200 GCF_000327345.1 Myotis davidii | reverse complement strand
TTACTTCTTGCGTGAATTTTGGAACACCCTTTACTATTTCTTTTCACAAGAAAAATGAACACTTCCATTTCTAGAAAGTCATCAATCCAGTTTTCAGGTGGCCAAACACCTGATCAGGGTCAAAATGATTTCATTATTTACTGTAGACCACAGAAGCTTGCCCAGATCCTGCAGGAAATGAGGAAGAAGCTAGGATAGAG
>NW_006300503.1:0-200 GCF_000327345.1 Myotis davidii | reverse complement strand
TCTAAGTCCTGGTGACTCTGAGTTCAGCTCTCTGATGAGGGAGAGATGATCCTCACCTTGGTCCCCTTCAGCCAGATGCTAAGGACTAAGTTTTATTGCTCAGTTGACAGGGTCTCAGATCACAAACTCAATCTCTTCTCTCATTATTAAGTCCCTCTACTTTGCCTGCTGTTAGCCTAGATTTTCCTTTTCATTTGAGG
>NW_006300502.1:0-200 GCF_000327345.1 Myotis davidii | reverse complement strand
GAAAGCAAAACCTAGCTATTCCTGTCAATGAACTCAAGTGTCGGCCCGCAGATGGCCCGTGGCCGCTGACAAGCCCGGCTGTCAGCCCCGTTGGCTATTAGCACCTCTGGATGCTGAGTAGCACCTTCCAGACACGAGGGCCGGGCAGGAAGGAGGAAGGGGACAGGCTGGCATCACCTAGGGCAGTGGTTGGCAAACCA
>NW_006300501.1:0-200 GCF_000327345.1 Myotis davidii | reverse complement strand
GCCTCCTCCCTGGTGCGTGACCTTCAGAGGCCACGGCTTCGGACAGACTCACGGGGCACCCAGGTCTTCTGAAAGGGCGGCTGGTCACGAGAGCTCGCAGCTCGGAGCAGCAGGGCCTCAGCTGGAGCCTAGCACACCAAGGGCTGCGGCCCAGGCGCTTGGGGAGCAGCTGGGAGGGCCCTGCCGTCTGTCTGTCTGTC
>NW_006300500.1:0-200 GCF_000327345.1 Myotis davidii | reverse complement strand
GTGGCTATGCTGCAGCAGGGCAGGCAGGCGGGCCTAGAGCTCTCTTATGAGGTCACAGAGACCATCACAAAGGAAAGGGCGGGGACCTCAGATTTCAGTACCCTGCCTTCAGGGCAGACTCTCACTCTGAGCTTCTGTGATGATGAAGAAGCAGCAGTCTTTCTGTTCTCCTGGGGTCTCCAGATCCCCTTCTCCCATTC
>NW_006300499.1:0-200 GCF_000327345.1 Myotis davidii | reverse complement strand
TATTATCCCCATTTTACAGTTGAAAGTAAGTAAATTGCTCAAAAAATCACATAGCTAAGAAAATAAAGGAGGTGGGACTTAAACCATGCTTAGCAATAGAGCCAGTTAGTCAGAAACCTAGTCATTTTCTAAATAAGCTCGTAGTCATCTAGAATAGAGCACTCACAGCCTTCTCTAAACTCTCAACTGCCCTCTCAGCT
>NW_006300498.1:0-200 GCF_000327345.1 Myotis davidii | reverse complement strand
ACCCTGGTGCTGGTGGTTGAAGCCCAAGAGAGCGAGGACTCATCAGGGAGCTGTTACAGATGAGTCCTGACTGCCCCCCTGTGCCTGCGGCAGGAGCTGGCTCCTCACACACATGGCTTGCAGACTCTTCTATGGAAATACTGCCAAAGGCAGACTCTTAACCAGGTAACCCCTGACCCTTACGTTTAGAGCATAACCCA
>NW_006300497.1:0-200 GCF_000327345.1 Myotis davidii | reverse complement strand
AAGCTATTCTAAATCCTTTCACATTAAATATGAACACTTTCTCAATACTACTCAAGTCACATCTCATTTATCTTTCTCATTAGAATGGCATAGGCTTATTTTAAATAGTTTGAAAACCTGCTATAAACTACAGAGTTCGTTAAGAGTAGAGGTACTCTGGTTAATGCTCAAAATGGTGTGGCCAGAGGTAAAGCAAGTAT
>NW_006300496.1:0-200 GCF_000327345.1 Myotis davidii | reverse complement strand
CTGCAGGACACCCCTGTGCAGGGAGAGGAGGAGGAAAGCACCTCCAGGGCTGTTGCCACCAAGACCCTGGGACTTCCAACAGGGAGGCTGTCAGGGAAGGGGAGAAGACAAAGGGAGAAGGCTGGGGGGGGTGGCGGGGGCAGGGGGGAGTGGAGGTTACTGGGCCTGGGGAGTGTGTATGGGAGAGTGGGCAACACAAA
>NW_006300495.1:0-200 GCF_000327345.1 Myotis davidii | reverse complement strand
TTGCAAAGGGGCAGAGGTTAAAAAGTATCTGTCATGGACTTTTATACATTTTTTATTGAAGTGCAATGAAAGAGATGACATGAAATATAGTAAAATCAAAAAATATAAAGGTATTATTATTTGTAGCAATTGGCAACAAATAAAAAAGGTGTTTGTGTGGAGGACAAGGATGTCATGTTCACTTTTTTCCCCCTTTTTTT
>NW_006300494.1:0-200 GCF_000327345.1 Myotis davidii | reverse complement strand
GGACTATAGGAGGAAAAGGGGGAGTCATCTGTAATCTCAGCAATAAAGGTTTTTGAAAGTAGGTATTTTATAATAGCAAAACCCCCATAAATCTAAATGTCCATCAGTAGTAGTGGAATAATGAATATTGTGTAGCATAGTTATTAAATGGTTGACTCATATATTTAATAGAAAGAAAGGAAATTGCAGAAAACTATTAA
>NW_006300493.1:0-200 GCF_000327345.1 Myotis davidii | reverse complement strand
CAGGACCAGGGAGCCAGGCCAGGGCCACAGGGACCCTCACTCGCAGGCTCCTGCGGGCGCCAGGTTGGTCCCAAGCAATGGCTGCCTCCAAAGCTGCGCCAGGGACACCTGCCGGCCTCCCAAAGCTGGGCCTGGCGCCGCTCGGTTTTCTTATCTGCAACATGGGAATCCTGACTGCAGCCTAGAACCTCCCAGGCCAG
>NW_006300492.1:0-200 GCF_000327345.1 Myotis davidii | reverse complement strand
TATTGAATAATTGCAAAGGTGGTGTTTAATTAAAATACATTCTATTTTCAGAACGTGATAGAATCAGCCGATACATATATGCCTTTCCTGGGGCCAGTTAGTAATTATATGCTTCACTTTCCATTCTGCCAGGCACTTTTCTTGTACCGTCTCATTTCATCTCGGACCCTTTGACAGGCACAATTACCCCCACTTTACAG
>NW_006300491.1:0-200 GCF_000327345.1 Myotis davidii | reverse complement strand
CATTAGACACCACTCTGTTCTGTCGGTTTGGTACACAGTGGTGCTCAATAGGCCAAGAAAATGACTGTAGACAAAGACTCTTTCATTGACCAAACTGTAGACAGGTTCCTCTGAGCCCTGTTTACTACTAGGCTTCGGCCTTGTTCGGTCCTCAGCCTGCCAAGTCCAGTTTGAGCAAGAATCTTAAATCAGTTTAGAGA
>NW_006300490.1:0-200 GCF_000327345.1 Myotis davidii | reverse complement strand
GCCTGCCCAGGCATCCCATGTGTGACCCGACCTGGGGCGGCCGGGCAGGGAAGCAGCAATCAGCCAGCCCACCCAGGCATCCCATGTGCAACCCCCCCGGGGCGCCCCATGTTCAACGTGACCCGGGGCGGCGCCCAAACCCCCAGATTGGCCCTGCCGTGTGTGCCACCTGGGGAGGCGGGGCAGGCACTGAGGGATCA
>NW_006300489.1:0-200 GCF_000327345.1 Myotis davidii | reverse complement strand
CTCAGCCACAAGCTGAGTTGACAGCTGGCAAGCACAGCAGCCCATCTCTGAGGCAGCAGACAGCAGGCCTAAGCCATCAGTCGGATATCCCCCCGAGGGCTCCCGGCCTGTGAAAGGGTGCAGGCCAGGCTGAGCAGGCGGGTTGATCCCCACCCCCCTGCCCCCCACAGGGGAACGAATGTCATGCACCGGGCCTCTAG
>NW_006300488.1:0-200 GCF_000327345.1 Myotis davidii | reverse complement strand
AGGAGTGGCTGAGGGGAGAGAGGCAGAGACCTTTGGAGTTACGTCTGAGTTTGTAACATGGATGGCCGATGTTGAAAACCATCGAGTTTAAGCGACCAGAGGAGGATCAGCCTAGCAGGCCATATCCTACCCTCTGTCAGCTCCCAGTGCTGTGGGCAGGGCCCCGGCTGCTGGCTGAGCCCTCCCCCGGGTGACGCTGG
>NW_006300487.1:0-200 GCF_000327345.1 Myotis davidii | reverse complement strand
CAGCAGAGGATTATTTTTGCGCAGGAATTGACTAACAGCAGGATGCTTGGTCATAGCACATTTCTACAGTTCATTTTATCTTTCATTATAAAAGAGACGGGGATCAAGCAGAACCCTTTGAGTTACAAGAACACGTTTTGAATCCACTGTGTTTCAACACAAAACTATTAACTAGAATCTTATGTTCAGAAATAAAATGT
>NW_006300486.1:0-200 GCF_000327345.1 Myotis davidii | reverse complement strand
CTGAGGCCCCTCTCCTTGGCTTACAGATGGCCATTTTCTTCCTGTGTCTTTACATGGTTGTCCCTCTGTGTGTCTGTGTCCTACTCTCATCTCATTAGGGCACCAGTCATATTGGATTAGGGCCCCACCCCTGGAACCTCATTTTAACTTACAGGAAGCATTATCTCCTGATAAACCCTATCTTTTTAAAGAATATTTTT
>NW_006300485.1:0-200 GCF_000327345.1 Myotis davidii | reverse complement strand
TAATAAAATTATACAGGCTTCAGGTATACAATTCTATAGTATATCAACTGTGCGTTGTATTGTGTGTTTCCCTCCCTGAGTCAAGTCTCCTTCAATGGACATTTATCCCCCTTTACCACCTTCTACCTTCCCCACCCTTACCTCTGGCAATGATCATACTATTGTCTATGTCCATGAGTCTTTCTTTTTTTCCTTCTTTC
>NW_006300484.1:0-200 GCF_000327345.1 Myotis davidii | reverse complement strand
TTTAAAACATAAATCAGATCTGGCACTTCTATGTTCAAAATTCTCCAGAGGTTCCCCACCTAAAATAAAAATCAAAGTTCTTTAAACACCCTTCAACGCTTTCCCCGATCTGTCTTCATTTCCTACCGACCTCTCCCTGGCTCACGTGGCCCCAGTTACTTTGGCCTACTGGCTGTTGCTTGAACATGTCGGGCATGTTC
>NW_006300483.1:0-200 GCF_000327345.1 Myotis davidii | reverse complement strand
GAGACTGCAGATGAGAAGATGGCAGATTTGTTACATAAAGTGGGTTTGATCATATCGGTAAAATATATTAAACATAATGGGGAGTGTCAGAGAAGGGAGTTACACGTATAGAAAGGAAGTAAGAATACCTGAATTAACTTGATATGGTTGAATTGAAATTTAAAATATAATTGTGAACTCATGTTTTTCCATATATATAT
>NW_006300482.1:0-200 GCF_000327345.1 Myotis davidii | reverse complement strand
TAAGGCCTTTCTCCTGTGTGAGCTCTCTGGTGAATAATGAGGTGAATTCTCTGGGTAAAGGATTTCCCACATTGACTGCACTCATGAGGCTTTTCTCCTGTGTGAACTCTACGGTGTCGAATGAGTATGGAGCTATTTGTAAAACTCTTCTCACATTCATTGCACTTGTAAGGCCTTTCTCCTGTGTGAACTCTCTGATG
>NW_006300481.1:0-200 GCF_000327345.1 Myotis davidii | reverse complement strand
TAACATCTGGCTGTGAAAATTAGTGGGGATTCTATCTGCCAGAAGGGACTAGAGCCTTCTAGAAACCCAGGCACCCTTTTAGAGGGCTCCAGCATAGAGAATGGAGTCAGACAGAAAGAAATTACATTGTGTGGCTTCAGGGAGAGGACTAAAGGGACAGCCACCAAGGCCCCTGTGCTGAATCCCTCTCACACACCACC
>NW_006300480.1:0-200 GCF_000327345.1 Myotis davidii | reverse complement strand
TTATAAAGCTGGATCCTGGAAGAAGAAGAAGAAAAAAAGGTTTGATGTGTAATAGCTCCTGGTGGATTCTACCTCACTCTGCATGAGGCTCTCAAGAACCCGTGGTCTGTCCCCAGTCCTGCTCTGCTCACCCACCACTGAGCCCTCCATAGGGGGAAACCTGCTAACACGGCCTTCTTGAACAGTCTTCTAAATATACT
>NW_006300479.1:0-200 GCF_000327345.1 Myotis davidii | reverse complement strand
TCACCTTGTAATGGGGTGGATTCGGGTTGCGTCCTTGCCATAGATTCCAAACTTTTACTGGCCTCACGCTAGTGGCTTTTTTTCTGAGTCCCTACCCACAACGACAAGTTAGACTCATCTCAGCAGTTCTTTTCTCCTAGTTGGGAATGGCCAGCCTCACAGTGTACGAATTTCTGGAAATGTTTTTGTTCTTAAAAACA
>NW_006300478.1:0-200 GCF_000327345.1 Myotis davidii | reverse complement strand
ACTTCTGTCATCTTTTGAGGGTAGTCCCAGAAACATGCAGCAGAGATATCAGGATCTATGGCAATTGTAACAAAATATGCAAGCACGGTTTATTCATAACCATGATGTGCAATTCAAAATGGGCAGATATTAAAAACAATTTACAATGCTGGCAAAAAGCTGAATAAAGACCTGACTTGGTAGCCAGGATTTTTAATATT
>NW_006300477.1:0-200 GCF_000327345.1 Myotis davidii | reverse complement strand
CTTCTGCAGTGAGCTTTCTCCAATCTGAAGAACCCTGAGAGTAAATCTTTGTAAGGGCCTGCAAGAAACATGCCCAACTGTTGCCCAAGAGGGAGATTCTATATCAATTATTTCAGACAGCAAACAGATGTGCTTTATAGGAGACATCATCTTTTATTTTTTTGAATCTGTTTGTTATACAAACTTTCTTAAAAGGATAG
>NW_006300476.1:0-200 GCF_000327345.1 Myotis davidii | reverse complement strand
AGTAACAAGAGGGAAATGTGCCTGAGGAGCAGGTACAGGGATTTATAAATAACTTCTCCACTCCAGTCTCTCAGTTTTTATAATACAATTTAGGCTGAGAGGAGCATGGTTATGTTTATTTGTCATTGTTATTAGTTTGTAGGCCTAATTCTGGCTGGAGACTGATGCTTCACACCTTCCTGCTGTCTTGCCTGTGAACA
>NW_006300475.1:0-200 GCF_000327345.1 Myotis davidii | reverse complement strand
AAAGTTGCTTTGCATACATTTAACCAGAATTCAAGGTAAAAGTACAGCCACATGGACAATGTTCTGTACAAGAAAGGGAAATAGTCTCTTTACTTTCTGTGTTAAAATTTTACAGTGTATGTGTGTTTGTTTGTTTCTTACAATTTTGATCTTATATTCCTCAAGGGAGAATGACTCAAAAGCCCAATTTTTGTCCTAGC
>NW_006300474.1:0-200 GCF_000327345.1 Myotis davidii | reverse complement strand
TCTGTGACACCCTAAACTTCAGCGGCATCATTAAGACTCTTCTCCAGATTAACCTTGACAAAGGCATCAAGACAGGCCTTCGTTCATTCCTATTTCTTCTTACCTCTGGCCTCGGATGGTGCTGAGGTGCGGCCCTGGGATGCAGCCAGGAGGCCAGGTGTCTGCCGCCCACTTTGTAAACACATCCTTTCTCAGGCTGG
>NW_006300473.1:0-200 GCF_000327345.1 Myotis davidii | reverse complement strand
AGGAGAGAACAAAACCATCCTCATCTATTGAATTCCACGGGAATGGATGCGCTGCCTCCTCCGCCCGCCCCCCTCGCCCCCCCTCCAGTCTGGCCTGTTCACACAGCCCCTTGTACTAAACTGTGAGCCTCGGGGGACAGTCCTGGATCCCAGGGCCCAGCCCTGTTCAGGGTCTCACTCAGCAAATATCTGTTGACTGA
>NW_006300472.1:0-200 GCF_000327345.1 Myotis davidii | reverse complement strand
CTACAGTAGGAGGATCCTTTCTCGAACAAGGGGCGTCTGAGCCTGTTTGGAAGGTGGTTAGCTGGCTACAGAAGCAGGAAGGAAAGGATATTCCAAGTAGAGGCAACACTAGATATCAAAGCATCAAGAGCACGTGATCTTTCCAAGCATGTGCACATTTCTGACATGGCTGGAGCGGTGTGGCTTCCGTGTGCAAGGAG
>NW_006300471.1:0-200 GCF_000327345.1 Myotis davidii | reverse complement strand
CCGGAAGATTTTATAATTCTGTCCAGAGCACAATGGGATCCTTGAGAACCACACTTCTCCAAGGGGCGGGGCTGTTTGTAGCAGATGCGGCCAGTGCTCTCCCACCCACCACTCCAGCTCATGCTCATGGGGCCCCACTGAGGACACTGTAACTTGGCTCGGGCCTCCTCCTGGCCGTGCACACAGCACAGGCCTGGCTG
>NW_006300470.1:0-200 GCF_000327345.1 Myotis davidii | reverse complement strand
AGGCCATCTGCTCCCTGAGCTCATCAGCCTCAACGTTAATACGGTCTGGATCCCACGGAAACAACTTGTCATCTACTGCTGTGAGTGCAGCATGAGGGAGAACTAGAACTTGGGATATCGCCCGACTCTTCTGCTGTAACTGCAGGCTCAGACACAGCTCGGGACAACCAAACAGACAAGCTGAATCAACTTGTTCAAAA
>NW_006300469.1:0-200 GCF_000327345.1 Myotis davidii | reverse complement strand
CTAATTTCTGTTACTCCACTTTGATAGTCTTAGCTGCTGGTGACTAGAGATTCCTAGGGCTTAGTACCAAGTAGATTTCAATCGATGTTGTATTCTTATCATTACAGAACTAATTTCTTGAGATGATGAATCAAATTGCCTTTTCATATTTATTTTAATTATTTCATAAAAATATATATTTTAAAATACAGGTGTTGTTA
>NW_006300468.1:0-200 GCF_000327345.1 Myotis davidii | reverse complement strand
GACTGTTTTGTAACTACCAATTTGTACTTCTTTATCTTCCCCCTTTTTTACCCATTTCCCCCAAACCCCTCCCATCTGGCAATCATCAAAATGTACTATCTATGAGATCATTTCTGTTTTGTTTATTTGTGAAATCACATGGCATTTGTCTTTATCTGACTTACTAGTATTTCACTCAGCACAATACCCTCTAGGTCTAT
>NW_006300467.1:0-200 GCF_000327345.1 Myotis davidii | reverse complement strand
AGGAGAAAACAAACAAATGGGACCACATCAAAAGAAACCATCACCAAAACGAAAAGTGAGCCTACTGTACAGAGAACATATTTGGCAATAGTTCATCTGATAAGAGGTTATCTCCCAACTACAGGGTGGGGTAAAATTAGATTTACAGTTTTGAGTATGAGACACACAGTATATTCTTATGTCATTACTTATTTCTTATT
>NW_006300466.1:0-200 GCF_000327345.1 Myotis davidii | reverse complement strand
CCTTCCATCTCACCCATGGCCCCCGCCAGCTGCCGTCACTAAGGTGGCCAGGATTTTCCTTCCCTCTCAGTCTGGCCGACAGCAAACCGGTCACCAAGGAAGGAGTCACCTCCTCTCACCAGTAGCCCCGGCACTCACCTTTCTTGGAAAGCATTTGATTTGAAGAGCCAGAGTGAACTGTCATTGCAATAGTCTTCCAG
>NW_006300465.1:0-200 GCF_000327345.1 Myotis davidii | reverse complement strand
AGGAACAGGCTCGCCGATGAGACAGCAGGACGGAACGCCTGCCCCGGAGGCCCAAGAGGTCAGAAGGTGGCTGACAAAATCCTCCGAGAAATAAACGGGAAGAAGGGGAGGCAGAGCAGAGACAGGAGGAAGCGGGAGGGGGCCCTGCCAGGGACCCAGGACGCCCCGGCCGCAGTCACAGGCTCTCTGAGGCGGGGCAG
>NW_006300464.1:0-200 GCF_000327345.1 Myotis davidii | reverse complement strand
TTTTTATCATGAAGGATATTGTATTTTGTCAAATGCTTCTGCATCTATTGAGATGATCATATGATATTTTTCATTCTATTAATATGGTATGTCACATTTATTGATTTGCATATGTTGAATCATCTTTGCATGCTAGGGACAAATCCCACTTGATCATGGTGTATCATCATATTAACCCTTTGAGTGCCAACCAATATCCT
>NW_006300463.1:0-200 GCF_000327345.1 Myotis davidii | reverse complement strand
GCAGAAATAGAATAGTGGGGACTAGCTATAGTTCTAAGAAATATTAAACATACTCTGTTAACTGTGACTGTTCTATTCTGATTAGAGAAAGCACATCTGACCTGGCTGAGAATTGTATGCCCCAGGACATGGGAGTGTGATCCATTCACTTTTTCCTAGAGCTGCCGATCATCATGGAAAGATTAACAACCTTGTTGCTG
>NW_006300462.1:0-200 GCF_000327345.1 Myotis davidii | reverse complement strand
ACCCACAGGTTGAGAACCGCTGATTTAAACAATGTTTATTGAATGCCTGAAATGGATTCACAGAAAGCCAAATCATTATTTGTTTTTATTTTTTAACAAAATGCTAAGCTTGCATATTGTTTAAAAATTAAGAAAATTTATTGGATATAAATTGTGTAGATGTACTGTGGTTTTCTAATCCACTCATCTGCTGATGGGCA
>NW_006300461.1:0-200 GCF_000327345.1 Myotis davidii | reverse complement strand
ATTCCCGTGAAAACGCCACCTGAAGTACCCGGAGTTCTAAACATTACCATTATTTTCGTCATTTCATAGCTTTCCACTGGAAAGCTCCACGATTGAACAGGGCAGTAAATGAAGTAAGGATCTATTTACGTGTACTTGAAGTTTTTCTTACAGGTTCTTAATCATTGCTGGGCACTATCCTTGTGTATTTTAACAGTTTT
>NW_006300460.1:0-200 GCF_000327345.1 Myotis davidii | reverse complement strand
ACTGTGCATGTCTTGTGTGTTATAAAGTTTTGCATGTGTAACACACTTGCCTGAATGTCAGTTGAGTGGAACTCAATTGAAACAAGAAAAGGAAACTCCATTCTGTTTGAGAAAAATTCCAACGACACTGATTATTTCTGGTTTTCATATTTTAATCTTGGATAGATGTACTGTGCCCATGTCCACAGGCTTTTCCCCCC
>NW_006300459.1:0-200 GCF_000327345.1 Myotis davidii | reverse complement strand
GTCCATTCTGAGGAAACATGGGTCTGCCTATGGGGTTTTGTCCTCGACTGCTGTTAATTCCAGGTCACGATAGTCCGAAGGACATTTCTGACAGTACTTAACAAAGAAACTGGCTTTCGACTCAGAGCTAAAGGAAACAGGCCACGTTAAGAGCCATAGCCAGTCAAAGGAGATTTTGCGGTCATGTTCATTTTGTTTTA
>NW_006300458.1:0-200 GCF_000327345.1 Myotis davidii | reverse complement strand
GAGGTCCAAGGAGGAGCTCAAATCTGAGAGGGGTCTGTACAAAGCATGTAGGCCCATAAAGCAGCACCCACGGTGCCAACTAGAGTTAGGACCAAAATATAAATATGAAATACCAAAATATAAATGTGAAATGTTATGTATATATATTATGTAAATTTATAAAAATAAGTATCTTACTAATAAAAGCCTAGGTGGTCCTC
>NW_006300457.1:0-200 GCF_000327345.1 Myotis davidii | reverse complement strand
TGATAATATTCTGGACAGTTTTGTGATTCATTTAATTTTAGTTTGCTATGCCCTCTATTCGGTTTCCACATAGTAGCAATAGACGTACCTGAATATTAAGGACATATGGATTAATATATAATGTTGGTTAGAAACCTTCCGATTAGAATAAACCGTTATTGGAGAGACTGGAACTTGCCCCATTGGATGCCACTAGGGAC
>NW_006300456.1:0-200 GCF_000327345.1 Myotis davidii | reverse complement strand
GGCATGAGGAAGGTTGAGAACCACTGGTATAGATTTTGGTTTCCTAATGATAAAATTTAGAATTGTGATTAACAAATAAAACTAGAAGATTTCCCCATCTTCACCAACACTTGGTGTTGTCAGACTTACTTTTCTGAGGATACAGTGGTATCATACATATATTTTTTATCCTCACCCGAGGATATGCTTATTGATTTTAG
>NW_006300455.1:0-200 GCF_000327345.1 Myotis davidii | reverse complement strand
CCTTGGCTCACTGCTGGCAAGCACACCAGAAGAAACAGACCAAGGGGAGGTGTACAGTTTCCCAGAAGAAGAATCTGAGAGTTACAACTTCTCTCAGCGAAGGAAATTTCGTCGCTTGGATATGAAACCTTCGGAGCCTTTGTCTTTGCCTGAAAAGGCCTTAGGATGCGAGTCTCCGCCGCCTCCAGCGTCATCTGGTT
>NW_006300454.1:0-200 GCF_000327345.1 Myotis davidii | reverse complement strand
CCCACCCCACCAGTCACCCCACACACAGAGGGCCACCATGGCAGGTGTAGGGCAGGCGAGCGGACAGAATGGCTGACCTCTTAGTTCTTCCCCCTGGCTGGCAGGGTGGTGAATGGGTTACTGGGGGCGGGTGGTGGCGGGATATGGGGCTGGCTGCGGGCAGCCGAGGGAGATGGCCCTGATCACAGGCCAGGCCTAGG
>NW_006300453.1:0-200 GCF_000327345.1 Myotis davidii | reverse complement strand
CGGAAGTGGCCACTGAAGGGCAAGGAAATTTGGGATAATTAATCCCCTGAACAATGGAATTCACTCTTTTGTGCTCTTGGGCTTTTGTACTTTCTGGACTCTTGGGACTCTCGTTGCTTGGGCCAAGCTCTCTCTCCTGCATTCGCCCACACGGCCCACAGCCATATGGATCCCAGACACAATGGACTATAATGGATTGC
>NW_006300452.1:0-200 GCF_000327345.1 Myotis davidii | reverse complement strand
AAATCAGGCTGCCCCATGAGGCCACTGTGGCCGCAGATCCGTGGCCAGGAAGGGACCGGAGCTGGGCCTGGGACCCGGGCAGTGAGCCACACAGGCCGGGCTAGCACCGTCTTTTTAAGTCGGCAGGGAAGTCTGAGTCCTGAGCCACTGTTGGAACAACAACAGATAGCAACGCTAAAATCTGCAACATCGAAATGAAT
>NW_006300451.1:0-200 GCF_000327345.1 Myotis davidii | reverse complement strand
TTCTGGCAGACTGCAAGCCATTCAAATATTTTCCAGGAAGGTTACTTAGTGTCAGTTAAGAAGATTCTGGTGACTCTCTTCGTAATGAAAACAGTAAACTTCCAACTATGCTAAAATTGCCATGCACTATGACATGACCAAGTTCTCACTATCCAGATTCTTTCTTTGCAACTTAGAGAAGAACCAGATTTTTTTTTTTT
>NW_006300450.1:0-200 GCF_000327345.1 Myotis davidii | reverse complement strand
CCTGTATACCCATTGCCAAGATTCTGCCATTACTGTTTTATCAAGCTTGTTTATCATGTATTTATTCATATATCCATTCTTCTATCATTCTCTTACTTTTTGAACACATTTCAAAGTGAACTGCAAAATCTTTACTCGTTTTCTTAAAGCAACATTATGTTTTATCTTTATTTGTCTACATTATTTGATACCCCAATTTT
>NW_006300449.1:0-200 GCF_000327345.1 Myotis davidii | reverse complement strand
TGTCACCTCTCAGAACTCAGAGTAAGTTGGGGAAGAGTAGAAAGTAACTATAGAGGGCAAAATGGAGGCTACCTATTTCTTGGACCATCAGCTTCCATACTTATCCAACAGGGAAAACACAGTTGTCTCATTACAGGATGTCGCTACAGTCTTAATCTCACTTTTTACTTAAGTTAAAATATTAGGATTACCTGCATCAT
>NW_006300448.1:0-200 GCF_000327345.1 Myotis davidii | reverse complement strand
TCTCTTCTCTCTTCTCTCTTCTCTCTTCTTTCTTCTTTCTCCTCTCTTCTCTCTTCTCTCTTCTCCTCTCTCTTTCTGTCAAGGTTAATCCCAGTATCAGGAACCCACAAAAGATCCCCCCCTTTATTCATTCTATAGTTTGGCCTGCCTCTGTCCTCCAGCCCAACAATAACTCTTAAATCTTGGGGCAGGGAGCGGGG
>NW_006300447.1:0-200 GCF_000327345.1 Myotis davidii | reverse complement strand
AACTTTCCAACCAAGTCTCATGCTTCCCAACACCTAACCATTCCTTATCCTCGGTACCCACTGACCTATTTTCTATCCCTACAGATTAGTTTACATTTCTAGAAAGCTATATAAATGCCACCATACAGTACACATTCTTTCTCTCTGGCTTCTTTCCCTCAGCATAATTATTTTGATCCATTCATGTGTTAGTATATCGG
>NW_006300446.1:0-200 GCF_000327345.1 Myotis davidii | reverse complement strand
TGGGAGAGAGAAACATCCATCAGTTGCCTCCCATTTGTGCCCCAAGTGGGGCTAGAACCTGCAATCTGGGTATGTGCCCTAACTGGGCCCTTTGGGTGTATGGGACGACCTTCCAACCAACTGTGCTACACCAGCCAGTGTCATCATACATTTTGTTAGAGCACTTGTAGGTTCACAGCAAAATTGAACAGAAGGTACAG
>NW_006300445.1:0-200 GCF_000327345.1 Myotis davidii | reverse complement strand
GATTAAATATATCAGTTAATTATTGAGTCAAAATAGATCTGAAATAGATATAGAAATCTACATGAAGTGCATATATGGAAAATGTTAGAGGAAAATACTACAAGTTCTTAGACTAGAAGGAAAATCAGCAACTGGTTATGCTATTGGCATAGATGGAAAGAGATGAAATATTTTTTTCTCATAGATTAAAATATCCAAAG
>NW_006300444.1:0-200 GCF_000327345.1 Myotis davidii | reverse complement strand
ATGTTTGGTGAGTAAACATCCATTGGTTTTTGCTGACAGCTTTTTCTTTCTTTTTTTTTCTCTGGCACATCATCCCTTCTTACTTGGTTAAAAGCACATTTGAGGTAGCACGCCTTCCGGACTCTTTAATTCTGCACGTTTAGATTTATTTGTGCTTGTATGTGTGGTTGAACTCAAATGCCTATTTTCATATTCGTTTA
>NW_006300443.1:0-200 GCF_000327345.1 Myotis davidii | reverse complement strand
AGCTCTCCAGGGGGAAAAAACACACACACACACGCAAACGAGGACAGTTTATCCTTGTCCCTGACAGAGCGCTACGTTGGCTACTGAGAATAAACCACATGAAAACCAGCGGAAGGGGGTGTTTTTTTTTTTATTTATTTTGTTTTCTTTCTTTTTTATTTATTTCATTTTTAATCCTCCCCTGAGGATATGTTTGCAGA
>NW_006300442.1:0-200 GCF_000327345.1 Myotis davidii | reverse complement strand
GAATGTGATCCTCCCAGAGCCTTGATCCTAGGCTTCCCAGCATCTGGAATTGTGAGAATTTCTGTTATTTATAAGTTACAGAGTATTTGGTATTTTGTGATGGCAACCTGAATTGGTGAAGATAGTTTTTGTAACTATAGAATTTAAAATTTATTGATTATTAAGTTTTAATATCATTGCTAAATTTAGGTATAGTATGA
>NW_006300441.1:0-200 GCF_000327345.1 Myotis davidii | reverse complement strand
TCTGAAATCAATAAAAATATATTTTAAAATATTCTATAGAATAAAAGCCTAATTTTCTAATTGTCTCTTTGAATGGGAGTTGGACTGGGTGTTGGACCGGGGGGCGGGGGGGAGCAGGCTGGCTGGACCCCCCAACAGGCACAAATTCATTCACCCAGCCTCTAATATATATATATATATATATATAATTTTTATTTTTT
>NW_006300440.1:0-200 GCF_000327345.1 Myotis davidii | reverse complement strand
CAACAAGTATTTATTAAGGGCGTGCAAGGTGCCAGACTGTGTTCTAGGCACTGGGGATTCTGTATTATATTTTTAAAATTCCTGCTTATGGGAAAAATGGATGAGTGCTGATACTGGGTGAATGTTTCAAATTTAAATGTTTAAAAACTGATGTAACGAGAAAAAACTAAAGGAAGTGAGAAAGCAGGCTACAGAGGGCA
>NW_006300439.1:0-200 GCF_000327345.1 Myotis davidii | reverse complement strand
CCCTTCAGTCCACATGCCGACGCTCTATCCATTAGGCCAAGCCGGCTAGGGCCTAACCAGGTGGTTCTTGACCTGGAGTGATGTACCCAGAGTAAGGCTGCCAGATAAAATATTTCTTCATATTTTATTTGTTGAACCTGATAGTCTTGCCCCAGGGACATTGGCAATGTCCAGAGCAGTGGTTCTCAACCTGTGGGTCG
>NW_006300438.1:0-200 GCF_000327345.1 Myotis davidii | reverse complement strand
TAATTGATTTCAAACTCTTTTCTAGGCCTTATGTTCAGTATATTCACCACATCTGTCTCCTGTTTAAAATAGTCCAAAAGGATGTCTTCAGAAGCCACATCAATGTTAGGCTCTGTGACTGGAGGGAGAGTTGAGGTCACAGCATAGACCCATTTTTTCCAAACTTCATTGAATTTGTCATGCAGCTCTTCCTCACTCAA
>NW_006300437.1:0-200 GCF_000327345.1 Myotis davidii | reverse complement strand
TGGCACATAAACACCCAAGACCACAGGCTTCAGTGGCAGCCCATTAGTGGGCCCCTCCCCTGGGGAGGGACACCCTGAATCTTCTTGCAATAAATGCTTCACACTTTTGATTAAATCTCTGGTCCCCGATTTCATTCTTCGACTTGGTGACAACTGATCCCCGGGACAGAAAAAGCTGGGCTTGCTGTCCTGGTTATCAA
>NW_006300436.1:0-200 GCF_000327345.1 Myotis davidii | reverse complement strand
CTTATTATCAGTATGACAATTGTTTTATTACAAGATATGCTACAGAGATGATATCACTAATATCACACTAGTTATTGTCTTACTTCATTCCACTACCTATAACTTATTCCCTCTGTCAATCACTGGAATATTTTCAATAACACACACAAAAAAAAGATATTTTGGGGTTACATGTTAATAAAATTGATATAATAAAACAT
>NW_006300435.1:0-200 GCF_000327345.1 Myotis davidii | reverse complement strand
ACTCACGAAAGGCCCGGCTCTCCGGGCATTAAATATGCAGAGAAGGAAAGTGAGCAGGAAACTGACACCCCAGGGGATGGGCATCCATGGGGGACGCGGCTGCACAGACCCAGGTTAGAGCTCCAGAGGCACCTGGGACTCCTCCTCAAGTGACACTAATTCAGCAACCTGCCCGACACACGGGGTCGAGGGGCTTCTCT
>NW_006300434.1:0-200 GCF_000327345.1 Myotis davidii | reverse complement strand
CAAGAAACAAAGTATTATCAAGATCCTAGAAGCCTCCCTTGTGGCTCCTTTCCTTTCACAATCCCATCACCACCACCATCACCACTGAAGGGTGGATACTGCTTGAGTTTTAACTACATTATTAGTATGTTCTATATATTTTACATAAATGGTTATAAACAAATTAGTATATACACTTTATATAGCCATATACAATTAAT
>NW_006300433.1:0-200 GCF_000327345.1 Myotis davidii | reverse complement strand
GCATGAATTTCATACACCAGGCCTCTAGAATTATAATATTTCTTCTGGTCCTGGTTTTCTGATTTTTGGGAAGTTTGATAGTTTTATTTGCCTGTAACACACAGTTGTTTGTTATTTTTAGCAAATTTAATATGACCAGTTTCAATAAAAAAGTGATAAAGGAGAGACTCATCTGTTAAGGCAGGTCACACCTGCCAATT
>NW_006300432.1:0-200 GCF_000327345.1 Myotis davidii | reverse complement strand
ATCCAGGTTCCAGTCCAAAAATTCGGTATCAGATGGTGCGTCGGCTGGGGAAATTCTCTGTAAATTAATCAACCGTCTTCACGTTGAATGTTGTACTATTAGAGTGATCATCCCACTCTCGCCTATGCTGGGAAAATGGACAGCCTCTTTGATGCTCCATTAGCTCACTGCTATTTTCCATTGCCCATCATCAAATCCCA
>NW_006300431.1:0-200 GCF_000327345.1 Myotis davidii | reverse complement strand
GGGGCCTCTGGATGCACAAAACACAGCAAAGGCCATAAACCCGAGAGCTGGGCTCCTGTGGATTTCATGGGGGAGGGGAGAAGAGCTGAAAACACACGCTGGCTCTCAAGGCCCTGGGAGAGGCCGGAGGAAGCAGGAGAGGACAAATCCTCCAGGCCACCGGAGCCCCCTGCCCAGGGAGGGGAGCATCTTCAGAGCAA
>NW_006300430.1:0-200 GCF_000327345.1 Myotis davidii | reverse complement strand
ATTGTGCCCTGCGGATGCCGCGGCGGGCTCAGCTGAGGCTCAAAGGCCAACCTTGTCTGCGGCCTCTAAATTGTTGGGGGTCAAGTGAGGCAGAGCCACGGCCCTGCTCAAGAAGGGCAGACGCACCAGGAGTGGTTAGTGCAGGCTCCTGGGCATGGGTCAGACCAGGTCATCCATAACTACATCTGAATAATTTGGAA
>NW_006300429.1:0-200 GCF_000327345.1 Myotis davidii | reverse complement strand
GGTGGCAGAAACATGAATTTCTGCCTCTGCAGGGTTCTAATTTGGTTTGCTGGGCATTGGAAGGGATGTGGTTGCAAAGTTGGGTGTCAGGAACCTCTAGGGAGGAGGGAGTGGGGAGAGAGAGAAGGGAGAGAGAAAGGAAGTGAGAGGAGGGGAGAGAGGAGGGAGAGGGGAGAGGAAAGAGAGAAGGGGAGAAGGGA
>NW_006300428.1:0-200 GCF_000327345.1 Myotis davidii | reverse complement strand
CTACTTACTAATGCCTGAAATTCCATGTTAGATGGTTTTCTTTTGGTTCAAATACCTGGGATTTTGTTAAAATTCAAAGAATCCCATTGGATAGAGGATATGGAGCATGGCTACTGTGAGAAAATGAAAAGATAAAATGGTCATCGAACCTGAATACATGGGCTCTCTGGTTTTAGGGCACAGAAGAACAGGATTGCAAG
>NW_006300427.1:0-200 GCF_000327345.1 Myotis davidii | reverse complement strand
TTACCATGTTTGTCTATTATTAGATAGGTTTATTGACTATATCCCTTATTTTGTAATTTACATCCCCTTGACAATTTTGTAACTACCAATTTGTATTTCTTAATTCATTCATTTTTTTTTTTTTTATCCAGTCTCCCAATCTCCCTATCACAGTGGTTCTCAACCTGAGCTGCACATTAAAATCACCTGGGAATCTTTTT
>NW_006300426.1:0-200 GCF_000327345.1 Myotis davidii | reverse complement strand
TAACTTTTTGTAAGTACAGTGTGTGTCATTCCTTAACTCTAATACTGCTATAGCTCTTCCTAACTGAATGCACTTTGCTCTGACATTTTATTCCTCTTTCATTTATCTGTCAAAACAAAATAAATAACATTATCACTAGGCATTATATGTCAAGATCTTTCACTCACCCAATACCATCAAGCAATAGTCAATAAATATAT
>NW_006300425.1:0-200 GCF_000327345.1 Myotis davidii | reverse complement strand
CTCTCTCTCTCTCTCTCTCTCTCCTTCACACACTTAATTGTCTCATACACTCACTCACCAAGAACAAAGGAAACATTTGTAAGTCAAGGAAAGGCTACATAGTTAATACAGGAACACAAAAATGAAAAAGAATGGGCAGGAAAGAAGCAGTAGTTAATCAGGTAAAATACAGAAAGTGGAAAATCTGAAGGATAAGAGAA
>NW_006300424.1:0-200 GCF_000327345.1 Myotis davidii | reverse complement strand
CTTAGAATGAGGATGAAGAGGGTTTAAAACTCGCTTGTTGCAACACGAATCCTGGATTTCGAAACGGCAATGCTTCCCCTCCTTGCTAAGCTGCCTTGCAAACACCCGAGTGCCAGACCAAGAAAGCACCAGCCCTTGAATAATCTGGTGATAGGGGCACTTATCTGTGCCGCTGATGTGGCTCATCTCTTCCTTTGTAT
>NW_006300423.1:0-200 GCF_000327345.1 Myotis davidii | reverse complement strand
CTCTCCCCTTTCTTTCTACTCAGTTCTGTGCCTTTCTGGCCAATCTCTTTCCCCCACTCGTGCCTTGCAGGATGTTTTTTTCCTTCCTTTGTAGAACTCTTTGCCACACTCACTCAGCTTTTGTTGCTTTTTGTAATTTCGATTCTCCCTTAGTCATTTTTCTCTCGAATTCTTTCCACCTCAAGTTTTCTTTACGTGTC
>NW_006300422.1:0-200 GCF_000327345.1 Myotis davidii | reverse complement strand
GATCATTTAATGGAGAGGAAAGACTGTGTGCCTGGTTCATGGGTTTCTGTATGGTATTCTGGCATCAGCTGGAAGTGGACAGTTAATGTACCAAACTTCACTCGATGGCAGAGCCTTAAATGACATGTCTGGTTGTCTACTTTGTGTGGAAGAAGAGATGGCTTCAAATGCATATTTACACTAACTCAGTCAGTACCAGA
>NW_006300421.1:0-200 GCF_000327345.1 Myotis davidii | reverse complement strand
GAGCCGCTTTTCAATCCCTGGGGCAGCCGACCACGAGGATCAGAGAGAGAGAGCAGAGCCCGTGGGGCGTTTGCCAGGACCTTGCCCACCGGCACCATGATCCCACAGAGCAGGCTGTCCCCCCTCCCGCCCCCCACTGTACCTATCAGGGACCAGGAGGCTCAGGGCAGGTGCGTCTTCCTGGGGGACCTGCCAGACAT
>NW_006300420.1:0-200 GCF_000327345.1 Myotis davidii | reverse complement strand
GTGAATATAAATGGGGCCACTCCTGCTTCCATCCCTTGGTTCCTAGGCTCATGGACTCTATTTTTTTTATTGGGAACCCAGTGCCATATAAAGGTTGATCTTTGATTTAAAGTGAATACCATGTTCTTAAAGTTACTGTAAGTAACATTGTAAAGCCCCATTACTGGAAACTCCCATTATCTCAACTGGCACTTCAGCTA
>NW_006300419.1:0-200 GCF_000327345.1 Myotis davidii | reverse complement strand
GCAAGAACTGGAAGAAATCAGGTGTGTGGGTGCTGGGTCAAAGGAGGCATTGAGGGGAGGAGGGGATCCTCTGTTCACGCATGGCTGGGACCCTCCGAGGTAGGGATCACTAAGAACGGTAGATCAGCCAGGCTGGCCAGGATCCGAAGAATTTAGCATCCCTCTACCCCCAATCTCGGGCAGGAGGAGGGAAAAGGCAG
>NW_006300418.1:0-200 GCF_000327345.1 Myotis davidii | reverse complement strand
AAAAAAACTCACCCAAATCCAGGTCTGCTTCATTCCAAATCTCACAGTGGGGGTTGGAGGGAAACAGGAAGAAATTAACCAAAGAATGTATATGCATAACCTCCGGACACAGACAGTAGCCTGGGGAAGGCCTGGGGTGGGGGTAGGGGCATTGGGTGGAGGGGGGCAAAAGGGAGAAAATGAGAGACATCTGTAATACT
>NW_006300417.1:0-200 GCF_000327345.1 Myotis davidii | reverse complement strand
CTGCCCGAGTTTTTCATTTATTTAATACCTCTGTAATTGACTAAGTCTGGAATTGATTGCCTCATGTTGAATCCAGATTGAAGCTAATCTTTCAGGCCAGATGGCAAGGGACAAGGTGGGCAGTTGAGCATGTGGGGCTCCATTTTCAAGCTACTTGGGTTCATCTTCCAGCTCTGCACATACTTTTATTTTATTTTATT
>NW_006300416.1:0-200 GCF_000327345.1 Myotis davidii | reverse complement strand
CAGAACCTATGAATGTGACCTTATTTGGAAAAAAGAAAGGGGGGGGTGTTGAAGATATAATTAAGGGTGTTGAGATGAGAACACCTGGATTACTGAGATGGGCTCTAAATGCAATGACTTATAAGACATAGAGGCAAAGACAACATGGAGATATGAAAAGGAAGCAGCGATTCTAGTTACCCAGTCACAAGGCAAAACAC
>NW_006300415.1:0-200 GCF_000327345.1 Myotis davidii | reverse complement strand
TCTCTGCCTGCCCAGCCAGAGTTCTGGGCCTTCGACCTGTGTTCACCTTTAGTCACGAAAGCAGATTGAGGCAGGAATGACCTGTTTCCGGGTGCCCTCTGTGTGTGTGTCAGGTCCTGATTGAGCACCTCGATTACTGATCATCTTTAATACAAGGTTGGTGGTGGTGTCTTTGTCGTAGAGATGTGAGTCAGGGCTTA
>NW_006300414.1:0-200 GCF_000327345.1 Myotis davidii | reverse complement strand
TGAGGGGCCACAGGGAAATGCAAGGCTTTCTGCACTGATTTACTACTAAACCTTTTTACTTTTTAAAATGTTAGAGGGAAAAGCACTTAAAAATCATCAGGATACAAAAAGCCACTGAAGCGTACACTTTAAACGGGTCAATTGTACAGTGAATTATATCTCAATAGAGCTGTTACAAATCACCAGGAAAGCTTAATATC
>NW_006300413.1:0-200 GCF_000327345.1 Myotis davidii | reverse complement strand
GCGAGCTGAGCACTTCTGGGTGCCCTGAGCCAACACCTGACAGGAACTTCTTTGCGTAGTAATGAGGCAGGGAGTACAGTCAGTCCAGTGCAGTTAAAAATAACTTTCTTTGTATTGCTGTCTTGTTTTAAACGGCTCTCACATTCTCCTCACTGTTATCTGGATGCATTTTTAATTTTTAATATTTAATAATTGATATC
>NW_006300412.1:0-200 GCF_000327345.1 Myotis davidii | reverse complement strand
TGCGCCAGCTGGATCTCAGGGGGAGCTGCACCCCGGAACCATGACCACCGCCACTGAGAACCAGGTACTGGGGCAGCGCAGCAGCACTTCGCCAGGTCGCGCGATGTGACGTCACACGTCTGCGCCGGCCTTGTCCAGGCGTGCTCTCTGAGCACAGGCGCCTGGGGGGACCTCTCCCCCGCCGCACGCCATCGCCCCGT
>NW_006300411.1:0-200 GCF_000327345.1 Myotis davidii | reverse complement strand
CCACCAGGGAACCAGTCACCCTGTTTGGATAATGCCCTTACTGCCAATTCCAATCCTTTGATAATCCCTACAGAAAGATTGGGCCATTTATAATTGTCAATAATTCATTCTGCAATACTTAGTAAGAACAACCTGGGGACAGAAATAATTACATCTCTCAAAATTAGAAAGAAAAAACAAACAAAACATGATGTCAATAT
>NW_006300410.1:0-200 GCF_000327345.1 Myotis davidii | reverse complement strand
GGGGTGTTTGGACAGGCAGATCCAGGAGAACATTCCTTGAGCTGGGAAGTGAGAACGAGAGCCCTGAATCACGACACCGGGGGAAAGAAACGGAAGATCTGATTGCAAGGATTTCAGCCCGAAATGACAGGCTTTCTGTGAAGGAATGTGAAAACCCATCGCATGGTGAGGGAGATTCATCTGGATACAATATTCTTTTT
>NW_006300409.1:0-200 GCF_000327345.1 Myotis davidii | reverse complement strand
AGCAAGCAGGAGGCAGGAGGGGATGGTGGAGGTAGAGCCCCGACAACCTGAGTGTCACAGGCTGGCACCCCCGGTCTAGGACAGAGGGCCTGGCTGTGCAAGGACAGCCACTAGGAGAGGTTCCAGGGAGCAGCACACAGAACTCGGGGGCCTTGGTCAGAGCCCAGGCGGGCACTGCAGAGTGGGCGCTGCCAGAAGCC
>NW_006300408.1:0-200 GCF_000327345.1 Myotis davidii | reverse complement strand
CCCAGTCATTCCCGCTGTGCGTGGCGTCAACCAGCTCGTGAGGAGAAAGAACAGCTGAGAGCAAACAGCGCCTGCCGTCACCACCCAGTTTTATTAAAGTTTAAACATCCAAACATTTTAGAGGACGGAGGCCTACTCAGAAACAAGGCCGCCAGCGTTTCCAGCTTAAAGGCGTACACACACACACACACACACACACA
>NW_006300407.1:0-200 GCF_000327345.1 Myotis davidii | reverse complement strand
TCAATAAAATATATTTTTTTAAAAAAAGTACAACAATAAGTCCTATTGCTTGTAACTCCTTACTATACCTCTTACCTACTGATTGTCTCTCCAGCTTCCATCAGCATGCTCTCCTCTCAGCCAATCCATTCTCTACAGAGCAAGCACAGTGATATTTTCTGAATTCGTATCAAATCATGTCACCTTCCACACCTGACCGT
>NW_006300406.1:0-200 GCF_000327345.1 Myotis davidii | reverse complement strand
CACAGACCTTCACATACTGTCCCATGAAATCTGACACTTCCGCTGTGAAACAGCCTGAAGCATCCACAGGGCACACAGGGACAGAATCTTTCTGAATGATGCTGAAGTCCATACAGGCCCGATAGTCATCCTGGGGGGAAAGGAGAGAAGAATAAAACAGTTCAAGTGTATGAGGAGGTAGTGCAGTTTTCAACCAGCAA
>NW_006300405.1:0-200 GCF_000327345.1 Myotis davidii | reverse complement strand
CGCATCCTGGGAGACCAGGGGAAGGTCACAGACGCTGCCTACCGCTGTGGGCTTCACCCCCTGCGGGCCCTGGGCTGGCTCTGCTCCTGACAGCAGGGGCCCTGGGTCCAGCCCAGTCTGCGGGACCCAGGTGGCCTCGGGCCAACTCCCACGCAGCCGCCCGCCACATGGACCTGGAGGCCCTGGGCCCGCCTGGGCCC
>NW_006300404.1:0-200 GCF_000327345.1 Myotis davidii | reverse complement strand
GGTTGGAGCATCTTCCCATACACCAGAAGGTGGCCAGGGCACACACCTGGATTGTGGGTTCCATCCCTGGTTGGGGTGAGTATGGGAAGCGACCGATCAATGTTCCTTTCTCTCTCTCAAATCAATAAAACATATCCTCGGGTGAGGATGAAAAAAGGAACATCTTCGAACACAGGATTACATGAACTACTACTATATGA
>NW_006300403.1:0-200 GCF_000327345.1 Myotis davidii | reverse complement strand
TACTTCTTTTGACTACTTAACTTTATTATTTTCTTCCTTATTGACCAAAATTTGAAAATAAAATTTGCAGTATTACTATTACTATACTGTTACTATTCAGAATGTTTCTAGACAGTTCAGTGTTTTTGAACTTTAAAAGCAACTCATGGATGTTAATAGCCACAGAATAGTTGGAAATAAATATGAATTTTTTTAAATGC
>NW_006300402.1:0-200 GCF_000327345.1 Myotis davidii | reverse complement strand
GCAAGAACTGGAAGAAATCAGGTGTGTGGGTGCCGGGTGCAAGGAGGCATTGAGGGGAGGAGGGGAGCCTCTGCTCACGCCTGGCTGGGACCCTCCGAGGTAGGGGTCACCAAGAACAGCAGATCAGCCAGCCTGGGCCAGGATCCGAAGAACTTAGCGTTCCTCTACCCCAATCTCGGGCAGGAGGAGGGAAAAGGCAG
>NW_006300401.1:0-200 GCF_000327345.1 Myotis davidii | reverse complement strand
GCCTTTATAGTTTGAAAATTCCCAGCATTTCCAGATGGCAAATGACCTAAAAATTAAGAAATGTTTCATAGACAAAGATCAAATCCAGGACCAATTTAGGAGAGCATGGCATAAAGATACTAGTAAAGCTGACTATGTGGTTGTAAAAAACAAAAACAAGCTCCTACGGCATTAGAAACTAAAGAGAAAATAAACAAATG
>NW_006300400.1:0-200 GCF_000327345.1 Myotis davidii | reverse complement strand
ACATACAATTGGAATAACTTTTATATTTTCTAGTCCAAGATGGGTGAAATAAAAACATGGTATGTAGTTGAAATTTAGGAGATGAGCCCTTGTGGAAGCAAATAGCTTTTGTGTGAAATAAGAATAAAGCTTAAAACTAAATAAAAGCAAGTTTTTGTATATGGGTTGTATTAGAAAAAAGTAAGTTGGTTGAATATCTA
>NW_006300399.1:0-200 GCF_000327345.1 Myotis davidii | reverse complement strand
AGGAAAATGAAGCTGTTCAAATGCTTTTCCTGAATTCCGTGGTCAGAGCCACAGAGCTCTCTCTTGAACGGTTGCAAGGTACCTCAACCCCCCAACTTGAGGGGCTGAAAGGAGGCGAGCAGACGGCGATTAACGATGCACTTGGTGGCGAGGAAGGCAACGTCGAAGCACTGAGGAGAGTAGACAATGAAGCCACGTGT
>NW_006300398.1:0-200 GCF_000327345.1 Myotis davidii | reverse complement strand
GATCTGTCCTTGGTGCTGGAGCCACAGAGGCCCCGGGGCCCTGCCTGCAGGGAGCTCCGGGTCTGGCAGAGGAGGCAGACGCAGAGCCAGTCACCCACCCGGAGAGTGATCCCCGAGGACTTCCTGGAGGCAGCCGCGTTTCACCTGAAACCTGCAGGATAAACTCGGAGGGTTAGGGAAGAGGAAGGAGGAGCTGATGG
>NW_006300397.1:0-200 GCF_000327345.1 Myotis davidii | reverse complement strand
GGGCTGGTCACGGCAGCCCTGGGTTGAGCTCTGCACTGTTCCCCTCATGCACGGCTAAGTCACTGACCTTCAGTTTACTCACAAAATTGGTGGAAGGCAATTGTATGAAAATGCTCTGTAAACTAAATGTTTTGTTCATAAGCTAGAGGAGAGGAAAAATGCAGTGATTTTGGATGTACTACTCTGTGAATAATACTTTT
>NW_006300396.1:0-200 GCF_000327345.1 Myotis davidii | reverse complement strand
ACAACATGGATTTGAACTCCACAGGTCCTCTTATACTTGGATTTTTTCAATAAATACAGCTGACCCTTCCATGGATTTCAACCAACCATGGTTGGAAAAAAAAGTATTTTTTCATTCCTGACCATAGTTTTGCAGCCATGGATTCTCAACTACCTATAGAAAATACTGATTTCTTTTTTTTAAATTAAATGTATTGTGGT
>NW_006300395.1:0-200 GCF_000327345.1 Myotis davidii | reverse complement strand
AGAAACTTTGGGTTCCAGTCTTGGTTCTGCTCCTGATGACTGGTTATGAGCCGAATTCTGTCCCCTACAGTTCATATCTTACAGCCTTCGCCCCAGTATGTTAGAATATGGCTGTATTTAGAGAGAGAGTCTTTCAAGAGGCAAAGGAGATAAAATGCCTGGGCCTTGATGCAAGGTGACTGGTGTCCTTGTAAGAGGAG
>NW_006300394.1:0-200 GCF_000327345.1 Myotis davidii | reverse complement strand
ATGTGTGAAGAAAGGTAGGCGGTGAGGAGGTTGGAACAGGGGCAATGTCTGCCATCCACGGCCAACTCTTGTATGCCCCCAGGATGGCTCTGTGGCTTTTAGCTGCCCATTTCATCTCACAGCCTCTGAGAGCTCCTTGACCAAAAGCAGATCCGGAACCACCCGCAGATATCAGCCATCATCACTGACGAAGATGAAGA
>NW_006300393.1:0-200 GCF_000327345.1 Myotis davidii | reverse complement strand
CGTATTCTGAGCCCAGTCTCGACATGGTCATCACGAAAACAAGGGTTTATGAACAAAGGAGATGCGCGTGGTACTGGCTGCCAGAATTCCTAATTAGGTGCCTTAGGGCTCACCCCAGGTTGCCTGGTGATATTAGGTGCTGGGTTCCTCCCAGAAAAAAAGGTTTCTGCTCAAGCCCGATTCCTGCAGACTCACAGCAC
>NW_006300392.1:0-200 GCF_000327345.1 Myotis davidii | reverse complement strand
TCCCATGTGGAAACTTGTTTGTTGTCTTTTAAAATCATCAAAGGGCAATGTTCTTAGCATGTGAATATGTCTTGTAATAGATCCTTGTTTTTTCCTTTTTAAAAAAATATTTTTATTTTTAGAGGAAGAGGGACAGAGAGAGGGAAACATCAATGTCAGAGCTATGCATCAATCAGCTGCCTCCTGCTCACCACCTTCAG
>NW_006300391.1:0-200 GCF_000327345.1 Myotis davidii | reverse complement strand
TGCTGCCGTGGAGGCTCCCACCAACTCCTGTGCGTGGCAGCTCTGAGCCTGGCTTTAGGCTGACCATCGCCTCCCCTGTGGGAGCGCACTGTCGACCAGTTGACAGCCACTGCCATGAGTATCTTTCTCCGGTGCTCAGAGTGTGTCATAGCGTCCAGTCATTCTGGCGTTTTGTCAATTTGCATATTAGGCTTTTATTA
>NW_006300390.1:0-200 GCF_000327345.1 Myotis davidii | reverse complement strand
TTTTTAAAAACCTTAATGAAAACTACTTGTAATGCTAAAAAGTAAATAAAACCAAAGATGTTCAATATCCTCGGCCTCCTTTTCACAACCGTGCCCTTGCCTTAGGTCTGCCCACACTCTCTGCCTTCCACAACACTGCAGTCTGCTAACTGGCCTTTCTTCCTCTAATATAGGGTGTCCCAAAATTTACGCAAGATTTG
>NW_006300389.1:0-200 GCF_000327345.1 Myotis davidii | reverse complement strand
CTTGATCCTCAAACTCATTTTGAAGTAGTCAGGGAGGTGTTATTCTCCCATTTTAGTAGATGTAGGGAGTACAACACTCAGAAAGGTTAAGTTACTTGTTTATGAGTCACAAAGGCAGAACTAGATTCTGAATCTTACGTCTTCTCCTATTTTTTCCTTAAAAACAGTATTTTTATTGATATCAGAGAGGAAGGGAGAAG
>NW_006300388.1:0-200 GCF_000327345.1 Myotis davidii | reverse complement strand
AAGAAAACAGGCAGGAAAATCTTGGACATTTCTTGTAGTAATATTTTTGTGTGATATATTGCCTCAGTCAAGGAAACAAAAGAAAAAATAAACAAATAGCACTACATCAAATCAGAAAGCTTATGCACAGTAAAGAAAATTATCAATAAAATGAAAAGGCAACACACTGAGTGGGAGAACATATTCACCAATGATACATC
>NW_006300387.1:0-200 GCF_000327345.1 Myotis davidii | reverse complement strand
TCTCTATGAGCAAAATAATATCTATATAGAAATGTTTGTTCTAATTAGGAACTTAGTCTTTAGGATTTGTTTTTAAAATTATGCAAGTTTTTAAAGAATGCCTTTATTGCATAAAGAAGTTGCCTATAGTAAAAAAAAGATACTCATAGTACTGAAGAAATAAAAAGTGTTAGGGGAAAACTTGAAAAGAAATTCAGTTT
>NW_006300386.1:0-200 GCF_000327345.1 Myotis davidii | reverse complement strand
AGATCCTAAAAGTTCTCATCACAAGGAAAAAAATTTTTGTCCTTTTCTTTTTTTGTAAGTATATGAGGTGATAGATAGATGATAACTAAACATATTGAGGTAATCATTTTACAACATATGGAAGTCAAGGTATTATACTGTGTACCTTAAACCAGGGGTAGGAAACCCTTTTCTGCCAAAGGCCATTTGGATATTTATAA
>NW_006300385.1:0-200 GCF_000327345.1 Myotis davidii | reverse complement strand
ACTGACAGCTTCATAGATTAAAGAAACAGGAATCGTTTTAGAATTTTTTCATGTACTGTTCAAAGTAGTTTATGCTGTGAGAAAAGAATATTACTGATATTACTAATACAGCCTTTATTCATCATCACACCTCCCCCCCCCACACACACATCATTATCTCTTCCCCAACTCTAAAGGCAAGTATAACTCCGATATACAGT
>NW_006300384.1:0-200 GCF_000327345.1 Myotis davidii | reverse complement strand
GGGGAAGCACAATGTCCCAGCTCCTCAGACCTGTGGCCATTTCCACCATTTCCAGGGGGTGCTGTGGCGGGGGGGAGGAGGAAGGCACCCCCGTGGCCGCTGCTGGAGAAATGGGGCCTGCAGGCCCGACATTAACGCAGTCCCCTCTGATGACCTATCAGTTCACCGTGATTGACTGTTCACTGGCCTGACCCTTGAGA
>NW_006300383.1:0-200 GCF_000327345.1 Myotis davidii | reverse complement strand
TTGCTTGCCTCCATTTCATTTAGCTCCTTTTCTTGAAATTTCTCCTGTTCTTTCATTTGAGGGATGTTTGTCTCCCTATATTGATTACTTCTCTGTGTTTGCTTCTGTGTATTAGATCTTCTATGTCTTCCAGTCTTAGTAGGGTGGCCTTTCTAGTAAATTTTCTATGGGACCCAATGGCACAGTCTCCTTGATCACCT
>NW_006300382.1:0-200 GCF_000327345.1 Myotis davidii | reverse complement strand
ACCCCAGCAGATTGTCCTGCGTGGTACAGTTACGTGAGAAAATATCCTAACTGCACTAATTCGGTAATTCCCTTCCTAATGAGGCCTGGACTGAGTGAATTTTCTTTTTCTTTTTCTTTTTTTTTCCCGCAAAGTACACATGGTTGTAAACTGTATCCATTTCCTCGGTGGATGTACATTCGGACTCAAGCCTGCTGTTC
>NW_006300381.1:0-200 GCF_000327345.1 Myotis davidii | reverse complement strand
TCTCAGGGCTATAATGCTATCATACCTCATTTGTGAGCCCTAGCTTTTCAACAGAATCTGCAGGTGGCCCGTTTCCTGGCTTTGGCCTGCATGCCTTTTCTGATCTTCCTGAATTAAGGCGCATCCCTAGAGTTTGTGTGCTTCCCCTTCATGGCAAGTAGCTAACATGTAACGCAGTCAGTGTGTTCCTAGCTGTGTCA
>NW_006300380.1:0-200 GCF_000327345.1 Myotis davidii | reverse complement strand
CTCTCAAGAGAAATCCTGGAAGCAGCTCTACCATTTACAACTGACACATGGTCAGGGAGTTTGGAATTGGTACATGGAGGAGAAAATCCAATCCCAATAGGGAGTCTGGCAAAATATCGCATCACAAACCAGGAAGGAGCTAATGTTCACAGCATGATTCCTGCAGGTGCTCACACTCCCAGCATTGTAACTGAGTGGCA
>NW_006300379.1:0-200 GCF_000327345.1 Myotis davidii | reverse complement strand
TGTTTGTGCTTTGTGGTTTATTTGTTTGTTTTATTGAGATTTTTCTTTCCATATTTTTCTTCTTTCACCATTCTTGCTCTCTTTTTTCTTCTCTCATTCTCTTTTCTCTGGTGGTTACTGTTGTTGGGGCTATACGTATCTTGTGTATATTCATGTTCTGTGTTGTGTCTTCTCATGTTGTATTTTGTGTTGTTCAGTCA
>NW_006300378.1:0-200 GCF_000327345.1 Myotis davidii | reverse complement strand
CGGAACCCAATGTACCATTAATGTACACCCCCCGCCCCAAACCACAACCAGCCTTTCCCCCCAATTAATCACACAAAGATTAAATCCTTTCTTCTCTAAGTGATGTGTAAACAGCAGCCTCTTTCCCCTGGTTTTGGACTGTCCTTTTCCATTTAAACAAAACATTTTTTCCCCTAGGAAGATTTTTCTCTGAGTTGAAA
>NW_006300377.1:6353988-6355749 GCF_000327345.1 Myotis davidii | reverse complement strand
GGGCCCTATAGGACACCTAGCACAGAAAACCATCTACATCGTCCATCCATCCATCCATCCATCTATTCAATGACCATCAATTGGTCCATTCATCCATTCATCCAACTGTGCTTCCATCCATTAAATAAAATGTGAGGGCCTAGTCTGTGATGGTGTTATTCTAGCCAAGGTTACACGTGATGAATAAGATGTGCAGAACCTGTCCTCATGGAGCTTACCTTCCATTTTCTTCCATTGGAAAAATCAGAGCAGGAGCAAACATATAAATGATAAAATAAAGTGGAAGAGCAAGTATTGGAAAGAAAAATTAGACCAGGGCAAAGGGATATGGAAGGATAGAGGATGGTGCTTTGTGGTAGTAAAATATAGAAATGTTTAATAATGCCAAAAAATGTTTAAAAGGTTTTAAAAGGTTTGAGTTAACTGTCCTGAAACCGAAAGTGGGATATTAAGGACACATTCCCCACTGCCCTCCAGCGTGTGTATTCCATTGATAAGTATTTGAACCTAGACTGCTGACTTAGAGTGACTTGCCCTGATAATCATGTCTGATGACATATACTCCTCCCCGTCTTCAGAGTGAAACCGAGTGCTTGCAAAGTTTGTTTACTGATGTGCCCATAGGATCTACTGTTAAACTTGAGATCTTGTTATGCATTTTGTTTCCCAGAATCCTCTACTCCCCCCTGGACTGCCGTGGGCACTAGAGGCCATTCAAGTTGATCATTGCTGGATTGCTGGACGCCTGGTCATTGCTGATTGCTTGGACCCCTGCGCTGCACTGGTGGCTCTGATCGCTGGAGGTTATCTTCGCTGATCGCCTTCAGCTTGGGCGCAGTCCCCTTCCCCACTTGGTTCAGCTCCACGTGGTGCCAGAAGACAGATGAACAGTGGGGCCTCAGGTAGACCCAAGCTGTGCGCAGGGATCTCTGAAGGCAACACCGCCCTGAAACTGAAACTTGGTTCCTGATCTGAGCAGCCAGCCAGAGAAGGGGCCGCTGCTGCCACCAGAGGAAGCCACACTTTGGGAGCTCCCTTTAAGCCTGTACCCATGGCACCAGGAATTTTGTGAGTAACAGTGTGTTCTGTGTTAATAAGCTTTGGACCCACTGCAATGATAAAAAGAGAATAAATCGATGTGTGAATTATTATTGCCAGAGGAATTACGCCACACAAAACTGCAACTATTTGTGTGGCATAATTCCTCTGGCAATAATAATTATCTTACCTAATAATAGACAAACATGCAAATTGTACGTACCTTCGCTACGCCCAAGCCACGCCCACCAGCCACACCCACAATACCCATCCAGCGATATGCACATTAACCCAACAAAGATGGCAGAGGCCGGAGTCAGGATACTTGTGTTGCAGCCACAGCTACCATGCAAGCATCCCGGCTCTGGCCACTCCAGGCCTATTGGAGACACAGAAGTCAGGGGAGACAGAGAGGTCCGGCTCCAGTGCCTGAGGCTGGCTGCGGCCTGGGAGATGAAGAAGCCGCCTACCCCTTGATCCCAGTCTGCAGCTGGCTGGAGAAGCCACCTGCCTGTGATCCCAGTCTGCAGCCGGCTGGAGAAGCCGCCTACCCCTTGATCCCAGTCTGCAGCTGGCTGGAGAAGCCGCCTGCCCATGATCCCAGGCCTCAGCTGGAGAAGCCACCTGCCCGAGGTCCCAGGCTGCAGCCGCCGGGAGAAGCTGCCAGCCCTGTGGTCCAGGGCGCCAGCGCCTGTGGCCAGGGAAATAGGTTACCTCTTCTCC
>NW_006300377.1:6351077-6352990 GCF_000327345.1 Myotis davidii | reverse complement strand
AATTTTTCTTCCTAGGCAGTATATGGTAATCTACTACTAGAAACTGTAAGGGGGAAATGACCTCAGTCAACATGACTGAGGCAATGCATGATTAGCTGGATCATAAAGCAGAGAGGATGCCATGCATTCTGGGATACATCTGCAGTAAGAGGCTTCGCCTCAGGTATCAATTCTGATCAACTAAGCATCAGACCTAAGATGAATGGTGAGAAGGATTCTGAGGCTGCTTCTAGACTTAGCAGGAATAGAACTTTAGTACATAAGCAACAGTTACTATGGTTAACGATGGCAAGAAAAAACACACCATGATCTAATCTAATAAAAGAAAAACATGCAAATCCCCTGAGGGCTCCTGGGCTGTCAGAGGGATGTCTGACTGCTGTGGCGTGGGCCTAAACCAGCAGGTGGTCATCCCCTGAGGGGTCCCAGACGGCCAGAGGACACAGGCCGGACTGAGGGACCCTCCCTGAGTGCACAAATTTTTGTGCACTGGGTCTCTAGTACTAATATAAGGTCGATGAAATTGCCTGCCACGGTCCTGCCTGCATAAAGTCTTTTTGCTGGCAACTACTTTGAATGTCCGAAAACCTGCACGGTTAAAGTTTATTTCAAGGGACACCTCAGATAAGTGCCCCTCCTTTCTTAGACAATTGGTGTTGTCAGAAGTTTGTGACTACACAAGACAATTGGCGTAGTCGGCTTCACAATTAGCATAGTCGGCTTTTCCTGTAAGCCTGAGCAAATAACAGCTATATGAGTGAGAGTTAAGTTTAACTCCGAAGAGAAGGAGCAATTTGTCCCTGCTGCCCAAATCACTGGGTGCTTTTAGGTGACTAAGAACCTTCGTGGAGGTGTCTGAGATTTATTTTTAGGGACATGAAAGCTGCTCTATAGAGAATTCCATCTCAACTATTATTAATTTACTGGCTCACGCAGGGAGCACACATATGGTTTGGCAAACCAGCGCCCTGAGTCCTTCTGGCTGTTTTAGACTACCAGGAGAGGAACCGCGACATGTAAGAGAGTTTGAGATGACCGAAGGGTGACACCTTTGCAGAGCTCAACTCACAAGGAGCACACTTGCAGCCCACTACACAATATCCCTAGAAAATATTTTGCTCAAGCCCCACAGAGAAAAAATAAACTAAAAGGACCAAATAATTATTGAAAAGATTTTTTTCTTTAAAGAAATTCCAGAGAAATCCTATCTAATAAAGAGGGAAGAGAAACCAAGATGGTGGCATAGGTAAAACACCTGAAATTGCTGCCTCTCACAACCACCTCAAAAATACAACTAAAAGACAAAACGGACATCATCCAAAACCACAGGAAGACTGGCTGAGTGGAAATTCTACAACTAGAAGGAAAGAGAAAAGCACACTGAGACTCAGAGGGGGTGCGGAAGTAAAGTGCAGAGGTACAGAGGCGAGCGCGGAAAGAGCTGGCAACTGAGGACATGGTTGTCTTTTTCAATCGGGAGGGAGACACAAGCTCCCGACAGCCCAAACTCCAGTTCTGGGCGAGTCTCTGGGGACCCAGACTCATACGGGGAGAAACTGGACTGTCTGGCAGCGGGCGGAACTCGAGGGCGGCTTGCTCTCAAGGTGCTTGCAGCAATTACCATGGGACACTGTGACCCGGGGACTCTTAGGGCAGGGCTGAGGATCAGCCATAGCTGCTTGCTCCGCCCTATTGATCCCCTGAGACCCCTCCCCACCCAAGCTGTGGGCAGAGGCCTTTGCATATGAATGACCTGGCCCTTTGCAATCTAAAATTACCTAACACACTGCTGGGTCAGAGAGACCCAGAACTTCCAAAAAAGGCCCAAGGCCCCACAGCAGCTTGCTGTGCTTCACAGCTGGGCCTCATCTGGGCACCTCCAAATCCCAAACAAAGAAGAGGAATCTGCAGAT
>NW_006300377.1:6341665-6349497 GCF_000327345.1 Myotis davidii | reverse complement strand
GCGGGGGGACCAAGCGAGCTTGTAAGAGAGACCCTCTGCTTTTGCATCGGACTGGCTAGTTCCCTGGTGTGGTTTCCTTGGGGATCTTGAAATCTGGGCATAACAGGCAGAGAGTGGAGTGGAAACCGGGTGGAGGGGAGCTATGAGAGTGGGGGGAGAGGAACAACTGTAGTAATCTGAACAATAAAGATTTAATTAAAAAAAAGAAAAACAAAGAAACAAAAATTTCGGTTGAGATTACAGAATTAATCCTTTTTTTCAATTAGACCATTAAGCAACATATTTTGAATTTCTAATTATTTTAGAGAAAACACAAAAATTATTTTCACAAAAATAAATTTCTACACTTTAGGCATTTAGTTATCGCAATTATATAATTTCTTTCAATTTAATTTGAATCTTGAACTTTTAGAGCTTTTCAATTTTTTGCTGGTAAGTGAAACATTTAGTATTTCTTTAGATTAAGCTGCTAGAGCTCAGTAGCAGGCCGGTAGCTATACAAATGCAAATATGCATCTTCTTCCTGCTATTTACCTGCAGGGGAAAAAGCCATACAAATGCAAATTGATCTTCTTCCTGCTGGTTTCCTGCAGGGGAAAAAGCTTTGTTCTAAGCTGGAGGAACAAGTTTTTTGGCCTAGCCACTTGACTTTTTAAAACAGCCAAATTTTTTTGTAAGAGGTCACTGTGGGTGGGGAAAATTGGGCCTACCTGCCTAATTTAAAAAGACCATATTTTTTCTGCTGGGAGAAAGGCGGCTAGTGCCTTCCTCCATTAGAAATTGATTTATTTATGTTTCAACAATTTTTAGGTTCTAGCGTCAATTATAATTATTTTAAGCCATTTTCTTTGAGAAATTTTTGTAACAGAGACAATTTACTGGTTTTCTTGGCGGCCTTAAAGTCAAGTTTTGAATAGGTTCCACTGTCATTTTAAAAACTACTTTTTATTATGGAAATACCAATCTTGTTGCTAGAACCAGCCTGCATCTTTTTTCCTTTGGTCAAATCTGCCATCTTTCTTAGGAAAAAACCAGTCCTCGGTGTTAGGTCAGAGAGAGCCCAGGATCGGATACATGCAGATGTGTGATGAGATAATGGACTCCCCCTGGCATTTCTAACAGATAAGTGTGCCAGACACAGATACTAGCTTCTCCTTGAATCCACACAACCCCCACACAGATACTGACTCCTTCCTGAATACCCCTGCTGACCCCTTGCAGCGGAAACTTCCTCAGCTGAATACCTCAGCTCATGTCCCCACCCCTCACACAACCGCAGTATAAAACAACCGCCCCCCTCCCTGTTGGTATGAATCCACGTGCCCTGTCTTTGGGGTACATGGGTCTCCCGGGGACGCAATAAACCTTTCCTTTTCTTTTCTTTTCTGATTCACTCGACTCTTTATTTCTTACGCCGCCTCCTGAGCCACCTAACCTAACAATGTCCACCTTTTCTCCATTTGGCCGTCCATCCGCAGCTCAGGGTGCCTGCCTCTCCTTCCTCGTGGCCCAGGACCCATCAGGACCTCATCTCTTCAGCTCGGCAACTTTTCCCAGTTTGGCAGCATCAGCAGTGAGTCCTGTCCTGCCCCCTTGCTGGTCCCACGTGGCCACCCGCCCGCCGGTGTCTCTGTCGGTAAAATGCGTCTGCGTCAGAGATTGCCTTTTCCGGACCCTTCCAGGAAGGCTCCTCCAGACCTCAGCAAGTAGTGGAGATGTCCCTACATCCCCTGGGTCAACCACTGGGACACCAACCTTTCGCCCTGCTAGAGGCCAGGGGAATCAAGCAGGGGGAATCCAAATTCCAAACCTGACCTGAGCACACCTCTAGGGTGCCGGCTCGCCAATCTGGCTAAACACTATGCCTGGGTCCTATTTCTGTAACATAGCATGGCCTCAGTATGAAAACGGGAGTTTGATTTGCCGTCCGTACCGATCTCAGTAATTTCTGCCATCGAACTGGGAAATGTGCCCAAGTCTCTCTCTCTCACTATCTCTCTCCACCCGGTCTGCGTCCCTGTCCCTCCCCTGAAAGTTCCTTTCGCCTCCTCTCCAAACCCCGTCCTCCCTCCTCCCTCCTCCCTCCTCCCTCCGGGCTGTCGCCGCACAGTGTTGCGCACTGCCGAGCCCGCAGTGTGTGCAGTGCGTGTGGAAGTGGGTTCATGTGCTCTGTGTGGGGGGCCGGCGATGGCAACGACATTATCCCCATGTCCTCCCATCCCCCCTACACGGGAGAGCACCCGAACATCTTTCTTCCTCTCCGACTCCTCCGCCTCCCTACCCAAGCCCTTTCCCCAAGGCACCCTCCGCCCCAGCGCCTTCTGCCCCAGTGTCCACACTCTCTGCTCCTCCCTCCCTGCCGAACCCTCCTCGAGCCACGCCTTCTGCCGACCTACTGACCCTGCCTTCTCTCTTCCACCGGCCCACCTGCTCCTCCTGCTCCTGGCCCCCTCCCTTCACAGGGACTCCAATTCCCCACTGCCATGCGTCCCATTATGGGGCCCTGTTGTCCCAGACCACAGTCGCCTACCTCAGTCTTCACTGTGAACACTTTATCTCCTTATCTCCTCCACGACTGTACCCTCCTCTGAACTGAAAACTGCTCTGACCTCAGCACCTTCTCACCCCATTCCCCTCCACCCTTCCCAAAGGATAAGGAAAAAATGCGGCAGTGTTAAAATCCAAGTGGCTAGAGGCCTGGGAACAGGCTGCGAGACCTACTCCCTCCCTCCCCCGCCTTTTCTCCAGGTTCATATACAGGTCCCTGGGTTCCACTGCTCCATCCCTTTCTCCTTTTCCTTGGATAAAAGCACATTCTAACATCCCTCCCTCTTTCACTGCAATACCTACCTCTCTCAGGCTCACCAAATGCCTCTCACCATGCCCGAAGAAGATTCGAAGATTCAGCGACACCATGACCCATCAGTCCTCACAGCTCTTACCTGGCAAGGGACCCTCCAATTTTTGCTCAGGTTTTTAAAATATTTTCAAGAGAAGAAGACATGGAATGATGAGGGAGTTATCAAGTCTACTGTCTGGGATGGGAAATCCTCTGTCACTCGCTATTTACGAACCCTGGACCTACTCCTATGCCCGCCCTCATCAACACAACTCTCCATCTACTCTCTAACATCAATCCCTCCTCCTCTACATCCTGCTGGATTTCTGTCACTGGCTCGAACCCTCATCATAGCCACTCAGTTCCAACCTATTGTACCATCTAACTAAACTCTCTCTAGAAATTCGCAGCTCCTGGCCAGACCTCCTGCCCATGGCCCTGACCAAAATCCGGCTACACCAAGGAGCCCCACCTTCTTAAGCCCTTTTTGAACTTCTACATAGGAGACCCTTCTTGCTCAACCACCGTCGTCTCCTTACTGATCACCCTCCCCTGGGTACTTTTCTTCTATATCTTACCCAGGCAATTGCTCCGAGAACAGGTTTCTGCCCAAGCCAGAGCCGACCAACCAGGACTCCCGAGGACCAGCCCTTCACCCTAGCAACTCGGTCCTCCTTAAGAACCTACAACCACAAGCCTTGGAGCCTAGGCGGACGGGACCTCACACTGTAGTCCTCACAGCCCCCACTGCGGCCAAGCTGCTTGGTGACACCAGCTTGACGACCTGTCGCGGCACCACCTCTCCAGACTCAAGAGGACCCTGGAGCAGCATGACTTCTATAAATGTGAGGTGTTGGGCCCCCCTAAGATCCGCCTTAACCACCCTCCCCCCCCTCCTCCTCCTCCCTGCCCTGAGCAACCTACACCCACCCCCACCCGCTTATGTGTGGAGGTTCAAGGTCCATGAAATCTACTGCCAGACCGCAAACAAGTCACCTGGCAGGTAGGATCTCAGGACTGCCCTCTGTTCAGATGCCAAAGATCCGGATGACTGTCGACATCTGGTCAGTGTACAATGGTGGCCTGTTTTGCTTATGACCAGCGGAACCCAGACAGGTGTAATCAAAATGTCAACACCTATGGGGGTTGCCACTGGAGAGACTGTGTCATACCACACTGCATCCAGCCTCACCAAGGCCAGCCCGGGTACCTTCTTTTGGTGCAACGGCACCTTAAGCAACTGCATGAGCTCCTCTGACCCCGGGCCTTGCTTTGTGGTCACAGTAGTTCCCCAATTAACCTTGTATGGAGAGTCGGAGCTCGCCTGGTTGCTCCCTCCATCCCACACCTGGGCCCACCGGGCCGCCTTCGTCCCTGTCATGTTAGGGGTGAGTATCGCTGCCTCAGTAGGCCTCACCAGGGGGCCCTCGGGAACAGTCTGCTCACTGCTCAGGACTTTAATGACAAACTCCAGTTAGCCCTGGAGTTTACTACCGCCTCTTTTAGCCTCCCTACAGCGGCAAGTGACATCAGTAGCCCAAGTAGCCCTACAGAACCAGCGCACCTCAGACCTTCTGGATGCAGAAAAAGGAGGAACCTGCATATTCCTTCAGGAGGAATGCTGCTACTACGTCAACGAGTCTGGAGTAGTGGAGCAAAACGTGCAGACCCTGACTAAGCTGAGTGCTCCCCCTGGGATTTCTAACAGATCAGTGTGCCAGACACAGATACTGGCTTCTCCCTGAATCAACACGACCCCCACACAGATACTGACTCCTTCCTGAATATCCCTGCTGATCCCCTGCAGCGGAAACTTCCTCAGCTGAATACCTCAGCTCATGTCCCCACCCCTCACCCAACCGCAGTATAAAACAACCGCCCCCCTCTCTGTTGGCATGAATCCACGTGCCCTGTCTTTGGGGTACGTGGGTCTCCCGGGGACGCAATAAACCTTTCCTTTTCTTTCTTTTCTGACTCACTCGACTCTTTATTTCCTACGCCGCCACCTGAGCCACCTAACCTAACACTGGGTTTTTATTCTGTAGCACTTGTCGAGAGATTTAAGTTATAGCTCAAAACTCTATCTAAATGTCCAAAAATAGGCCAGTTGCACACATTTGTTTTAAGCTAGCTTTTCTCTTTACACATGCACAGAAATTCCACACACATTTCTATGTTTTGTAAAACTTTCCATGGTGAGAAAGAGACTTTACATTAGCATACTTGGGGAGAGGGGACATCCATATTACAGGATCCCCACCTGTCTCCCTTCCCCCACCTCCTGCTTGCTTTGGGGGAAGTTTCAGCAACTGACCTGGCAACCTATCTCTTATCCCAATTAAAGGTATGCTTAATAGATAACAAGAGATTTTAAATTTTTTCCTATTTTGTTTTCCAAAGTAATAACTAGCCCCCAAGGTGACCTTAGCCAAATTTTCCTTTTCCAAGTGTGTTCTCCGGTAATTTTTAAACAAAGCGTTAAGTAGTCTCCTAGGGAGAAAGCTGACAGCTTTAATCTCTCTAGCTGCCCAGTATCCTCTCCAGGAGCAGAGGATCTGGTGACTTTTTAGGAATTATAGATTTTTGATCCTCAAAACGCATTAGGTATTCTATAATTTGAACAAGAAACCACATTAAAGATGACCACGGCAATCTCTTTTCTAGGGCCTGATTTAAAAACGTGCCTTTTGAAATTCCAATTTCTTTATAATTTTGCTTTTTAACCAAATTTTCCCCCATTATAATCTGACTTAAAACAAAAGATTTTCCTTGCCCACTCTGGTTTCTCGAATTCCAAAGCTAGTACAAGTGCTTACACACAGTTCAACCTTACCACCTACACTGGTGTTGTTTATGCTCAGGCGAATCCTTCTTTTCCAGATTTCCATCCTTGTCTCAAGCGCCATTAACATTGATACTGCCAGGGTTCAGGAAGCCCCAGTTCGGGCGCCATTAATACCGGGGTTCTTGTTCCGGCATTTAGAAGGGCTCAGCAATCTGGAGAAGGGGCCGTGTGTAACTTAAAGAGTTTAGAGATGAAGCACAATTTTGAAAGGCATATGGGGTTCAGAGGAGCTTAGCTAAAAGGAACCAAGATCTTCTTGTCTCAGGACCCCATGCTTTTTATGAACAAATTGTCCTGAGGTGAGGCAGAGATATACACTTCAAAGTGGTAGGATTTGGTATACAGAGGCATTGTGAGAATGGGGAAATTAGCCTACGGCTGTTCAGGTGTTTGACCAGTAGGAGGAAATAACATGTAGATTAAGATGCCCTGAGCTGTCTGGCAGCCAAGCAATCATCCCTTTTCAGGTTTGGGGAAATGCCCTCAGCCATTCCCAACAGATGACGACATATGTGACTCAGCCCTTGTTGAGTCCCCAAGTTCCATCAACCTCTTGATGAAACTCTTGAAATTATAACATGCTGAAACTGGCTTCTGGCACCAGGGGAAAATAGAAATGTATCAGGAATTATTAGAACTCTAATATTGGGGCACCTGATGAATAAAATAAAATTACAAAATCTCATCAGGCCAGCAAATTCTGCACAGGAAATTAGAGGTCAGATACAATTACAGGAGGATTAGACCACTGTCTATAAGCACTAGGCAATTTTCCTTCGCTACTAAGGAAGGCTTAATGCCAGATAATTTTACACATCAGGCAGTTCCTAACTTAAATAGAAACCTCAGAGGTAAAGTTTATCAAAAAACTAACTCACAACAATATACACATATCAATGACTATAAAAAGTCATACAGAGGCCCATTTAAATCACAAAATAATGTTAAAGAAAAACCCCAATCACAAAATTACTTAAAAAATCAGGCACAATATTGGGGAACCGACAACCCATTTAGAAAAGACTACAAAGACAGGTACAGACAGAAAAATAATCCTTACAAACAGACACTTTGGCAGGATAATCCACCTGGATCCTCTACACAACAAAATCTTTTCCTAAAAGGAAACAGACAAAATAACCCTTTTCTACAAGGAAATTCCTGACAGGGAAACTGTGAAGAACTTGGACTCTGTACTTATCTTTACTGTGGGTCACATTTCTCATCTGTGAATGGGAACATGTGTGTGCAGGAGCCTGGAAGAAGATGCCTACCATCTATGGTAGGTGCATGTTTTGAGTATCTTTTCAAAAATATGTTTTTATTAATATTAGAGAGAGGAAGGGAGAGAGATAGAAACATCAATGATGAGAGAGAATTATCAACCCGCTGCCTCCTGCATGCCTCCAATGGGGATCAAACCCGAAAATTAGGCATGTGCCCTGCTGTGGAATCAAACCCTGATCTCCTGGTTCAGGGGTCAACACTCAACCACTGAGCAACACCGGCCTGGCAATTTTGTTAACTCTTCCTCCTTTTCCCGAGGAGTCAGCTGAGGGAGGGAGCTGTTTGCTGTTTCCCCCCGTGGCTGGTCTGATTAAAGGGCAGCCCTTTGATCGGTGGGGATGCCAGCAGTGGAAGACCCAGTCCCTGAGCATTTTGGGAGAGAGGTATTCTCAGATCCATCATTACCTGATATCTTTATATCTCACATGACAGCAAATCCCGCCGTGGGCATTCCAGAGCTGGCTCGGGGCTGGCGGGCTTTGGGGCAGCTTCTCTGTGATTCTTTTGGCTTCTCCCTCAGAACTGCAGGAGATGGAAGGGCCGCTGTGTATGTCTGTTTAGGAGAAAAGTCTTTACCAGGAGTGATCTCCCCTACCCTGCGATCTTCCGCAGTTTCAGCCGTTTGTCCAGGGCTTGCTCCCAGCCTGGGCTCAGGTTCCAGGCTGCTGGGGAAGAGTCATGAGACCCGCAACCTCTCGGCTGGAGGTGGGCGCCGGCGGAAGGAAGGGAGCACCTGGAATGAGCGGGGCAGCCAGCAGCAGTGCCCGTCCTGCCGGGCAGAAGGGGCGGGTGAGAACGGCCAGGAGACAGGCTCGGGCGGGATGATGGAGGCCTAAGGGCGTTGCTGAGGAGGGGGGAGCG
>NW_006300377.1:6339478-6340050 GCF_000327345.1 Myotis davidii | reverse complement strand
CTCTCTGCCTGGGTGAGGTGAGAGTAGGGAGTGGAAGGGAAGGTCATGGAGTGGGGAGGGGAGAGGGTGGGTCTCTGTCCCCACTTAGGTGAGGACAAAATAAGACTTTGTGTTTTATAAATCAATTTACTAGGTCTTACTGAATAGCTGTGTTCCCTGGTGGCATGGGGTAGTTCTCCTGTCCCCTTCTAGTCCCCCACCAGCTCCTGGGATTTCACCCTGTGCCAAGCGATCCGGGTGAGGGTTGGAGAGTCCTGGCACCCATTTGGTCTATAAAGATTGTAGCCCTCTTGTCTTCCTGTTGTAAGAGTTAGAAGATCAAGGCTCAAATCCTATCATTGCCATGTAGTTCCTATTGAACTTGAGAAAAAGATTCATAATTTAGTGGACCTGACACCTGTATGATTTTTTAACCAGTGTCACCCCAATGTATTCAAGGAAAAGGAAAAAAATAGAGATTTTAGAGCCGCAGTTTCCTCTTTTCCTAACTGGGTAACAGCAGTACTGGCCGCATGGAGACCCTGTGAGGGTTCACTGAAATGACCCAATGCCCAGCCTTTCTTGCCTCTGTC
>NW_006300377.1:6335072-6337527 GCF_000327345.1 Myotis davidii | reverse complement strand
CCCCCCCCCCCCCCCCCCACCTTCCTAAAGTTTTTATATTTTACTCATCATGGATATCTTTGCATCAGCAGGTTTGATCCCTTGACGGGGTGTGTACAGGAGGCAACCAATTGAGGTCTCTCTCTCACTCGCTCTTCCTCTCTCTCTAATATATATAGATGAGAGGCCCAGTGCACGAAATTCGTGCACTGGGGGTAGGGGGTTCCCTTCAGCCCAACCTGCACCCTCTTCAATCTGGGACCCATCGGGGGATGTCTGACTGCCTGTGGGATCAGGCCTAAACTGACAGTCAGACATCGCTCTCACAATCCGTAACTGCTGGCTCCCAACTGCTCACCTGCCTGCCTGATCACCCCCTAACCACTCCGCTGCCAGCCTGATCAATGGTTAACTGCTCTTCTGCCAGCCTGGTCCCCCCCAACTACCCTTCCCTGCCGGCCTGGTTGCCCACAAGTGCCCTCCCCTGCCGGCCTGGTTGCCCACAAGTGCCCTCCCCTGCCGGCCTGGTTGCCCACAAGTGCCCTCCCCTGCCGGCCTGGTTGCCCACAAGTGCCCTCCCCTGCTGGCTCGGTCGGTCACCCCAACTGCCGTCCCATGCTGGCCTGATCACCCACAAGGGCCCTCCCCTGCTGGCCATCCTGTGGTGGTCATCTTGTGATGACATGGGTGTTGCCATCTTGTGCGAAGGTGTGATGGTCAATTTTCATATTACCTTTTTATTATACAGGATAGTGCATGAAGGTTACTTATGTTGATTGCTCAATGCTTTGGTTTTCTCTTGAATGTTGCACCTGGAGAGCGTCCTCCCTCACTTCACCCCACCTACCCCTGATTGGGTCCTTTGTGCCCCCTGGTAGATGGTTTGAGATTTGGGGTGCAGATCACTTGCATTCCAAGGAGGAGAAGAAGGGGAGCCCCTGCCGCGAGGCTTGGGGAGGGGTAGCTAAGAGAGGTGACTGCCACACAACCACGAGAGCCCCACTCACGGACTATCATGCGGTGTGTGTCTCTGGGGTCCCCATGTGCACAGCCAAGGCTGAGGTTCCTGTGGGTGCCCACGAGCTCCATGTAGTCACGTGTGTCCCCGTGTCTGTGTCCGGGTGCCTGTGTGGCTGTTTCCGAATGTGTATCTCTCCTGCTGACCCTTGCGTTTCCTCGTGTGTTTCTGCACCTGTCACTGCACCTGTGCTCAGCTTCCACGTGGGCTCGGGCTGCCAGAATCCCCACAGCTTCGCACAGGCCATCGCCGACTGCCGGCGGGTGTTCGAGATGGGCCGTGGCATCGGGCATGACATGAGCCTCCTGGACATTGGAGGGGGCTTCCCCGGAGTGGAGGGCTCTGAGCCGGAGTTTGAGGAGGTAAGAGGGGAGGAGGAGAGGGCGTCTGAGTGCCACAGCCTGGGTTTATTACACAGTGTGTGTGTGTGCGTGTGCATGTGTGTGTGTGTGTATGTGTGTATTTGCATGGGAGCATGGGGTTCTGTACCTTCTACAGACGTGTTGGTTACTACCCCTGGGAAGGCTACTGTCAGATAGAGGTTTCCTTACTGTATCCCCCACACCCAGGGGACAGTTTCCCTTTGCTGATCACGTATTGATTTCAATGTTTCCAAGTCAGATCTCATGGTGCTACAGCCTGGTCACTAGGTTGTGCCCTCGGGCTCTTCTCCCCTCGGGGCCACAGTCTTGACCTGTTTCCTCCCCTGCACAAAGGGATGCTGACACCTTCCCACAGAGCTGTTAGGGGAATGAAGAGGGAAGACGCAGGGAAAGACCCCGCATGGGGACTGGCTTTACAGGGCTCGGGTCTGTCCCCACAGATGGCGAGAGTGATCAATGCTGCCCTGGCCCAGGACTTCCCCGAGGGGACCGGCATTGAAGTCATTGCGGAGCCAGGCTGCTTCTACGCGGCACCTGTCTGCGTGGCCGCTGTCAACATCATCGCCAAGAAGGCTGTGCTGCAGCCTGGTGGGTGGGCCCGGACTGGGCAGGGAGCGCTCTGTCCAGGGGTCCCCAGGCCTTGGGGGCAGGAGGGGCAGAGGGTCTGAGTTCCACCCTGGGTTCCTCATTCGGGGGAAACATGCTTTGATTTAGCTACAGGATAGAGCCTGTTAGTAACATTACTGTGTTGTTCTCAGGGAGCCTGGAGGGAGGCATTGAGGGTCTTTATTCTTCCTGTGTCTGGAGGGGGAGTCTGAGGGCACAGCTCATGGGCCACAGCCTCCCCTGCTGGTATGCACCTTACTATTCCCAAGCAAGCATTTTCTAACAGACATGGAGTTTTAGAAGCCAAGTTCTAGTGAGTAAACAATATTTCTACAACAAACATATGAAGGAAATCTTGTCAGTACTATGGCCTGGAGGTTAAGGGTGATATTTGTAGGGTAACAGTAAATGATATCGAGGTCAGCCATCTCAGGAGAGTTTTTGATTGTTTGTTATTTGGGGGGAGGGG
>NW_006300377.1:6333444-6334076 GCF_000327345.1 Myotis davidii | reverse complement strand
ACAGAATGGCCCCAGTGCCCACAGAAACCAGTTGGAAAGATTAAGGAAATCAATGTCTAAGGACGGACTAGGAATGGTTGTTCAGAAACTAGTTGGTAGTAGTTAATGTCCTAGGGTCTGGGGCTGTAGGTGAGCATCAGCTCAATGTACGTCAGAGTGTGCTGGAGCTGGGGAGAGCCGCCACGTGCTCAGTGAGGCATCAACAGAGGCAGAGCATTTAGAAGGAAGTTGGTGACAATTATGCTACCCTCTGACTGTGAGAGCTGGCACTGACAGGGGCACTAAACCCAGCCCTGCCGCATTCTCCTGTGTAACTTCTGGCAAGAATCAGTTTCCTCAAATGTAGGGTAGTGTTCACTGTCCCTACTCAGAGTGTTGTTAGGAGGATGAAATGATTTAATATGTGCACACAGGTCGAACAATGCCCGGGTTACCTGTACAATTATTGTTAGTGGCAGGAGCAGCCGCAGCACTCTGATGAGGTGCGGGTGGGGCAGAGGAGCCATGAGAGCCCAGAGAACAGGCCCCAATCTTGCAGGCGATCGGGGAGGCTCCTGAGGCAGGACACAAGGGTGACCCAGTGCTGGCAGAGGGTCTGGGCCGGTCCTGAGGGTGCAGGAGTCAGTGTTGCC
>NW_006300377.1:6332691-6333145 GCF_000327345.1 Myotis davidii | reverse complement strand
ACCCTGGGAGGCGGGAGGTGCAGGAGTCCTAGGAAATGGAGGTTCTCCAACTTGCTTCACAGTAGACTCACCTGGGAAGCTTCCAAGGTCCCCGATGCCGAGGCGAAGGCCCAGGCGATGGGAATCAGGCCTCTCCTGGGTGGGGACGTGGCATCAATCCTCTGTTAAACCTCCTCCAGTGTGACTCCAATGGCAGCTGAGTTTCCCACACTATGTTGAGTGATTATTGACTGAAATCTTGTGCTTTTATAGATGGGAACGGAGGCCCCGTGTGTGTGGCCTTGAGAATGAGCAGGGCTAGGATGTGTCACTTGAGCGAATATAAGCTATGAGGGCTGTGGGTCAAGAGCAGTGCCTGGCACATAGGGACTGGCTGGTGTGAGTGACTGCCAGTGTCCTTGCTGGTGCTGGGGGTGCTCTGCTGGACGAGGGCATGGGCTGGGAGGGGGGGATG
>NW_006300377.1:6331718-6332677 GCF_000327345.1 Myotis davidii | reverse complement strand
CCTTTTTTGATCCCCACCCTGTGTCCCTGCAGGAGTTCTGCTCAAAGCCGCCCCTCTTCCCCTGCATCCTTTATGGCCCCACGTGCGATGCCTTTGACACGTTCTACAATGAGGAGGTGCAGCTGCCCGAGCTGGACGTGGGTGACTGGCTCATCTTCCCCTCCATGGGCGCCTACAGTTCAGTCCTGAGCTGCAACTTCAATGGCTTCCAGCCTGCGTGCATCTGCTACACGATGGGACCTGAGCTCAGGTATCTGGGTGGGACAAGATGGGGGTTCTCAGGGGGATCCTAGGTGGCTGATCTTTGGTGTATCAGGCCCACGAAATACTGTACTCCCCCCACTGCCCCAGCAAAAGTCTGACCGATCTTTGACACTGTCCAGGGGTTCGACTCTGTTACTGCCCCTAGCAGGGGTGGACATGAGAGCTCTCCAGTGTAGATGCCTTGTGGGCAGAAGCAGGCAGCACTATGGCCCCAGCTGACCCTAGTATGTGGCCAAACCCCCACTCTGCTCTGATCTTTTTTGTCTGTTCTCTGGTTTTCTCATCAGATGTTCCTTCCCTACCAGCCTCAGGCTCCTTCACAGGCTCTGCCCAAAGGCCCCTGTCTGCCCAACCTAGGGTTCACTCCCAGGGGTGGTGGAGAGGGCTCTGGAACACCCCTTTACCTTTCCACAGGAGCCTGCTGGAGACAGCGCCTTAAGCTGGGACATGGCAGCTTGGAGCGGCTCCAGACACCTCGGTGTGTCCACGTGGGACAGCTTGGGGGTGGAGGTGGAGGTGGGGGTGCGATAGGGGATGGGGAACAATAACACAGGGAAGCAGAGGTTTGGTGCCTTTGAAATGATGAGGCAACTTTTCAGGTTCAAAACTGTGAACTCCAGGCTAGTTCCTCTTCCTGCTCTTAACACCTTAGGCCCTGGGATTGGGTTGGCTGAGAAACTGGTGTCTTACAACAT
>NW_006300377.1:6321194-6331686 GCF_000327345.1 Myotis davidii | reverse complement strand
GCCATATCCTGGAATGGCCACTACCTTTCAATCAGTTAATGAGCCTGCATTGTTCCTGAATGGTTTACATGACCTATGTGCCCTGCAACTCTAGTGGTGAAAACACTGGCTCTGGAGTCAGACAGGCCTGGCAGTGTGCTCAGAGCCCCAGTCTCTCCATCTGCGGAGTGAGAATGATATGAGTATCCTTCTCGAAAGGTTGTTGAGGGGATTAAGTCACCTAATGCTAGTCTTCTTTCAAGGTCCCTTCATGTCCAGGGCCTGACTCTGGCTGGTCCTAGTCCTGGGCCCTTCCTGCTCAGAGGCCACTCCCATCTCCAGGGAGCAGGCACAGCATCTGGCCACACAGCTAATGGGCCAGCCACATGGTGTGTCTGATCTGTCCTTAACCTTAAGAAACCCCCACGTTGGGAGGTTGGATGGACAAGGCGTTGATACAGCCAACTCCAATGTAGGGCAGAAGCTAGTGTGTATCTCCCAGGCACACTAAAACTTTAAAAACAATATTTAAGAAGTTCTGAGCTCTAAAAGAGAATGTGTCCTACAGGGAAGGATGTTTGCAGAGGTGGGGATAGACGCATATTATGATGATCTGTCATGGAGCTGCAACACGCAAAGGTGGAGTGGGGCTCAGGGGCTAAAGCCACTCACCTGTGTCCAGTGTTCTTTTAAACTCCACCTGATGAGACGTCTTTGATCCACAGCTTCTGCAAGTGATTCTCCGCGTCCATCAATCTTGCTGTTGTCTCCGTTCAGCCACGACCAGAGGAATCTTTTTTTAGCATCTCTGGGCTGAAGAGATTTCTCCCCAGATATCTGAGGAGAAGAGATGGGCTGCAGATGCCACTTAAGGAAGCCAGAAGGCTCACACAGCCCTTAAAGTAGTGGTTCTCACCCTTCCTAATGCCGCGACTCTTTAATACAGTTCCTCATGTTGTGGTGACCCCCAATTTTATTGTTACAAATTGAACATAATTAAAGCATAGTGATTAATCACAAAAACAATATGTAATTATATATGTGTTTTCCGATGGTCTTGGGCAACCCCTGTGAAAGGGTCTTTCGACATCCAAAGGGGTTGCGACCCACAGGTTGAGAACCGCTGCCTTAGAGCATGTGTTACTCATTCCTCTATTCCCAGCTTCTAAAAATGTGGGGTGGAAATATCCACCCTTACCCCTCAGAAGTGTCTGGAAATACAAATATGAGTGGGCTTTAGGTAAACATAAAGCTTTATTCAGATGCAAGAGCTGTTGATGTGTTTTATGTCTTGCCCTGTAAGTGCTGTCTTGTGGAATTTAGCTAACCAGGGGTTGCGACCCATTCACCCATCCATCCATCCATCCATCCATCCATCATTCATCCATCATCCATCCATCCTTTAAATACCCATCCATTTAAACATTGATCCAGCCATCCATTTATCCATCCATCCACTTGTCCCTCCATTCATCCATCCATAATCTATTCATCCATTCATCCTCTGATTCATCCATCTGCCTACCCATCCATCCATCTATCCATTTATCCATCCATCCATCCATCCATTCATCCATCCATTTGTCCATCGATCCATCTACGCATCCATTCATTCATCCACCCAACTGTCCATCTATTCATAAAATAAAATGTGATGTCCTACTCTGCTGGAGGCCAACTCATAACAGCATTAGGATGAAAGTGGAAAAGAGACACTGGAAGGCCAATGGACCTTGCCCTCTGCAGGGCTGAAATCAGCATGAGATTGCTCCTGCTGTGACTGTGATGGCTCCAGGCGATCTCCTGACTGATCATCTTTACATTGTCTATTAAATTTTACCTTTGATTCTATCTGCTCTGCCTGTGTGCATTGCTAAAGGGCAAATGTGTGACCAAACTGAATAAAAAGCAGGCAGGACCCAGGTTTGTGGTTCCTCTTCTCAAAAGAGGTTCCACCTGGCCCGCCAGGCCTTCAAAATTCATTTTTCTTGTATAGAGTCTTCACTGTGTGTCAGCCCTCCTACAAGTCATCATGAACCCACTGTGCAGGCTGTGGCACTACTGTTCTAGGCCCAGGAGCTTACCTTCCAGTTGGAAAAACAAAAACAGAGCAAGATAAAGCATATAAATAAGTGATAAAATGAAGTGGAAGCAACAAATGTTGTGAAGAAAAATTAAAATAAGGCAAAGGGATAGGGAAGAATAGAGGATGGTGCTATTTTAGGTAGAGGGACAGGGAAGTATCTCTGAGGGTTGGCTGGGTCAGAGTGCCAACATTAAACACAGAAAATCCAAAAAAAGTAAGGGGTCCTGTGTGGGTGAGCAGAGTGAGTGAGCAGAGGTATTGGGAGATGAGGAAGGAGGAGGGTCCAGGGGCTCAAACTTCCTGGTGAATCAGGGCTTTGACTGTTCTGAGAGGGAGGGAAGGCCCTGAAAGATTTGAGCAGGTGAGTGTAGTGAGAGAATGCAGAGAACTTGAGGGGCTCTGCCAACTCCCCGCAAATTCTGGGTGGTCACAGTTTGTGTAGCGAGAAGGACCAGCCTCAGAATCGACTGTAAAGGCCAAGTCAGGAGAATTTGCTGAGGGGTTAGATGTGGCGTATGGGCAGAGTGGAGTCAGGAAGGACTCCATGGCTTTTGGTCAGAGCAATCCATAAATGGGGGTGCTGGGGGTGAGGGGAGAAGCAGCTTAGAGGGTTCAAGTCAAGAGCTCAGTTTGGACAGGCAGGTTTGAGAAGCTTATTCAACTGCCAAATATAGTCAGATGTGAGCAACTGGTTTCAGGTGTTGGGGGTGGGGGTGGGGGATGGAGCCGGCTCCTCTCCCGGGGAGCTGTGGTGCAGGAAACGGGGTGGCTGGAAGATGCTCCTGCAGGGTCATGAGTGTTTAAGAGGAGATTATATCTTGTTTGTAGATCATGGGACTGATTAATAGAATAAATAATGAAGATGCAGATGAGAGAGGAAAGAGTCCCAACAGCAAAATCCTTGGATGGGTAGGAGGGGTTAGTGTCCTGTGTGTGAGGGGCGGGTGTGCCCCAGTTGGGAGCTGGGACAGTGCCTCCTGGTACAAGAGGAAGGCAGTGCACACTGAGGGCACAGGTTGGTGGGAGAACGTGGGATTCTCTTCTGATTGGTTCTCTTCTCAGTGAAAGAAGAAACAAGATCATGGCCAGGGGGGAGCGGGGGGTGGTGGGGGGGGTCTTGTGTTTTGAAGAGAGGCTTATTTTCCCAGAGATGGGAAAATCACAAGAGAGGGAAACTGAATGGACCAATGAAACAGGGTCCCATTGCCAGCTCAGGTACCCACTCCAGGTTTGAGGATGTCAGTTTAGAGTAGCGGTTCTCAACCTGTGGGTCGCGACCCTTTTGGGGGTCAAACGACCCTTTCACAGGGGTCGCCTAAGACCATCGGAAAACACATACATAATTACATATTGTTTTTGTGATTAATCACTATGCTTTCATTATGTTCAATTTGTAACAATGAAATTGGGGGTCACTACAACATGAGGAACTGTATTAAAGGGTCGCAGCATTAGGAAGGTTGCGAACCACTGGTTTAGAGTGAGGCTGGTCACATGTTGTTTCTTTTTTTTTTTTTTAAATATATTTTATTGAGTTTTTACAGAGAGGAAAGGAGAGAGATAGTTAGAAACATCGACCAGCTGCCTCCTGCACACTCCCCACTGGGGATGTGCCCACAAGCCAGGTACATGCCCTTGACCGGAATCGAACCTGGGACCTTTCACTCCACAAGCCGATGCTCTATCCACTGAGATAAACCGGTTTCGGCCACATGTTGTTTCTTCTTCAGCCACCTTCAGCTGCTGAGTGCAAGTGCAGAATAGGGAGGGGAGGGGAGAGGAAAGGGGGAGGAGACTGCGTGGAGTGTAAGGAGCTCATGGGGGTCTCAGCTAGTGTAGGCTCCACCAATGTCTGGCTGCCCCAGGGCTTCGAGCCCCCTGCAGTCCTCAAAGTCTTTTCTGGACCCCGCATGCTGTCCTTCCACGTTCTTTATCTGTTGGGTTCTTCTAATGACCCTGTGAGTTCATAAGGACCCCCCACTCCATAGAAGGCAACTACCTGGGTCACGCAGCCAGTAAGTGGCCGAGCTGGACTTGAACTCACATGTCAGTTCAGTGTCCTTCCTTCTGGGTAGCAGGGGCACGGGCATGGCGTTGAAGAGAGTCTTGCACTTCAGATGGTGAAAATGAGCGAACTTGGTTGTTGGGACATGACACTTTAGGGGTTTTGTGCTCTAGGTGGCCCAGGCCTTGTCATGATTCAACCACAGTATCCTGCTGCCACCCATTGGTCACTATGAGTGTTGCACCCAAAGAGACCCTGGATTTGTTTAGCTAAGGATCCCCTCTGGGGCCAACAATACATTGTTGAAAAGGGCTAGAGAGGAATTCTCATCCCCTTTTGACAAATGAGGAGATGGAAGTCCATGGAGATGACTTCCAAAAGCCAGCTATCCATTCAGCTGTTCACTCAGTTAATAACTAGGCACTGGGATTTAGCAGAAAAGAAGGCAGAGGAGACCATTGGTCTTCTAGAGCCGCCATTCCTCATGGGGGGCAGGGGGAGGGGACAGATACCAAACAAGTGAATAAACCAGGTAATGATAGATTTGGTGGATTCTGTGGGGAAATTAAGAGAGTAAGTAGTCAGGAGATGACATTTGAGCCGAGACCCAAAGGCTGGGAGGCTGAGGGAAAGACACTCCAGGACAGCACTGCAAAGGCCCTGAGGCTCTGAAAGGTCTGAGCAGGTTCCAGAACAGGTGGAGCCCATGGATGCCCCGGCCCACGGTTATCCAGGTAGAACGTGTAGAGAGGTCCGAGTGGAATGTTCTCTCAATTAGCCCACGGCATTTCCCACCCCCCACCTCAGTTACTGTACACAGCTGACCACTTCGTCCTTGAAGCTCTCTCCTCTCTTGGCTTCTGTGACACCAACCTCTGGAGGTAGGAAAAAACTATCCTCCTATGAAAATTAAAGCTTCACAATCAATATAGAGATGTTCTTAGTTTGAACCCAATGATATATGGAAACCTAGAGCAGGAAACATGGGTGTGCAGAGTCAAAGGTCAAGGTTGACATTTCTACAACTTGGGACAGGAGCTTGTAGGAGAGAATTGTAACCAGTCTTGCTTGTAGCTGTTGCCATGTGATCAGTGTGTGTCTGTGGCTCTGTCCACTGCTAATGGTGAGCCATTTAAAAAATATATATTTTTATTGATTTCAGAGAGGAAGGGAGAGGGAGAGAGAGATAGAAACATCAAGGATGAAAAAGAATCATTGATCAGCTGCCTCCTGCATGCCCCACACTGGGGATCGAGCCTGCAACCCAGGCATGTGCCCTGACCGAGAATAAAACTGTGACCTCCTGGTTCATAGGTCGATGCTCAACCACTGAGCCACGCCGGCAGGGTGGTGAGCCATTTTTGAAAATGACTATTTATAAGTTTGCATATATAGTATGAGTATGCTCTACTCAAGTCCTAAGAGTGGTGTTCCAAGAAATAATAGGTTTTGGAAGCAAAATAAATCCCTAAATTGGCAATTTTGGCACGTTACACCAATACTATCCAATTATGTTAGCTGGCGAGGAATGAGTGAACAACAGAAGATGAAGTCATTATAGCTAAGCTGACTGAAAATGGAGTCTGTATAGTGAAGCGCATGGAACTGACTCAGATCAAAGGGACTGAAGCATGAGGAACAGATTTTATTTTACTTTAGCCCGAGGACTTAAGCTGTTGAATTTCTCAGTTGTGCGTCAGTGCCCAGAGATACATAAATTCTTATAGAAGCATCCGGGAAAGAATGAAGGAGTGAGGAAAGAATGCTCACGTGTCCAGACTGCAGGACATCCAGTATCCAGACCGGCGGTCATCGGAGGTGATCATCGCAGACTAACCTAGAGGAGCAGAAAAATTTTAATAAAAATATATAGTCCTAAAAAAACAAAAAGATTTTTTTTGGCCTTTACTTTGAGTTGCTGTTTCCTTGTTTTCATAATTTTTATGATCAAATGTCTTTATAAAATAGAGGTCATTTTTATATGTTATTGGAAATATCATCTTGTTATATTCTATTGACTTGTAATAATAATAAACCATGCATTTATTATTATGAGTTTTTTAAAAAACCGAAAACTTCTGAAATATTTAGTAGAACCTTCTTCCGGAAGAATGTTCACCGTTTATTATGCTCCATCATTATTTTTTCAAAACACATCAAAGCGTTAGGAAAAATACAGAATAACGCACTTCTCAGGAATTGCCAAGAATTTTTGGAATTCTGGTATCTCGTTCTCAAACTTCAGAGATTCATATCAGTTAGGAACTGGAAATGCTCTTTGAAGTTTGAACATTCCTCGGACTCCGCATCTCTAATCGCTGGATCTTTGTCATTTCTCCTGACCTCCTCTCCCTCCTCCTCCACACTGCCAGAGAGTCTTTCCAAAGTGCAAACCTGACCTGTCGTTCCTCTGCGAGACCCTTCCCCACCTCCCCGGTGCCTTCCCTGATGTTTCTCAAAACGCAGCCTCAGACAGCTGCCTGGGGGCATCTGCGAGTTTCTCACACGCGGTGGTTTGGGGAGCCTCGCTCAGGTCCCCTGAATCGGAACGCTGGGACTTGAAACCTAGGAACGTGCATATTAAACACAACTTCTGGATGACTTAAAAAACGTTTTTATGGTTAAAAACAACACAAAGACAGAAAGCCACGTAACACACATGTACAGATTATTGAGCCGTAAAAAGGAGACACCCGTATCTGAAGGCCAAGCCTTGCCACCCAGCCCAGGAACTCGCCACATGCCCCTCCCAATCATAACCCCTCCCCCTCCCCCACCAAGGGCAATCGTCATCCTGAATCGCATCTTGCCGGTTTTTGTTGGTTTGTTTCTTTATTTTAATGTCATTAAATTCTGTTTAATGTTTGCTCCTCTTTTCATCTCACCCACCCGCTCCCCACTTAGAATTCATTGGTTACTGAGACCAGATGATTTGTCTCACAGTTTCCCACGGTCTTTGCTAATGGCACCCCCAGCCAGCATGTTCCTCCCTCCTCTGAATTTCCTGTTAACTGGCAGTTGAATCTAGAGCAGCGGTTCTCAACCTGTGGGTCGCGATCCCTTTGGGGATCGAATGAGGCTTTCACAGGGGTCGCCTACAATAATTTTATGGTTGGGTGTCACGACAACATGAGGAACTGTATTAAAGGGTCCCGGCATTAGGAAGGTTGAGAACCACTGATCTAGAGGCTTAATCCAATTCATGTTTCTGTCTGTTTTTTTTGGGGGGGGGGCGTTAACAAGCCCACATTTACACATGATGTGTGTTCATCATCGTGTGACTCACATACTGTAATTGTGTTTTCTCTCTCATCCTGTACATTCCTTGGCCCAGATCTGAAACCAGCCCATATAATGTGGGTAAATACCTAGGAGTAGAATTCCCAGTTCAAAGGTTGTTAAGTGTTTAATGTTCTAAGAAGCCGTTAGAGTTTTCTGAGGTGATGTACTTATTTATGCTCCCACCAGCAAGGAAAATTCCAGTTGCTCTAAATCCTCACCAGTACATAATCGTGTTAATTTTATTTCAGCCATTCTGGTGGTATGAAATACTATTTCATTGTGGTTTTAATTTGAAGTTTCCTCACAACTAATGCTGTGCAACACCTGTTCATGAGCTTATTGGCCATGTGTGTGTCTTCTTTTGTGAAATGTCTCTCCGAGTCTTATTTCAATGATCGATTATTGTGTCACAGACCACCACAAAAATGAGTGGCTTAAGACAAAACCATTTATTTGCTCACTATTCTGCTCTCCGAACTGGGCTTATCCGGGCAGTCCTTTTGCTCCATGTGATGTTGGCTGCAGTCACCTGGAGGCTCAGCTGGGACTGAACCTCAAAGGTGGCCTGACACAGGCCTGGTGCTGCAGCTGGGGTGGCTGAACAGCAGGAGGCTGGCCAGGTATCTCGCTCCACTGCGGGCTCAGAGTTCCCAGATGGGGCATTCAAAGGAGACCAAACCCACCGTGCAAGAGCTTGTCTTCTTGCATCAGGCTAGCCAGTGCCCCACAGGCCAGAGTAAGTCTCCCTGTCCAAGTCCAGAGTCAATGAGGAAGGGACTATACAAAGGCGTGAATATAGGGGGCTTAGTTCATTGGGAGCCACCGATGTAAGTCTTCCTCAAGTCTTTCGCCCATTTCTAATGAGATTGTTTGTCTTTTCAATATTGTACTACTTCTTTATATACTTCGAATACAAGTCCTTTGTTAGATATAAGTAAGTACTGTGAATATTCTAAATCGATGGCTTACCGGTTTATTTTCTTTTTAATTTTTATATTTAATTTTTTTTATTGATTTCAGAGAGGCAGGGACAGGGAGAGAGATATAGAAACATCAATGATGAGAGAGAATTATTGATTGTCTATCGTACACACCCCACACGGGATCGAGCCCGACCAGGTCAGATGCCAGATTTCGGCTCCATCCCCAGCGTGGGGCATACAGGAGGCAGCCAACCCATGATGTTTTTCTCTTTCTCTCCCTTCATCTTTGAAATCAATAAAAATATATTTAAAAAACAAAAACAAAAAACTTGACATTAACTTCTTAATTTTAGTTATTGTATTATTCGTTTGTAGAAAGGAGCCCAATGTGGCTGTTTTCAAGTTGACAGTCATTTTTTCATAGTTTCCCTAATTCATGCCAGTATTACAAGCTCGCCTTTCATTTATTTATATTCTGTGCAAAATAATTCGGCTGTCTAAATTCCTTATGGGTGTTTTTCGTTGCCTCTTATTTCTTCTGGCGCTTGCCATGGGATCTTATTTACTTACAAATTTGTGTCATTAATTTGGAATCGAGGCTGAAGATACCTCCCTACAAAAAAGACTTGCACTTGCTTTTTCCGGGAGGTGCCAACAGTCTGGAGTCATCTGGACCCAAGTTCAAGGCTCGAGGTTACATGTCACCCATCAGATACAAACGAGGCTACGAGTCCAGACGAGGGCCTGTTTACTGAGCGCCCAGGTCGCTGGGATCCGAGCTAGCTGCGGGGAGGGTTTCCTCACCACGTGCTTCGGCTTCTACTTGTGCCCCTTGCCCAGGGGAGTCAGCAAAACAACAGTTTGAAGCGGCCGGAATGAGGAAACACCCTCAGCACGAGAGTGACTTCTGTGCTTGGTGTATCTAAGTTTCTGTTTTCCCTTCGGTGGAATTCTCGTAACACCTTACTTTCGGTGTAGACCACTGCACCAGCGTTTTTAGCTTGCGGTGGGAGTAACGCAGCCTGACATTACCAGGAAAAAGGGAGTTTATTAGGCCTCAGACTCCACTTTACAGAGATGGAGGGAGGAGGGGGGGCCACTTCCCGGGGTCCTAAAACCAGTAAGGAACGGAGCCAGGCAGGATGAGGACTCGTACCCCAGGTCTAGTGCTCTCTTCCCAAGCCCGCTCCGAGACGTGGCTTCTCCATCTGTAATGAAGAAGCCTGGCCAGATGGTCTCACTCAACGCGGACGTTTTCGGGGTAGGATCTCAGGGCTTTTCCATCCTCTGAGGCACACTCAGCCCCTCTGCACCTGGCCCTCTCCGACTTGCGGGGCTCAAACCCGACACCTGAGGCCAGTCACTGACAATTCCCAAATCAGCCACCAGGGGGAGGTGGTGGGCTGAGATCGCCCAGGTTCTGAGGTTCCCGCACAGCCCACGGCGTCTCCCTTCTTGGATGTCTTTGCTCCGCACCCTCTGAGTAAAGGGGAAATGATTTCGCCTTGGATCAAAGCCCCAGGCCTCTTCTGCTTCCTTTCATTTGCCAAACTCTGGCAGACGCAAGGAGAGAAATCATTCTATCCCTACCCTTGCGAGCCTCATGATCCACTAAGTCAGCGGTTCCTAACCTTTTTTGGCCACGCCCACCGGAGCGTCTGTAAAATCCTGATGCCCGCCAGTGACCTATAATTCTTATTATTCAAAAAGTGAACTTCTATTCACTTGGAGGAAGCCTAAAAGGCCACTAAGTTGTTCTAAACAAGCTTCCAAAGAACATGGCATCCATGAAAGAGAAAAATAAAAGAACAAAAGGACAGCTGAAGTACTGAGGAAGAAAACATAAGAAATTGTTAAAAAAAAATAATGATATGAAGTGATATGAAACATAGCAAATAAAGTTTCAAAACATTATAGAGAAGCGAAATGCATAAATATGTCACAATATATATTTATATACTGTATACGAGGCCCCTAGAACCATAAGAAATGCAAAAAATTCACCGTTAATAACTCATTCTCAAACTGCCCCCCTTAAAAATCAAATTGCCCCACGCTGGAAACCACTGCGCTAAGTCCTGTTCTGCAAGCTAGACTTCCGGAGGTGTTTTCCACTTCCCCGTCTTTACTCCTGCTGTTCCCCTCCCCCCATCGCTACCATTAACATTTTCCCTCATTCTTCAGGCTCAGCTCAGACGCCTTCTCCTTCCTGGAGCC
>NW_006300377.1:6315932-6321087 GCF_000327345.1 Myotis davidii | reverse complement strand
GTTTCTATCTCTTGAACTCCCGTCTGGCCATGTGCTTTTTTCAAGCTCCAGACTGGAAGCTCCTCGGGTAGGGCAGGATTTCCCCCACTCCTGGCGCCTGGTCCAGCCCAGGATACAATGAGGGCTGGAGGAGGGAAGCGGGAAGGTCTTCTGGCCCGGATTTCCCGGAGAGCTGCAGGAAGTCAGAGCCCAGTGCCCAGAGGCCACCGCCATGGCAGCTCCCTTCCCTGCCCCAAACCCCGAGTCTTGGGGTTCAACGTTGCACTCGCTGCTGAGGAAATGACAAGCGAAGCTCCCAGTTCCAAGAACCGGTGTATAATATGAAATAAAAGCACCAAAAGAGAACATAGCAGGGTTTCTGATTCACTTTGGAGTTAGACCTTTCTATGACTCAAAACCAGAAGTCATAACAAACCAACTGTATATCAGTATCTCTCTCTCTATATCTATATCTACATAATATAGATATAGATATAGATATAGAGAGAGATATAGATATAGATAGATAGATATCTTTTAGACTTTTGTTTCAGAGCGGAAGGGAGAGGGAGAGAAAAGTAGAAACATCAACGATGAGGCCCAGCCGGTGTGTTCAGTGGTTGAGGGTCGACCTATGAACCAGGAGGTCATGGTTTGATTCCCGGTCAGGGCACATGCCCAAGCTGTGCGCTTGATCTCCAGTGTGGGGCGTGCAGGAGGCAGCCGATCAATGATTCTCTCTCATCATTGATGTTTCTATCTTTCTCTCCTTCACCTTTCCTCTCTGAAATCAATTAAAAATATCTTTAAAAAGAGAAACATCAATGAGTATCTTAGGTATTCTCAGAATGCCCGAGCCTTCAGCACAACCCAGTGGGACAAGATAGCAATATCTATCAAACACACGTGGGTGAGGCAAAATTCTAAGGTGACCCTCATTGGCTTTCACCTTTGGGTGATCCCTTGTGTGTGGGCAGAATCTGTGAATATGATGAACGCTGGGGTTATGTCCCATTATATGGCCAAAGAGATTTTTTAGATGTAAGTAAGGTCCTAAATCAGTTGATTTTTAAGGTAGAGACATGACCCTGAGTGGGGCTGGACTTGATCAGGAAAGACCTTGAAGAATTTTTTCTGGCCAGTCTCAGAAAGAGAAGTCAGAGATTTAAATCATGAAGCATGAGAAGAATTCATTGTGCCATTTCGGGGAAGCCACGTAAAGAATGTATGTGTCATCTAAGAGCTGAGAAGGCACCCAGCTGATAGCCAGCAAAAAAACAGAGACCACAGTCCTACAACCACCAGGAACCAAATTTGCCCAATGTCGGGAATGAGCTTGGAGATTGATTTTCCCCCAGAGCCTCCAGCTGAGCCTTATCAGAACCTTGATTGCGTTCTCAGCAGAGAACCCAGCCACCCTCAGGCCAGACTTCTGACCAACAGACTGCTAGTTAATAAATGGGTGTTATTTTAAGCTGCTGAGTTTTTGGTAACTTGTTATGCAGCAATAGAAAACTAATACAGTACCTACAACCTAGCAATCCACGTTGGGGAATTTATTCTGCAGATATATTTGCGTGTATATGGAACAATACATGTACGTGATTATTGCAACATTACTGTGACGCCAAAAAGAAAAAAAAAAAATCTAGTAACAGCTAAAATGTCCATCAATAGGAAATTGTTAAATAAATTATTTCAATCTCTACAATAGAAACCATGCAGTAATATGAAAGGAGGAAGCTCTATATGCTGATAAGGATCTGTAAGACGCATGCCTAGCGGGGAAAGGCAGCGCAGTGATGTAGTTTGTTACCTTTTATGTGAAAGGGGCATTAAGAACGTGTATTCATTCGTGTACTCGCATAAAGAACTTCCGAAGGAATACCTAAGGTACTCATACGAAGTGGTGACCCGCCGGGGTTGGGGATGAGGAGTCACAAGAGGGCAAATGAGGCACCTGAGGCAGGGTGAGACTTTTTGTTCTATGGTTAAAAATATGTTTTTATTGGTTTTAGCGAGAGAGGAAGGGAGAGGGAGAGGGAGAGAAACATCTATCGGCTCCCTTCTGCAGCTGCCTACTGGACATTAGCCCACAACCTGGGCATGTGCCCTGATTGGGCATAGAACCAGCAACCTCTCTGTGCACGCCATGATGCTCAACCAACTGAGCCACACTGGCCAGGGTTGTTCCATGCTTTTTATATAGATTTTTGAGCCACGAGAATATATTAATTCGTTAATTTTAAAGTAAAACAAAGCCAATTGTTTTAAAATGAATCGGTGGGGCACTGTCTCCCAGTTTCTTTCTGAACCTGAGCCTACTTCCTGGCCCTGTTTCAACAAGCTGGCTCTGGGGCACGTCATCCATGTAACCTTTGACCTCCAGCATTCCATCCTTATTCCCCTTCTGCCCCAGCGGGGGGATTAGAGACAAGAATTCACATGGCTGTGCGAGTGAACCATCCCTCTGGGACTCAGTTTTCCCATCAGCGAAAATGGAGATAATAGTTCAGAAAGTGGCTGCAGGATGAGATGACTCATGTCATGTGACCGGCCCCTAGAAGGCGCCCAGCCTGTGGCAGATGCTCACAGCGTTTGAGATGGCTGGGGTGCAGGAGAGACCACTCCTTGTAGAGGGAGTTTACCAAGCGCACAGTAGGTGGACAAGAAATGAAGGACCCCTTTATTTCCCCCTCACTTGCTTTGAGAATGTGGCCCAATTCCTCCCTCTCTGTCGCCGTTCCTTCATTTGTAAATGAGAGGGTTAGAATGAATGAGCTATCTGATTTATAAGTTTTAGAGCCCTTGGCGACCAGGGAGAGCTCCCTCCCATGTCATAGATGGGTTAGTGAGGTCCAGAGTGGCAGCTTGTTCAAGATCAGAGGCAGCGCCAAGACTGGCACTCACTCCCATCTAGGGCCTTGGCCTGAGATCTGCCCAAGCACATCTGTGCCCAAGCAGCCATGCGGTGGCACGGGGACTCTCCTCTGGGACTCGTCCGATCTTCCCAGCTTCTGGCTGTTACTATAGAAGGGCTGCTGCCCACCCAGCCTCGAGTTTGGAGGAGCCAGCTCCCCTGACCCTTCCCTGGCATCTGTCCCCACCAGTGGGAGACACGGAGTCACACGAATGCATTACCGGCGTCCCTTGGAGACAGCACCCTGCGGGTGGGGTAGAACGACTGGGGGCCAGGGACTTCCTAGGAGTTGGGGCACATGTGACCACTGCAGTGAGCTGCCCACAACAGCCTCTGACTTTTGGTTTCTCCCCTGGAACTCCCACACGCCCAAGGGTATCCCTCACCTCATCCTGCTGCTCACAGAGCTGCTGGCCTTCGGCAGTTACTTCCTCCCTGGGCCAGCGAGAGCGGCCTTGGGCTCCGACTGCCCTTCTTGCCTCTGGGATCCATGATGCTCCTCGGGATCCTGGAGCAAGAGGTCAAGTCCCTTGTCCATTGAGGTGAGGCTGGTTCCTGGTATGGAGCCTTGATTGACGTAAATGACCTGATAGGAGATGCTGGTTGCATTGCCCACGGGGAAATATGACTTGGTCTGTCCCAGGTGTGTCCTAGGTGTCCAGGGCCCGCTGCCTGTCCATCACTCTCACTCCGGGAGCCTCCTGGGGACGTCCCTTACCCTCCAAGCTGATGTGCACAGAGGCTGGAGGGACCCCTCGAGTGTGCGAGCGTGTACAGACTCCGATCTGTTCTAAGCCTGTTGACCGGTTCCGTCTGCTTCCCCTGTGGGTTGACCCAAGGAGCGTGAGTAGGTTTACACACGTCTCGGGTCGTTTTACCCGGTTTGACTCACTTTGTGTCGGTTTCAGCACTTCTGTGTCTACTTGACTATTCTGAGCTCATTGTGGCCTTTTTGATTTGGGTCGTTTAATAAGAGCAAAGCATTTGACACCTCCCCGCCCCCCGCCCGCAGGGCTTTACGTATATTAAGTTGCGTGATCCTCACAACGACCCTGCAGGTAGGGACTGATAGTGTCCCCATTTTACACAGGGAGAAACTGAGGCACGGAGAGTTTCACAAGCTCGCCCCAGGTTTCACAGTCACTGAGAGAGGAAGCCAGGATCTGAAGCTACTCCATCTGTCTACAGACTGTGCTCTTGACCTCGACATTGGGCCCTCACCCCTGCAGGTGAGTGTTTGAGCCACTTTAGGTGAGTAGGTTGGTCTGAGCCAGTTGGTTCTGCTCTTCCCAACGTGAGCAGCTCTGTACTGGCTCACTCTACCAGTATATATATGGCCTTGAATTTGGCACATTGCAATGGACACGTAGCTCTCAGGCCTGTACAACCTTGCAATAGAAGACCACGGTATTCGTTTCCTAGGGCTGCTGTAACAAACCGCTTCAACCTTGGCTACTTTTTTTTTTCTTAATTGGAAAAAAATTATATTTTGGAAGAACTCACTACATAAGGTGACAGAATTCCAAAATCAAATTGCATGAAAAATATACATCGCCATTTCTTTGTACACGAAGTGAGAAAAATCTGAGTATCAAAGAATCGAGGCAGAGAAATATGAAGGGCTAAGGTTAGAGGGTAAATAGCATTTTTAATAGCAAACCCAGAAGTTAGGTAGAAAGCCTGTCGCTGTGCATGCTATACTCACCCAACCTTAACCTTAGGTAACCGGAGGGCAAAAGTAAAACCAAATCAGAATTTTGTATAATTGGGGTACATTTCAGCAAATTGAATTCAGAACCAACTCTTTTTAGTAAACTTGGCTACTTAAAGCAACAGAAATTTATTTTTTCATAGATCTGGAGGCCAGAAGTTCAAAATCAAGGTTTCTATACAGGGCTGTTCTCTCTCTGGAGGCCCTAGAGGAGGATCTGTTTCTTGCCTCCTCCAGCTTCTGGTGGCTCCAAGTGTTCCTTGGCTTGTGGCCACATCACTCCAATCTCTGCATCCGTGGTCACTGGACCTCCTCCTCCTCTGTGTCCCCTGTGTGTCCCTTACAAGGACACTTGTCAGTGGATCTGGGGCCCACCCACAGATTCTTAATTACCGTATTTGCCGGCGTATAAGACGATTTTTTGGCCCTGAAAAATATGCCTCCAAGTGGGGGGTCGTCTTATACGCCAGGTACACTTCAGATAGACTGCCCATAGTGCTTGCCCCGTGCCATAGTGGCCTCCCGATGCCCGCCCACTTCATTCC
>NW_006300377.1:6309811-6315725 GCF_000327345.1 Myotis davidii | reverse complement strand
ATGAAGAGGAGTTTGAAGGCTTTTAAGGTGAAACTGTCACGCCAGCAAACTTGCTAGGGACTTGCCCGGCACTTGCTCTCTCCCTCTATTTGTTATCTTACTTCTATCATTGACAGTCCCTCTAGGTTGTGGGCTGCTTGCCTGTGTTCCTGAGAAGCATCTACGGTACCAGTCTATAGAGTGTGTTTTCTTTAGTGAATTACCGGTATGTTTACCGGTAATAAACTTGCACTGTTTTATGTATATGTTTGATTACATACAGCCTTGTGACAGTTTTCCTGCATGTCATAAGCATTTGAATATAAATTAAAATGTTAAAATCAAATCTGATATTGTTTTACCTTTTATTTGGTGTGTGGAAGGTGTGAGGAAGAGGGGGTAGTCTTATACGGCGAGTATATAACAAACTCTGTATTTTGAGTGGAAATGTTAGGGGGTCGTCTTATACGCCCAGTCGTCTTATACGCCGGCAAATACGGTACATCTGCAAGGACTCTTTCCAAATAAGGTAACATTCTTAGGTTCCAGGGATTAGGACAGGGACATACCTTTTTTCGGGGATTCAACCCATTGCAACCACTGAAGTCACATTATAGTATTTCCCCCAGAGGATCCAGCTCTTACAAGTGTCTATTGGATTAGTAGTCACCCAGCTATTGGGGTCTTTTTTATTTTAATATTTATTGGGGTGACATTGGTTAATAAAATTATATAGGTTTCAGGTGCACAATTCTACAATACATCATCTGTATATTGCATTGTGTGTTTTCACCCCAAGTCCAGTCTCCTTCCATCACCATTTATCCCCCTTTACCCTCTTCTACCTCCACCCTCTCCCCTGTCCCTCTGGCAATTTCAACTATCGGGATCTCATCACTTTCTGCTTAGGGATTCAAAGGTAAAAGTGTAAAACGTGCTTGAAGCCATGGAAGAGCTTCCTGTATGTTCCAAGACCTATTTATTGGGAAGATCAGGACTTGGAAATATTTCTGTAAACAGTCACTGGAAGATGCTACCAGTTTTCTAAGATGTTTGCTGCTGATAACACCAAGCTTACGCTTCCTGGGGGCAGTTTCTTTAGCGAAAGTGATACTGAATTGAAGGAAGGCAGCCATTAGCTCCAAATATCCCAGCGTTCCTGGCCTGGGGTTGAAAGAAACTAGCCATTTAGATATTGATGGAGACAGGGAAATGGTGTCATTGTTCAGCAAATAGACTTCACAAGGAAGCAGCACTTACGGGCCCTTTGTGTTCAACTGGCCCCAAAGTACCCAGATACACAGACATTACAGAGACGGGAAAGCTGTGTTTCTGTTTCCTGCGTTTCCCCAGGCTCACCGACACCGAGGACGACACACACTGCCCAGTGTGAGAGTCCGTGTGGACCTGAGGATTTCAGCCTCTGCAGAGGCAAGTTCAGGGCTTCGGCTCCAGATCCCGTTCTGTCCCTAAGCCGTGTGACCTCGGGAAGCCATCACACAAACTGGCAGACCAGCGTCATGACAGATTCATGGTCAGCAACTTCGCATGGTCACTCCACCCTCAGGCCATCCTGCTGTTTCTCTAGGGGCCTTGGTTGTGAAAAGGATGTCACCCCTGGTCCTTGATCCTCCACCTTCTCCATCCCCCCTCTCCCCATCCCTGTCACTTTGTCTCACTTCTATCGAAGGCCTGCTCTGTCTTCCCGTGCTCTGGTTACCCCATCTTTACCAAGGAGGTTGCTCCTGTGTAGCCCCTCCCTCCGTAGAATCAGTTCCTCCCCCTCCTACAGGTCACTGTCATCAGCATAGAGACCCAATTTCACATCCTCATATTTGGACAAAACCCTCTCTCGCCCCGTCTATTCCCAGCCAATGCCCCATTTCTCTGCGTCCCTTTGCACTGAAACTTCCTGAAAAGTTCCCGTGGTTGCTCTCTCCCATTCGTTAGCTCCCGCGTGCTTGTCCAGCCATTCCAATCCAGCTTCCGTATTCATTCTGCCACTCAAAAGGCTCTCATCAAGGCGGCCCCAGTCTCCTTGTTGCCAAATCTACTGGACACTTCTCTGTCCAACCATTGGGCAATATTTCACACAGGCCAACAATCTTTCCTTGAAACACCTCTCTCTTCTCCTGGCTCCTGACAGCTCTCTCGCCTGCCTTCCTCCTTCCTCCTGCTCAACTGGCCCCAAAGTACCCATGATACACAGACATTACAGAGCTCTGTCTATGTATCATTCCTCCTCTCTGCCCAACTTCCAGTACGGGAGCCTCCCCAGGCCCGGTCCCCCTCCCTCTGGACATGTCTGAACTGGAAATCAGCATGGGGCACATGGTACTGGGTACTCAGTACTCCATGGTCCAAGCGCACCCCCAGCCTGCTGAGGTTCCAGGGAGGGAAACAGTGTCCGCCTCTCAGTGGGAGGAGCAGAGAATCTGCACCCAGCGGCCTGCACCCAGAAGTCCTCCTGCACTTCTCTCGCCCACCACAGCTGATCCTTCAGCAAGCACTGAGTCCCACCTTCCGAACAGGTCTTGAATAGGCCCGCTTCTCTTGATTTCCGCGGCCACCAGCCTCCGTCAAGCCTCCGCGTCTCTGGTCTTACACTGGGCTCCTCCCTGGCCTCTCTGACTCCACGTTGGCCTTGTAATCTGCAGAGCAGCCGAGTGGGCTGTTGCGCTTGTGCAATCTCCCCGCAGTCATTCCAGCTGCTTGCTGCTGGCCTCGGGGCCCCTGCCTGATGGGCCCCAGCCCACCTCCCACCCCCCCTTGCTCCTCCGCCCCCTTGTTCACTGTGGTGCAGCCACTCTGGGTTTTCTTCTGTTTCTCAAACAGACCAACTTGTGCCGGGCCTCGGGCTTCCGCTCATGCCGACCAGGCTTCCCGGCCCACCCTCCCCTGGGCTCCAGGAGTGGCTGCCTCCTCGGCCTGCAGGTCTCAGCTCAGATGTCATCTCCTCTCTGAGACCTCCCAGGCCACCTCCACGCTCCAGGCTCCCAGGCCATGTGCACATCTTCACAGCACTGCGCACTGTGGTATCTCTGCCCATGCATTTGTCTGTCTCCCATTCATTTGCAGACTTTACGACAGCGGAGCCCGTGTCTGTGTGGCTCACCCCTGAACACTCAGCCCCTAGCACAGAGCCCGGCACACAGTGAATGCCGGGCAGATATGCGCAGAATGAATGAGAACATCAGTGAGTAAGGCATGCCACCGCTCTGTAGGACGCACTTCCATGTGGCCCCTAATCTTATCTGCCGCAGGCCCCAGCATGCTCCCGCAGAGCAACAGCCTGCCTGTCACGCAGCCCTGCGGGCAGCACTTTTATAAGGCAACCACCCGACAGCCCCAGGAGCCCGACATGTCATGACATGGCCCAACACCCACACGGTAGGCCTGGCCCAGATCTCACTCTCAGTCCCAGGGACCACTGCTCCCAGTGCTAACCAGTGGGACGCAAGAGACTCCCAGCCTGAACTGGAGCGCCATTTGGGACCGAAGCATTTGAGCCTCCAGGCCTGGAGTAGTGGGACCTCGGTCACAGACCTGGGTTGAGCCAAGGACAATGGGTCTTTGTCTTCCCAGGAGGCTCTGCTCAGCTTCCAGGGGAGAATGGCCAGTTCTGAGCACCCAGAGCAGCTGTCAGGGGGGAGGGGGAGCCCGGGACCTCTTGAGAGAGAAAGGAAGCTTGGCCTGTGCTGTGACCTTAGGCATGTCACGGCCCCTTTTCAGTTTCACCCCCCCACCACCTTTGCAGAAAGAAAAGAGCATGAGAGGACCCCAAGGGAGCATCCGGGTACAGATGGGGACTGTGAGGCAGCACAGTCACCGCTGAGCCACCGCCTGCCCCCCAGGAGCGAGCCTCCCCATGAGTGAGTCCTGCTGCGGCTCCTCACCTGTTGCTCTCTCTGCCTCAGGCTGTTGGACCAGACAATGAATGAGTCACCAGGAAGGAGGAGGCCATGGAAAAGGAAAGTGGGGTTCCAGCCCCCCTCCCGGAGCCCTGCCCTTTTCCTCTCCTCTGGCCAGGCAGCCCAGTGAGTCACGAGGTTCCAGTGGGTTCAGCGCCAAGCTCCGTGCTGAGAAGGGACCGCCCCCCCCCTTACACACACACACACACACACACACACAAGCCATGCTTGGCTGTGTGATCTCTTGCTCTGTGTCCCTGCCTCCTATGCACAGACGGACAGACAGGCAAGGACAGGCGGGCAGCCCAGACCCCCAAACAGACACAGACACCTCCACAGACACACAGACACCCAGTGAATAGGCAGACAGACAGGGACAGTCACACAGCTGTGCACACAGACACACCTGCCAACAAGCACACACATACAGGCACCAGTACACTGGCACACACAGGCAGACCCATGACCAGCACAAGGGCAGCCTCCAGGCAGATGCACAGCACAGAGCAGACAAACAGACTCAGGCAGACACACACACACACACACACACACGCACACACACACACAACACAGACTTAGAGGGGTGGCCTTCAGAGTGTGATTTCAGGCAAAGGACGGGCCAAATGTCCCCGCTGGGCCAGCCCTCAGTCCAGGAACGCACTGAAACGGCCTGTGGAGGTGGACATGCCTCCCCAGCCGATGTGACCTTTCCCAGGAAGGAGAGGCCGCGTGCAGAAAGGTGGCTGGAGGTGAGATCATGGAAAGGGACTTTTCAACCAGGAAGGTGTTGAGGCCTGTGTCGGGTGACTAAAGGTGACTGGAGGGAAAGGAGCCGAGTGGTGGCAGGCAGGGGGATACAGCTGACCTCTGAGCCTCAGTTTCCCACCGAGCCTTAGTCCCAGGTCCCCGCAGGGAGCAGATGGGCCGGCTCCTGGGTGTGTCAGGGCCAATGCTGGGGCTGCAGGACAATATTCCCCCATTCTCCACCCCGTCCCCCCACCCCCCTTGGGCAGGATCCCCTTGGTGACTCACTGCCCAGTCCCCTGTCCCCTGGCAGGGGGTAACCCAGTCACAGATGCCTGTTTGTCCTTGTCCCCCCCTCCCCACCCCCCACCCCTGCTGGCCAGCTCAGCATGCCCTAGGCTGGGGGAGGGATGTGGGGAGGTCATCGAGAGGGCAAAGGGAATCCCCAAGCTTGGTGCTCAGTCCCACCACCCCCGCCCTTTCCCCAGGGGCAGCTTTGAGGCCCGGGCCTGGGGAGGGGGACCTGTTCAGGTGTAGTCTCTCCCCTCCTCCCTGCAGTTAGAGGCCTCTGGCCCGCACCCAGCGCCTGGAAGACAGGGGGTTGTGCAATGGGGAGGTAAAAGGTGACAGCGGGCCTGGAGGGACAGAAGCCCCATTGTCTGGGGCCCAGGCCAGCCTGGGCAAAGGAAGGGTTTATGCCCCGGGGCAGGAAGGAGGGTTCTGGGCAGGGGGAGGGCACCAGCTGTCAGGACTCGTGCCACTGGGCCCTGGAAGAGAACAGGTGCCAAGCAGGATGCCCTCAGGGTTGGTAGAGGGGGCAGACCCTAAGAGGGGTTGTAGGGCAGGGCGGCAGCCCCTACCCCGCACCCGCCTCAGCCCTCAGGAATCTGCAGCCCTCCTTGTCCGGATTCCAATCATTCCGAGGAGGGAGATGGCCGTGGAGCGGTCCCAGGCGCGGGGCGGGGTGTGCGTGGCTGCTTTTACTGCGGAGGCTGCCGAAGGGGGCCTGAGAGTTTTGCCGCGGGCACCCTCCCCATTATTCCCCAAACTGCGGTGCGGCGCTCGGAGCTCCCCTGCTCCGCGGGAGCCCGAGACCCAGGCTGGGAAGTCCTCACCAGTGTCAGGCCACAGTCCTTTCCCTTTCAGCTGGAGTTCCGCCCCTAAGGGAGCAGCTTCCCCGAGGCCAGGCGAGCACAGCCTCGGGCTCCCCGCGCCCCGCGCCAGCCCCGCCACTGAGCTACGGGGCGGCCCAGGTGCCGGCGCGGCCCCTCTCCCGCGGA
>NW_006300377.1:6309081-6309755 GCF_000327345.1 Myotis davidii | reverse complement strand
AAGCGGTCCCGCCCCGCGCTCCTCACTCGACTTTGAGTGTCCAGCGGTCACAGGAGTCCGGTCGCCAGAGTCCGGAGGCGGTGCGTGGGGCAGCCCGGGCCAGCCACACCCTCATCAGGTAGGGACGCTCCCGGCTCCGGGAGAGGGTGCGGACAGGGACGGGGAGGAGGAGGGAGCAGGGGGAGAGGGAGCGCGGAGGGTCAGAGGGAGGAGGACCCCGTCAGGGATGGAGGCGGAGGCGGTGGCAGAGGGACGGGGACAGGAGAGCCCTCTGGTCCAAACCGGGGGTGGTGAGTGGGGGACACCAGGAGTGCCACACCCCACCTGCTGTCCGCGAAGGTCCCCCGGCGGGTCAGGGAGGGGCCGCCCCTCCTGCCCGGGCCCTTCTCCCAAGGAGCCCAGGAACGTAAACGTGGCTCCTCGGCGCGTCCCGGCTGGGGACACAGGAATCAGGGTCTCTGGTCCCGCTGACCCCCTTGGGCTCAGCCCCAGGAGCTGGGAATCACCCCTGAGGGCCAGGGCGTCTCTGCTGCCCGCCTCCCGGACCCCTGACCTCTGCCCTCCCGGGGACCAGGAGCACCATGTGGAGATGCCCACAGCGGCTGCTGCTGTTGCTGCTGCTGGCTGCCGAGTGGGCCCTGGGTGCCCGGCGGGGCCGTGGGCGCCGGGAGCTC
>NW_006300377.1:6307767-6308606 GCF_000327345.1 Myotis davidii | reverse complement strand
TACTGCCAGGAGCGGGACCTGTGCTGCCGGGGCCGCGACGACCACTGCGCCCTGCCCTACCTGGGCGCCACCTGCTACTGCGACCTCTTCTGCAACCGAACCATCTCCGACTGCTGCCCGGACTTCTGGGACTTCTGCCTCGGCATACCACCCCCTTTCCCTCCCAGCCAAGGTGGGCACCGACAGCCAGGAGGGCACTGACAGCCAGGGGGGGACACTGACAGCCAGGGGGACACTGACAGCCGAGGTTTGTTTTTTCATTCAGAAGGTCCTTAAAGCCTGTTATAGTTTTTAGATACTCAATCAGAGTGTTGAAGGTCAGTAGGTTAGGTGGTGCACTAAGCCAATTATTTTTGATATATAAAATATTATAGCCAGTTATTTTAGGTAGCTGAATAAAGCTGAATAAATTGATCTGAAAGTTTTTACTTAGTAATACTAAAATGTAGTTTAAATGTCAGTACACTTCACCCAAATGAAATTTTTAGAAAGACTAGCTGAGCATTTTCCCAGTGCTATGAGAATCTGAGAACACTATCTTTAGAATGTGAAGGTCTCATAGTTTTTTGTTAGGTTGTGTTTTATTTATTTCATACAGACATCTTTATTTTTTTCATGCTGTTCTTGGTACTTGTAGACATATAAGTTTTCTATACCTGATATAATGCCTATTTTAAATCAGATAGGATAGGGTTTCACTTATGATAACATGTTGATGTTAAGAATCATTAAAGGCAGTAAAACAATGTCAGGAGAAGTGGTCCATGTTAGGTCAAATTTCTATAAGTAGAGCAATAGGACAGGAGCAAGGAAATACATTAAGAAACATGGAGAGATCA
>NW_006300377.1:6294703-6307671 GCF_000327345.1 Myotis davidii | reverse complement strand
CGGGGGGGGGACACTGACAGCCGGGGGGAGACACTGACAGCCAGGGGTGGCACTGACAGGCATGGGGGATCGCTTTTTCAGCCTCAAACTCAGCCAGGCTCAGGAGCACTGCCATTTCCAGGGTAGGCTTTGCAGCATCGGGGAAGAGACCCCTCCTCACTCTCTGCCTCTGGGAAGCCCCCGCTCTGGTCTCACTGGAATCTCTCCAGCGAGACTGAACGAGACTGAACGAGAGAGGGTCCTTGGTCGGTGGGATTCTCCGCTGGCCCGGAGAAGGGGAGTTTCCTGCCCTTTCTCCCAGTCCCGTTTCCATATTCCGGACGGGGACACGGAAGGTGCGGCCCCGCCCGCTGACTCACGCCCAGGTTGATAAAGCACAGGGGCTGGTCAGGGTCATCTTAGCCCTTCCTCTGCCTTCCCCAGGGTGCTCTACCCCCCGGTGGCTGGTCACGCCTGGAGCTGGGTTAGATCTGCTCCTGCCTCAGCCCTCGCCACCTTCCTTGCCCACGCACTTGCCCTCTCGGATAGAATGCGAGAATTCCTTCCCAGTTTCATGGGACTGTGGATGTGAGACTGCATATGTGGGTTGTCATCCCCAAGTGCTATATTATTTAAGTGGAGTCACTTGCCTTCTCTGGACCTCGGATTCCTCATGGATTACCCCCCCCCCCAATTCCCAGTCCCCAAATCCCAACTCTCATGCGAAGCATCCCCGGAATGCTGTGGCTGGCAGAAAGTGAAGCAAGAAGGATCTAAGTTGGAGTCCCTGATGAACTTACTAGGAGCAGTTGCTGGGTGACCCTGCAGGAGGGTCGTAAGTTATAGTTTGACTTTAGTTTCAGTGAGGGCTGGGATGTGTGTGTGCGGGGGCGGGGGGGGAGGGGTGTCCACGTTTCTGGACACCTGACCTTTAAGAACGTGGCCTTTGCCACCCATCATCTCTGGTCTCATTTCTGCTTTGCTCTTCTCTTCCCTCCCACCAGGATGTGTGCATGGGGGTCGCATCTACCCAATCTTAGGAACCTACCAGGACAACTGTAACCGTTGGTGAGTGTTTGGGGCTTGGAGAGGCACCCTTGTGGGCTTCGTGGCTGACACACTTGGTTCAAACCCTATCCCTGTCACTCACTTGCTGGGGGCAAGTCCTTCCCCTTCTCTGAGCCTCAGTTTCCTCATCTGAAACATGGAAGTTTTCACACTGACCATATCAACTTCTATAAACAACAGTCTGACAACATTCCCCAGGGGTGACCAACCATGGGTACCTGACTCCAGGTGGGGCCCTGAGCTGGGAGTCATTCCTGGCCCCTCCTCACTTGGGCTGGGCTACTGCCACCCCTGCACCCCACCCAACCCCGGCCTTTCTCCATGTCACGGGGGAGTCCGAGAAGGGGGCGCCAGGAAGGAAACCTCTGACTGCAGCATCCGCTGCCCTGGACTGGATGAGGGTCAGGGGTGGCTGCGCTGGAGGTCAGCCAGCCTGTAGCAGGGCCTTCCCCGGAATGTGGCCCCTCTCCCGCTTCACCTCCGCCATTCCGTTCCGGCAGGAGGAGGGAGTCAGGGGTGCCCCTCGATTGAACCTAGAGCCTGAGATGGAAAGTGGAGCTGGGGTGGGCAGGAAGCCTTAACGGAAAGAATGGGGACCCTGTGACTTAAAAGGAGGAGGCCCTGCACCCTCTCCACCCCCTGCCCTCTTTGCCTGGGAGGCCCCAGAGAGAAGGAAACTTTTTGGAATGCATTACGCATAAGCTGTTTCCATTGCCTCACTGGTATGAGGGGTGCTGGGTGAGAGTGTGTCTGGGGCAGAGGGAGAGAGAAAAAGAGAGAGAGAGAGAGAGAGAGAGAGAGAGAGAGAGAGAGAGATGCTTGTATGTGTTCAGAAGATGGAGTGCACCTGCATGACTCTGCCAGTCCTGATAGGGTGCCTCTGGACACTGAGGGGTTAACACTTTCTCCAAGCCTGTCCTAGGGCCTGGCCACCCCAGACCCTCTCTGGAATGCTGGGATCTGTTGTCACCAGTCCAGTCTAGACCTGCTTGGACAGCCCTAGGGGCTAAGGGGAGGTGCAAGCAAGGACTGACCAGCCCTCTGCCCACCCAGACCAGCTCTGAGCAGCTGGGCTCCCTGTGCCTGGGACACCTGAGGGAGGGTGTGGGGCTGTGTGAGCCCTCGAGGGATGAGGAATGCTGAGAGAGAGTGGGGGGTGGGAAGCCTCCTGTCCGGCAGTCCCCTCTGGCCTCCCTGAAAGTGCCCGCCCCCTCCTGGGACTGGAGAGCCCAGCCATACTGGGTCTTTCTTGGTTCCCCTTGAGGCTCCTTAAAAGGCAACATTGGAGGCGGGGAGCCTTGGGCGGGCTTAGGAGGAGGTGATTTAGCATCTTGTAATAGCAGAGTTAAGAGCTTGTAAAAGTACCGAAGAATTCATAGAATTCAACTATTCAGTCGACACCTATTTTTTAAAGACCTACTAAGTGCAGCCAGAATGCGCCACAGGTTTTGTCCTTGGAGCTTCCAGGCTAGTGGTGAAGAACCAGACCCACAACCTCGCACAGGCACGAGGGGAAGAGAGAGAACAAGGGGCACCCCAGTTTAGAGTGTGGTGGGGTTGAGGGAGGGCCACCCAGGGAATGACATTTGTGCTGATATCAGAGAGACAGAGGCCCAGGAGGGAACATGGGAGGAACAGCGTGTGGGAAGGCCGGGGCGGGACCCAGCTCACTGCAGCCGGAGCTGTGAAACGGGGAGAGAGGCCCCGGAGGTGCAGGCCGCTTCCTGCGACTCTCATAAGCGGTGGCGAGGATTTTGTATTTTGTTCTACGTGTTGTGGGAAGCCCCTTAGAGCACATAATCTGATTTACTGGCCAGCTGATCTCCCTCAGAGATCTCTCTGGCTTCAGGAGGGGTGTGTGTAGGGATCACGAAAAGGCAGGGAGCCTGGTTAGGTGAGAGGTGGCAGCGGAGGGGGGTCAGGCAGGTGGACTCAGAGCCTTTTGTGATGTGAATTCCTGGACCTGCTGATGGAGGAGGCCTGGGGGTGGGGCTGAGTTCTGGCTTAAGCCCCTGTGGATAAGGTGCGTGACTGGAGCTGAGAATGTTAGGGCAGGAGCGGGTGTGGGAAGGCAGCTTGATCATTTGAAGTTTGAGATGACTTTTATACACCCAGAGGGGCCAGCCGGATCTGAGTCTGACACTCCAGAGGGGCGGGGCCGGGTCCCTGTAATGAGAACAAGAATGGTGGGTGACGATCCTGGAGGACCTAAGACGGGCCCCGCCACACTGCACGCTCTGCACGCTGCCACTGCATCCCTGAACAGTGGGGCTATTATTGTCCTCAATTTACAGACAATAGTTTAACTTACCTGCTAGGACTGGAACCCAGGATTTGAATTTCAGAATCTATGCTTAGTCACTTCGCTATAGTGCCTCATTCATTCATTCAATAAGCATTTACTGGGTGCCCACTATGTGCTAGGTTTTGTTTTGTAGGCACTCTTCAGTACCAAATAATACCTGCCCTTGAGGCCCCTAGAGTGTGTGAGGAAACAGGTATAAGCAATATAAATAACTAACTGTGTAGGATGCCAGATAGGGATGGCATGCGAAGGGTAAAAATAAAACAGGGAAGAGAGATAGGAGGAGCGGAGGATGGGGAATTGTAAGCTAGGGTGGCCAGGGCAGGCCTCCCTGAGCAGGTGACATATGAATGAAAACTTGGACGAAGTGAGCGAGCCATGGGACATTGGAGGAAGAACAACAGTTGAAAGGCCCCGGGGCAGGAGCACAGCTGGTGTGGAGTCAGAGGGCCAGCCTGGCGGGGGAAGGGGTCGGAGAGTGGACAAAAAGGCAGATTGTGCGGGGCCTGCTGGCACCGTCAGGACCGTGGCTCTTATTCTGTGATGCGAAGCCAGTACAGGGTTTGGGGCAGAGGAATGACACGATCTGACCTGGGTTTAACAGGAACACCGGCAGCTGTGTTAAAAATACACTGAAGGGGGTGCAGGGCAGAAGTGGGGAGAAGAGCGGGGAGACTGCAGCATAATCCAGGTGAAAGGTGATGGAACCACAGGGAAGAATAAGACGTGGTTTGGATTCCGGGTGCGTTTTTAAGGTAGAGCCAACAGGATTTGCCAAGGAGTTAGATCAGTAGATAAGAGACAGTCAGGCTTTTGGCCCGAGCCCTGGGAAGGATGGAGTGGCTGCGTCTGGGGGCAGGCAGGGGAGAAGGGGAGACCAGGAGTTTAGCTTGGGATGTTTTACGTTTCACCTGTTGGTAGACACGGGGCTGAGGGAGTTTAGGGAGAGACCCGGGGATATAAACTTGAGGATCGTGAACTCGAAGCTGACATTTTAAACCACCAGGCTGGATGGGATCCTCTAAGGGTCTTGTCGTAGACGCTGGTACAGAATCCCAGGCCCATGTAGACCTCCGCGGCCTCTTCCCTTCAGCGGCTGCCCAGCACCCCCCCTCACTCCTTCCTTCCCCGCTATTCTCCCAGCACCTGCCAGGAGAAGGGGCGGTGGGAGTGTGATCAGGAGCCATGCCTGGTGGACCAAGACATGATCAACGCCATCAACCAGGGCAACTACGGGTAAGAGGCCCTGCAATGCCCCGGTGGGCACCCAGCACGTGCACACGCACATTCTGCCGGAGATGCATGTCCCCCAGGCACGCCCACACTCAGATCTTAGTTCTGTGGCAGAATATGCTCATGAGCCCGTATTTATCTCTCCCACGAACAGGCATGTGCCCCAAGGCCCCCAGCCTTAGTCTGTCACTTCCATCCCTTCTCTTTCAGGTGGCGGGCTGGGAACCACAGTGCCTTCTGGGGCATGACCCTGGATGAGGGCATTCGCTATCGCCTGGGCACCATCCGCCCATCTCCCTCCGTCACCAGCATGAATGAGATTCACGTAAGTCCATCCTTGTCCACAATCCTGCCACCTCATGGCCTAAGATGCCAGGGATCCTGGCACCCTGTGTCCTATTCGTCCGAGGCCGGGGCCTATCCCTCTCCAACAGGCTGTGTGACATTGGACATGCCACTCTCCTTCTCTGGGCCTTTGGTCCTGGCCTATAACAAGATGGGCTGCACTAGAAGAACTGATGTGTAGAGTCTGGGTGTTGTGCTTCCAGCTGAGCCCCTTCGTGGCCTCCCCAGCCTGGGAAAAATGCTCTTGGTCCCAGTACAGCAGGGTCAGGGCCCAAGTGGCCAGGAGGTCACCTTGGTATTTTGGGAAGGGAAAACAGCCACTCCTCCAGCTCGGGCCAGAGAGCAGCAATTCTCGGAAACAACCCAGCGGAACCCCAAGGGAGGAGGGGGCTTCTCCCTTCCCACTAGTGGGACCCTCTCCAGGCAGAAATGGGAACCAGACCAGGACAGTCAGCATGAGGAAGGGGCGCGTTAGCAGGACAGGGCTGGGCACGGGCTGGAGGCTCCGCTTCGCAGTGGTGGGCAGGGAGGAGGCGGGGGGCTGGCCTGGGCGGCCCTGTCTGAAGAGGGACTTCAGCTCAAGGCTGGGTGAGCGGACCCTGCCCCGCCCCGGGCCTCTGCTATTTGCCTCCCGCTGTTTGCCTTGGCAGCCTGCTCAGTCACGTGACCCGACTGCTCCTTCCCGCCCGGCCCTGAGTGGCCTGAAGCCCAAGGTCCTGGTGGGAAGGAGGATGTGACCGATTGAAAGGTGCAGAGGAGGAGCGAGGCCGGGGCGAGGAGAAAGGCAGGATGGCTCTGGCCGGGCCACTGCCCTGTTCCCGGCCACAGGACCGGCGGCCTCCCCCTGACACGAGGGCGGCACTCGGGGTGCCCGGGTCGCACCGAGTCAGCGTGGAGGTCGCGGGAATCCTTCCTCAGCAGGAGGCTCAAGGTCAAACCGCAGAAGGCCCTGGACTCCTGGTGGCCCCCCAGTGCCAGCAGGCCTCCGCGGGGCAGGCGGGCAGGAGCAAGAGGCAGGCCGAGTGGCTTTGTCTTGCAGAAAATGCTGGTCCCGGGGGAGGTGCTGCCCACAGCCTTTGAGGCCTCTGAGAAGTGGCCCAACCTCATCCACGAGCCTCTTGACCAGGGCAACTGTGCCGGCTCCTGGGCCTTCTCCACAGCAGGTACATGTGAGGGCAGGGCTGGCTGTGTGGGGAAGGGAGCTGAGGCCTGAGCCCTCTGACAGCCCGTCTGCTCCTTCACCAGCCGTGGCATCCGATCGCGTCTCAATCCATTCTCTGGGGCACATGGCACCCGTCCTGTCGCCCCAGAACCTGCTGTCCTGTGACAAGCACAACCAGCAGGGCTGCCGTGGTGGGCATCTGGATGGCGCCTGGTGGTTCCTGCGACGGCGAGGGTGAGCAGCGGGGGGTGTGGGCAGGGGAGAGGGCAGGTGGCAGGGGCCTTGGGGGAGGCCAGCTCACTCCGCCCCTGCTCCCTCCTGCTGCCCCTCCAGGGTTGTGTCTGACCACTGCTACCCGTTCTCGGGCCGGGAGAAGACGGAGGCAGGCCCCGCGCCCCGCTGCATGATGCACACCCGGGCCACGGGTCGGGGCAAGCGCCAGGCCACTGCCCGCTGCCCCAATCACCACGTCCATGCCAATGACATCTACCAGGTCACGCCTGCCTACCGCCTCGGCTCCAGTGTAAGTCTGCACTTGGGTGAGGGGCAGGGGAAGAGAACAGGAAGGCCGGGGCCTCGCCCCTAATGGACACTCTCCTCTCCGCCTCCCACCCTGCAGGAGACGGAGATCATGAAGGAGCTGATGGAGAACGGCCCTGTCCAAGGTGAGTGTCCTTCGTCCTGCCCCCGATCCCACCGGGCCCAGCAGCACACTGTTCTGTACAGCACTGAGCAGCAGGTCCACTGGGGCCGGACGCGGGGGGACCATGTCCCCTCCCCATGAGCAGCACCTGGTGGGAGAGGCTGCGGGGCTGAAGGCTGAGCTGGCCCCACCTTGCCCTCTGCCCACAGCCCTCATGGAGGTGCACGAGGACTTCTTCCTGTACCAGGGCGGCATCTACAGCCACACCCCAGTGAGCCTCGGGAGGCCAGAGCGATACCGCCGGCACGGAACCCATTCGGTCAAGATCACAGGGTGAGGGGCTCTGGAGGACAGAGGGGTTGGAGGCCCCGAGCTTACACTGGGGGCTCTGAGCCTGTCCAGAATCCAGACCCCCTCTCTGCAAAGCCCCGTTTCAAAGGGGAGGAAACCGAGACTCCAACCAAGGAGGGACTTAGCCTAGTCACACCAAGAGTTGGTGCCTTTCAAGGTTCCAAGGGACTGCTCCTTCCTTATGGGCGGAGATAGAGTAAGTCCAGTGCAATAGACAAGGATTCAGGAGTGGCTAGTCTCTCCCCATCTCAGCACCTGCTCAGCTCTGTCCCACAGGGACTCGCTCCCCAGCCTTCAGTGTCTCCACCTGAGATAACAGAATCGTCAGAGTGACTGAGGTCAGGTGTCCAACCAATGACAGTTCTTGGCCGTGGAGTTTGGGGCCTCTAGGGCTCCCACATTCCCCGAGTCTCTTCCTTCTGGTCCCTGGCACCCACTCTCCTTGGCTCCCCAAGTGAGGAGGGAGGGCAGGCAGAAGTGTGAGGTTCCAGAGAAATGGCCCACAGGATGGGGGTCCCTGGAGGACGGAGGCCCACAGTCCCCCTTTTCTGCACGCCCCTCAGTTACCCCTCTTGTGCCTTCACCCACACTGGGCACAGGCACACAGACTTAGAGGGAGACCAAGGGAGGTGCAGACAGGACAGAGACCTGCCCAAGTCCTAAGGGTGTACCCAAGCGCCCAAAGGCAGCAGGGCCTGGATAGGGATTGCCTGGGGGTGCAGCCTCTGAACGCAGGTGGAATCAGCGCCCTTGCTCCTGCCCGGTCTGGCCCGCAGGTGGGGAGAGGAGTCACTGCCTGACGGAAGGACGCTCAAATACTGGGTGAGTCCCTGCGCTGCGGGCCCTGCAGCCGCTGCCCCCACCGCCCCGCCTCCGCTTCTCCATGCCCTGCTCATGCGCCTCCTCATTCCCAGACCGCAGCCAACTCGTGGGGCCCAGCCTGGGGCGAGAAGGGCCACTTCCGCATCGTGCGTGGAGCCAACGAGTGTGACATCGAGAGCTTCGTGCTGGGTGTCTGGGGCCGTGTGGGCATGGAGGACATGGGCCACCACTGAGGCCGTGGCCGCCATGCCAGGCCAGCCGGCAGAAGAGCCCCCTGTGGGCTCCCCCTGCCCCACCCCCTGCCTGGTAGATCGTGCTCTGGACACAGGCTGACGCCAGGGGCCTAATCCTCGTGGGTTCTGCTGACACAGCGCCCCGCTGGGAGCCGAGGGCAGGCGAGGCTGGTGGAGCCCCCAGACTGCCCAGCGGGTATGGGACAGAGCCTGGCCGGGAGAACCAGCCTGCAGACCCCAGGCCCTGCACCCCCACGCAAGGCCACTGAAGCCAGGACGCTACCAAGTGTCCCGCGCCACCAGCCCATCCCACCCCGTACTCTTACTCTCCAAAGATATTTATTTTTTTCACTGTTTTAAAATAAAGACAAACTATTGGTAACTTTAATAACTTGGAGCTTCAGGCCAGAGTTGGGTGGCACGTGGTTAGGAACAGAAAGGACGGCCTGAGGTCGCGCTGGGTGGCAGTGGTGTGTGGACTAGACATCAGTCTCCATTCAGCCCTCGCTGCCAGCGGCCCTGGGCACTGAACCTCTCGGAGGTAGACCATGGATGGCATGACCTTTGACCCTCAGAGAGACATGAGCTCATGGGAACCACCTTTCAGACGCTGACTCGGCACCGCCCGAGCGGGGAGGGCAACCCACCAACCAGCAGAACTGGCGCCAGTGCCCAGCAGGCAAGGGGGGCACAGCCCCACAGAAGCTGAGCCTCTGTCTCCGCAGATCAGCCTCTCCGAGCCCCCCAGGCGAGGCCCCCTCTCCGTCGCTGGGCTGAGCTGAGCCTGCCTCTCCAAGCCCTCTCCCCACCCCACCACCTTCCCAGGATCCCAGGCTCAGCCTGGCTTTCAAGGCCATGAGGACCCGCCTGGCCAGCATCTTCACCCTGTGCCCAGGCAACTCCAGAGTCCTCGCCGCTCCTCAGATGTCCAGTACAATGCAGACCACTGGGCATTTGCACATGCTATTCCCCCCGGTCCAGAGACCTTCCATTCTACCACCGCTTGTCCCTGCCCCACTCCCATTTCAAAGCCAGCTCCAGGGTTCCTTCATCTGGACAACACTGTGGAGGACAACAGATGTGTCCCCAAACTACCCCAACCCCACCTAGCGTGGCTTACACACCCCTCCCTGGACTCACCTGCACCCTGCCCTTTCACCCTGGATTTCACTCCACTGGGTGTCTACTTACCTCCTCGGCTGGGCTGCTAGTCCCCTGAGGGCAGGGGTTGGGTCTGGTTCATGAGTGGGTCTTGGTACCCACACGGAGACCCTGGCGTACAGTGGCATTCTCGTTACTGAAGCGGTTGAGTGGACATGACTCATTCTTTCTCCTCCACTTGCCTCGAGACCTGGACCCCAGCCCATCCCTCTAAGCACAGATGTCAGTGGGGAGCCCAGGGAGGCTGGGCCTGGGTGGAGGCTCGCACAGTAGGGATCTTCCTCCCCCACCCCCAGGCCAGTCACCGAGGAGAGGCGAGGCGAGGTCCCTGCCCCTGGTGGGCAGACCCTCGGGAGGGACCGGAGTCCCCTGGCCTTTTGGGCATCACCTGAAAGGAATGTGTGGCCCGATAAGGGGCCGCCTTTGTCTCATTTCCTGTTTGCCAGGACGTCCCGAACTTTGCTGCCCTGGCAGCCAGCCCATCCCCAAGGAGTCAAGGCCAGTCAGTGGCCCTGGGGACCGGGAGGGGCGGGGACACCCACCAGGGAATGCGGGGGCTGCCGCTCACCAACGCCTTGGGCTGCAGCCACCAGGATGCACTGCTGCTCCCACCGGAGGCGGGGAAAACCCTGTCCAGGGGCGGCTTGGCCGGCGGCGTGGCTGGAATTTTCTACAAGGACCTTTGGCGGAAGCTGCAGGTCCTTGGGGAGGAGAGGGTAGTAAGGGTGCAGCCAGGTTGGAGACTGGGGGCGTCAGCCCCGCCCTTCCTTAGTCCTTCCCCTGGCGAGGGAGCCCCAGCCCGCCCAGCCCTGGAGTGGAGAGGGCTCTGGTGGGACTGTGGAGGGCTTAGCCTGCCTGAGTGACCTTGCCTGTCACCCTTCGTTCTCTGATGTAACAACAGACGGACGTGTTGTTAGAAAGAACCTGCAAACATCAAACCGCACCCGCCCAACCAAATCACTGCCCTTGAGCCGGTCCATGAGAAACCCCAGCACCCTCATCCCTGCTGGGCTGTGTCCTGAACTAGTAAGTCCCTTCCTCCCTCAGAGCCTAGAGCAGTGATGGCGAACCTTTTGAGCTCGGCGTGCCAGCATTTTGAAAAACCCTAACTTAACTGTGGTGCCGTGTCACATACAGAAATTTTTTGATATTTGCAACCATAGTAAAACATATTTCTGATATTTATTTTATATATTTAAATGCCATTTAACAAAGAAAAATCAACCAAAAAAATGAGTTCGCGTGTCACCTCTGACACGCGTGTCATAGGTTCGCCATCACTGGCCTAGGGCCTGGGCCATTAGACACGCCTGGGTTTGAACCCTGCTCTGTTTGCTCCACACTGGCGAGGTAATGCTGCCTCTCAGAGCCTGTCTTAGTGGGGATACCAGTACAGTCCTTGGCGCTGAAGAAGGGGGCCACGCCCTGACTGGTGTGGCTCAGTGGTAGAGGATAGGCCTGTACACCGAATGGTCGAGGGTTCGATTCCCAGTCAAAGCCCCAGTCAGGGGCCTGTGTGGGAGGCAACCAACGATGTGTCTCTCTCACATCCATGTCTCCCCCTCTCCCTCCTCTCTTCCTCTCTTCCTCTCTCTCTCTCTCTCAAAAAAAAAAAAAAATCAATGGGAAAAATATCCTCAGGTGAGGATGAACATTGATTTAAGAGAGAGAGAGAGAAACATCAGTGTGAGAGAGAAACACTGAGAGTTGTCTCACACATGCACCTGGACCCAGATCACACCCACAACCTGAGCATGTTGACAGCAAACACTTCTACACGTAGAAAGAGTGCACTTTAAAGTAAGGATAGAGAGCACAGTGTAGCAAATCCATGAAGCAGCAGCACAGGCCTTTATTATCCTCATCAAGTATTACGCACTGTATGCGGTTCTATATGCTACACCTTCCAGGAGTGAGAGTGCAGTCGGTTTACTACACCGGCATCACCACAAACACATTATGACAGCGGTGACACCAGGACAGCCGTGACACCCCTCGGTGATAGGAGCTGTTCAGCTCCACTGTCACTTATGGGACCACCGTCCTGTATGCGGCCGTTGGTGACTGGGGCACCGGGATGTGGCGCGTGACTGTACTCACCTCCCGGAGCTGTTGGGAGGATTGCATGAGACAAAGCACGCTAAGCATTTAGCTCCGCACTTGGAACGCAGGGGCTCGGTGACTGGTAGCAGCTCTCATCATTCTAAGGGGATGGGACTGGTTTGATAACATAAAGGCTTTTCCCGGTAAGCTAAACATTTATTGAGTGTTTAGCCACAGTGCCACCACATTGCTCTGGCTGCTTTACGTATAGTATCTCCTTCAACACTAGAAACAACCCATTTCCTTATTTTGCAGACAAGGAGCAGAAGCCTAGACGAGCCTAAAGTTTATTTGAGGCGGATTCAAACCCAAACCCTCTCCATCCTCATACAAATCATCTCTGCATGAACAGTGGTTGATTGGTAGTGATAGCTCAGTGTCTTTTCCAAGTCTTTTCCGTGCTTGGAAAACTCTTATTTATCCTACAAAACCCAGGTCAAATGTCCCTTTTCTGGAAAGCCTTTTCTGGCAACAACCCTCTGGACCTCCAGAAACTTCAGCGTGTATCCCGGGCACAAAGGGAGTATCTGTTGACAACTTTTCCCCCACCCCCAACGGAATGGGGCAGGAATGTTTTTCTTAGCCTCATCCTTTCTACTCACCAAATGTTCTGCTTGGGCATTCACTCTGGTCTCCTGTGGGGCTCTGCAGGGTCCCAGGGCACCTGACTCTAGTTTCCCAGGAGCTGCTAAGTTACATCACTTTAAGAGTGCTGATGCCTCACATCTTCCTGGTATCTTGCCAGCCCCCATCCCTGCCTGGTGCCCATTAAGGGAAAGGAATTCATGCCTACTGAGCCTGCAGTGGGCCAGGCCCTGGGCTGGCTCTTCATGCACTTTAGCTCATTTGATCCCATACACATCCCTGTGAGAAAGTATTGTTAGACACCAGTGCCAACCAGCAAGGTGACTGTCAGAATCCAGATGGTGAGCAGGGCTCCTGGACCCGGACACAGCTGGAATCAGAGACACTAATTATCCCAGGACCGCCAACTCTCTCTCCTGCCTTTCTCTCTACAGCAGTGGTTCTCAACCTTCTGGCCCTTTAAATACAGCTCCTCATGTTGTGGCCCAACCATAAAATTACTTTCGTCGCTACTTCATAACTGTAATGTTGCTACTGTCATGAGTCGTAATGTAAATATCTGATATGCAGGATGGTCTTAGGTGACCCCTGTGAAAGGGTCGTTCGACCGCCAAAGGGGTCGCGACCCACAGGTTGAGAACCGCTGCTCTACAGACTAACTCTGCCTTGAGGAAGGACATGTGGCCTCCTGTGCGTCTCAGCCCACAGCCATGTTCTCAGTTCTGATTCAAAACAAACCTGAACAGAACAGGGGGCGTTCCTGATTGGCCTGTCCCTAATTAGGCGTGCGCCTGTCATGGAAGCCATGACAGCCCTTGCTGAATTGGTGTTTGGGGGCAGGGGGGTCCCCAAGAAGGAGAGGACCGCTATTCCAGGGGGAAGAAGGAATAGTGAACAGATGACAGAAATAGGCCCACAGCAGCCAGGGATGACCACCATGGGACAGGCAAGGAGATCAAGGCTCAGGAATGCTGTGAC
>NW_006300377.1:6287294-6294672 GCF_000327345.1 Myotis davidii | reverse complement strand
GGGGGGGGGGGGGGGGGGGGTAACACAGACCACGTTGCCTTACACAGAATTTGTGGATTAAGCCAGAGAGATACCCTTTACAGGCCAAAGAGTGAGGGATTCCACCTCAGCGTCTCCGTGAGGACTCACGTCTGAGCTCTAGGCGGTAACTTCTCTAGAATTCCACCCACGCAGCGAGAAATCTGTGGCTCTGACACTGACACCCAAGGCAGTCTTCCCCACGAAAAGCAGCGCCGGCAGAGACACAGGAGCTGTTCGTTGGGAGACAGGAGGAATGAGAATGAATGGGTGCACAGGGGCAGGGCCCAGCGGTGCTGTCCACCGTGGCAGCAGGGCCCCCTGGTGGCTGACGCCTCACCTGCCTCAGCCCAGAGAAGCCGTGGAGAGATGGATGGGGCCTGTTCCGTCCCAGAGCCCAGCAGTTACTGTAGACTGTGTGTCTTACATACATTCCTGGTGGGTCCTCAGAACGGCTCCGTGTGGCCCGGACACTGGCCCAGGGGACAAAGCAGGAAGGGGCAGAACTGGTGGGAGCTCTCAGTCTGTGGGATCCAGAGGCTGGCTCGTGGCCGTGGCCCCCACCTGGCACTCCTCACCCCGATGCTGTGCCCCAGCCTGGCCAGGAGAGGGCCCCAGTTTGGCATGAAGGTTCCCGCACCTGTGGCACTGTCCTTCACACTGTTTTTTTTCCTCCCTTGGAAAGCCTTCATCCCGGAGCCAGACAGAGCCAGGCTCAAATTCCAGCCCCACTGGACGCCCTGAAGCCCCCTTCCCACTCTGAACTCAGCGTCCCAGTCTGCAAAATGAGGAGTGATCTGTTACCTCTGCAAGCCCTAGACTGAGGACTTCCCCAAGAGTGAGGAAATCAGGGAAACGAGCCAGGCACAGGGACAGTTAGACGGAGATGCGCAGCACCACCTTAAAGGGCCAGGCTCACTCTGGGTCCTGCAGAAGGCGAGGGGCTCCAGGTGAAAGTACTGACCCATCTGAAGTGGTAAGCATCCTCGGACAAGGTGAGTCCCCAGGACCCCAGGCTGCCGAGTTTCTCCAGAGAGAGTCAGCTCTGGCCTTCGGACCAGTGGCCATGCTGAGTCTGTGCTGAGACGGACCAGGGGGTGCCCGGCAGCCGGCTGGTGCTCTAGAGGAATTGGCTGCCTTGGCCTGGCGCCCCGAGCACAGGTCTCTGCCATCTGCTTCCGCTGTCGCTGAGATAAGGCTGACAGAGGAGTGAGCCAGCAGAGTGTGAACAGGAAGTGGTGGCCTGTGCCCAGCATGCATGGGCGAGTGCACATTTGCCTAAAGGCATTCAGCATCCATGACTTTTAAACACACGATGCCAGCCTGCCTCACTCAGGATCCCAACAGGAAACAGATGGCAGGCTCTAATGAGAATGGGGCAGAGTTTACTTGCAAAAGGATGAATGACAAAGCTGGGTGTAGGGAGTCACCAGAGAGAGCGCAGTGCTCTGAGCCAGCAGCAGCCTGGCTTTCACTCTCCTCAGCGGAGGAGGAGAGGGGACTGAGCTGGGGAGAGTCCTGGAGAGCAGCAGAGGCCTCAGGGTGAAGAAACAGGGATTAAATGCTCCAACCTCACTCTCTTCCCTCACTCGCATCTCCTGCCCAGCTCCCCATTGACCGAACCCCACATGGACTATGGCTGTAGACGTTTTAACCTGTTTTTGCGGGTCTTGTGTAACAGCAATGTAACGCTTACCAATACACTCAAAAGGAAACATCGGCCAAGAAGCTGGGATAAGCATAAACTTCTATTTGTTTATTTTGGTGAAACATATAAAGCAAATCTGGCAGAGTTGTAAGGAGAAAGTCACAAATCTATCCACTGGGGATGTGCCCGCAACCAGGATACATGCCCTTGACCGGAATCAAACCCGGGACCCTTGAGTCCGCAGGCCGACGCTCTATCCACTGAGCCAAACCGGTTCGGCTAATTAAACGTTCTTAAGACCAGGTAGCAAATCAATCAATGAAGTTACCCATTGTTTTCAAGTTCAATGTGAAAAGTAGAACATTTCAAAAATTACCACGCGTGCCCATTGAGGAAATCTACATTTTTCACAGAGTCAATATTGTTCAGTCACGTTCTCTAATCCCAACATAGTAAAATTAGAGACCAACAATAAAAAGTTGGCCAAGGAAATTCAATATGTTTGTGAACTTAAAAAACTCATTTCTAAAACATTATCATGAAAATGGTAAGATATGTAAAACTGAATAACAAGCTAAAGTGGAACTGAGAGGAAAAATTGTAGCCTGAAAAGCATTTACTAGGAACAGGAAGGATTGGCAACAAATGAATCCAGCCTCCAACTCAAGACTTGAGGGAGAGACCATCAGAAAACTCAGAGAGAGTAGAAGAAAGCAAGTAATGAAGACAAAGCAGAAAGTAATAACACCGAAAGCAACAAAAGTTGAATGAATTCTTTTAAAAGCCTTAATAAAATAAGGAAATCACTAGCACATAATGCACAATATTGGGAACAAAAAAATAAAGATATGACTAGAGATGCAACCAAACTTTTTTTTTTTAAATCACCAACTCAGCCAGTGTTGCTCAGTGGTTGAGCATCAACCCATGAACCAGAAGGTCATGGTCAGGTTTTAAATATTAAAACAAAACAAAAACACACAAAATAAGATTTAGAAATAACATTTTAAATGCTAGCCATCACCAAAGAAGTAAATGGGCCCTTTCACCAGTTCACAGATTACCAGCATGCACGAAAACACACAATCCAGCTGCATGCTGTTCGTGAGAAGACACACATAAAACAAAAATACAGAAACCCTGAAAGTACAGCTCTGAAAAGGGATGCCCTCGGTATGGCGGACACTGTCCACTGCCTGACCGACAGCACGCCCTAAGCCTTCTGCCCTTTGCCACAGAATCCCGGTGTTTTTTCCAGGCCGTAGGCAGAGCTCTGCTGGCCCCGGAGGAGTGGACTTCCCCAAGCCCCAGCTCATTTCTTGTAACATAAAAGCACCAGCCCCAAAGGATGGGTCGGGATGTGGTTAAAGCTGCTCATGGAATCTCCCGCACCAAGGAGAGGACCGGGGTGCCTGCTGGTGGCTGATGGGTAAGTAGGCAGAGTCCGGACAGATGGGGTGAAGTGCCCACCGCCTGCCCTGATGTTTATGAGGCCCGGGGCAGGGGTGATCTGGAGGTGCAGGGCCCACCTCCAGTCTCTTCCCATTCTGGCTCCATCCCCCACAACTCAGCCAGTGTTGCTCAGTGGTACCTAGGAGACCTCCATGAACGCCCGACCTAGGAGGCGGCAGGACATACTGGACTGTAAGCAAATCTGCCTTCCGCTCCGGAGGAAGACACTGTATGTTCTGAAGATAGCTGACATACAAACATCCTTGAAGGGATTGTGGGGGTGGGGGTGGGGGTGGGGGGTGGAAAGGAAAAGAAAAAGTCCAATTCAAAAGGGCAGTTAGAGTCCACAGATGCAGCAGACCCGAGAAATGTGTCTCTCCATACGAATCCTCTCGATAGTTTACTAATTCTTCTGTAGAATCTCTTCAGCTTTCTAGGTGGACAGTCACATGGTCTACAAATACAGGATGACCTTTTTTTTTTTAAAATATATTTTATTGATTTTTTACAGAGAGGAAGGGAGAGAGATAGAGAGTTAGAAACATCGATGAGAGAGAAACATCGATCAGCTGCCTCCTGCACACCCCCCACTGGGGATGTGCCTGCAAAAGGCACATGGAAAGGAAAAGAAAAAGTCCAATTCAAAAGGGAGTTAGAGTCCACAGATGCAGCAGACCCGAGAAATGTGTCTCTCCATACGAATCCTCTCGATAGTTTACTAATTCTTCTGTAGAATCTCTTCAGCTTTCTAGGTGGACAGTCACATGGTCTACAAATACAGTATGACCATTTTGTTTCTTCCTTTTCAATGGCGGAGGCCATTTCTTCCTTTTTCTTCTCGCACAGGCCGGGACATCCAGAACATCTTTGAGCGGAACCGGAGATAGTGAGCATCTATCTCTTTAGGTGTCTCTGACTTTCAAAGGAATGCTTTCAGTTTTTACCGTTAAGTGGGATGTTCACTGTAGGTTGGAGAAAGAAACCCTTTGTCATATATCACCTTAAGGAAGTTCCCTCCTGTCCCTCATCTGCCTAGAATTTTTATAAACTGCTTAATTTTATCAAGTGCTTTTTTTCCCATCTGTTTTATATGATCACAGAATTTTTGTGTCTTTTAATCTGTTACTGTTGAGACTTAACATGACAATTTTCTAATGTGGAAATGCCCTTGCATTCCTGGAGTAAATCCAACTCAGTCATGATGTATTTTTAAAAATATATTGCTGCCCTGACCGGTTTGGCTCAGTGGATAGAGCGTCGGCCTGCGGACTGAAGGGTCCTGGGTTCGATTTCAGTCAAGGGCATGTACTTTGGCTGCGAGCACATCCCCAGTAGGGGGTGTACAGGAGGCAGCTGATCGATGTTTCTCTCTCATTGATGTTTCTAACTCTCTATCCTTCTCCCTTCTTCTCTGAAAAAAATCAATAAAATATAAAAAAATATGCAAACAAACAAAATATAGGCATGACCTTCATGGAATTCCTTTTATTGCATAGGCAAATTACATTTTTAATCATCTAATCATTTTGTTAATGTAAATGGCAAGTTATAGCTCAAAATATTCAGAATAAATCAGAAGGTATATATATATATAGCTGTATTTAATTTGCTAATAGTATTATTTAAACCTACGTCCATAATTGAGAATGGCCCTAAGATCTTTCTGCCTCCATCTGTCCTTGTCTAGGTTGAGTGTTAAGTTCCTACCAGCCACAGAAAATGCAAGGGGTGGTTTCCCCTCTTTTTCTATTTTTTTGGAACAATTTGTACACGACATGAACTGTCTGCTCGCTGATTATGTACCTGAGCCCTAGATACTTGCCTGTCATCGCCACATGCTACCACCAGCGGGTGGGAGAGGCGTGACGGAGCGTGTGAGCCCACTGCGTGTGAAATGGTCGGACCCTCCTCAGCAGTCGGTGATGCTGGGATGGAGGTCCCGTTACTGATCCTTTATTCTTACCCGAAGCCAAGGCCTCCCACTTTACGTCATCAGCAACAAAAGTGGTGTTTTGTCTTCCGTTATTACTCTTTTACTTGATTTCTGAGCATGTCAGAATCAGACCAAGGAGGAGAAGGACTATTTAAAGGAGACCTCCTTGGAGGCCCAGGCTGGCAGGTACACAGAGAAAGCTCAGGCAATCGATTAGAGGGTAATTAACACAGTAATTAATTAAAGACATTCCCCAAAGCAGGGTACATGCACCACTGCCGTGAGTGATATTTAGTGGTAAATCAAAAACCCGTTGTTATCTTAAGAGTTATGTGTTTATTTTAATATAGATTAGAAAATATAACTATATAATTGCAAATAAGAGATATAAATACAATATCAAAGTTGCAACTTTACAGGTATAGTGTAAGGCTAGGATGGTCAATTTAAAGAAAAATAATACCATAAGTAAATATTAATACAGGTAATAAGAAGAGATGATTTTAAAAAAAACAACAACGAGACAGAGGCATGAGAATAACCACAGTTTGGAAAATATTCAAACAAAGGCCTGTTTAGTGAATAACAAAGCAGCGTCTGCCACCAACTCTCCCCTGCAAACTCACAGACCGAGAAGACACAGGGATGTGGAGAGATTAAAAAATGAGAGAGGAATACATTCTAAAGAAATTGAGTGATTTTCTCAAAAGGACCAGGTTTCTATTCAGGGTGCTGGTGTCTAGAGTAAATGACTCCCTATCTTGGCCCAGCGTGGGACCCGGGGCACCTGCTTGCCTGTCTGCACCCCTTCCTCTTGCCTACAGCAAAGCCTGCTGGTTGATCTTCCCACTTGATAAGCCTAGCGACATATTAAAGACACTGTCAGGCATGCAAAGATTCAGAAAGCTTTCCTTCCCTGCACTGCCTTCTACAATGTTATTTGAAAATATACTCCAGCAAAACCCAAGAAAGAGAGGGAGAACAGATTCACGAAACACTGGAATGAACCCAGGAGTGCAATGAATAGAAATGCCAGAGGTTCATAAAACCATCAGTCAGAATTAGAACAGGAAGTCAGAGGGTTTGGAGAAGAGCCGCTCGAAGGAGAAAATGGGCTTCATTCAACAAATAATGTAATTAAGAAGCTGGAGGATTTTAATGACCTGATTTAAAAGGCATGTGTTTCTTTTCTCGAGAAGAAAAGAGAAAAGCAGTTAGAAACTCCCAGGGAACAAAAAGTTGTGTAAAAAAGTCATGCTCCACATATGAAGCAAATTAAAATGTAACATGACTCTGGGTGTCTGAGGGACTGTCGGGAAATACATTTGAAGTTGAAGCCTGGAGCATTGCTCTTTAAGCAGCACTTAAACCATAAGATGCAGTTTCTTCTCCATGGGGCTCAGGATGCCAGTTAGCTCTGCAGAGAATAATGTTTATATAATCATAGCATTTAAAAAAATTAATTAATTATTATTTTTCTTTTTTAGAGAGAGAGAGAGGAGGGAGGGAGATCAATTGGCTGCCTCCTGCACGCCCCCTACTGGGGATGGAGCCTGCAAGCCAGGCATATGCCCTGACTGGGAATCAAACTGGCAACCTTTCCATGCTGGGGACTGGACGACACCCAACCCACTGAGCTACACTGGCCAGGGCCATAATCATAATATTTTATAAACATTTATCTTTATTGTTGAAAGTATTACAGATGTCCCCCTTTTTCCCCATTGGCCACTTCCACCCTGCACCCGCCCCACCCAGGCCTTCACCACAATATTGTCTGTGTCCATGGGTGATGCATGTATGCATCATAATTTTTAAAAAAGAGCACTTTATTGATTTTCAAGTTTTGAAACTCAGAGATAGACAACACACAAAATCGGGATATTTTAACTATGGCTAGAGCACAAAATACAAACGAAATGGTTCATCGAGAAGAGCTAGCGCTCTGGCCACGCTCGGCTCTCCAGGGCTGGGTTCGGCTCTCCGAGGCTCCAAGGCTAGGCCAGACCCTGCGGCTAGATCAGTCTCTAACGACGTCACGCTGCACATTGACAAGTCACACGCTTTGTTCCTGGGTTGGCAACTTAAAGGGTCGGAGCGCCAGGCTGGCCTGCAGGGAATAGGCTGCCAGGGCCTGTCCCTCACTCAGGTCTCCAAGCGAGATCTTTGTCCTATTGAAGGTTTTCCTCAAACGTCTGGTGATCCAGGTCATAGTTAGAAACCCACCCGTCTAACACACACACACACACCACACACCATACAGACCACACACACACACACACACACACACACACACACCACACACACACACACACACACACACACAC
>NW_006300377.1:6267136-6284267 GCF_000327345.1 Myotis davidii | reverse complement strand
ACACACACCCCATACACACACACCTACACATACACCATACAGACCACAGACACACACACACACACACACCACCCCTCCCAGGAAAACCAGGCCTCTCTTTCTTTTCCTTCCTATTTCAAAATAACCACACCACATCATTGTTTATTACTAGTATTACTTATTATTTTATGACTTAGATCTTAGCAGCCTCTTACACCATATATGGGCTCAAGTTAAAGATAATATCAAATGGCAACATAAGCAGAAGGATGTCTGACACAGCCCTGATTCTTCCCATGATGGCCCCTCTAATTTTTAAAATATTAAATGACTTTACAAATAGCACATGCATGGAGGTGCGGACCTCTGTGTGGCTGCCGCCCGGCGCCCGCTGCTTGCACGGCCCCTCACACAACGCGATGTGGCAGAGGCTCCTGCGGGTCTGATATCCAGGGAAGTGAGGCACAGAGAGGCTGTATGAGTCCTGCGGCTGCTGTAACAGGTTGTCACAAACTCAGTGGCTTCAAACAACATGCATTTTCTGCCCTTACATTTCTGGAGTTTCAAAGTCCAAATGAGTCTTGTGAGGCTAAAATCAAGACATGGGCAGAGCTGCATTCCTTCTGGGGGCTGCGGGGCGGGGCCTGTTCCTTGTCTTTTCCTCTCGAGGAGACGCCCACACCCCTCGCGCATGTCCCCTTCCAGCGCCGGCGTCACTCCAACCTCTGCTTCTCCATCACGTCTTCTCTTCTGTCTCTCCCACCTTCCTCCTGTAAGGACCCTTGTGGTATAATGGACCCATCTGGATAACCCAGGACAATCTCCACATCTCAAGATTTTTAACTTGGTCACATTTGCGAGGTCATGTGTCGTACTCACAGGTTCCGGGGTTTAGGTGCAGTTATGTTTGGCGGCCACTGCCCAGCCTGTCACGGAGGTGAAGTGACGAGAGCACAATCACACAGCAGGGCGTGGCGGAGCCAGGAGTCTAATCCAGGCCTCTTTGGCCCCAACACCTGAGCTCCCAGCCTCCGTCTAACACTAGAGCTAACACCAGGGAGACTGAATGGATTTTCCTTTGGGTTCACATGCACTATTATTGTTAGCCCCAGTCCCAACCGGCCCCTCCCTGCCCCTGCCCTGACTTCACAGGCTCTTATCCTGATGCATTTCATACCCACCCCAGCCATTTGCATACATAGGGTCTACCCCGCAACGAGCAGGCCCCAACTCTGCAGCCCAGCTGCCAGTGTTTGCTGAATGACTATCTGAGCGAGTGCACAGGTAGAAGACCGCTGTCTCAGCCTCTTCCCTCTTGCTCCTGCCCGGGGCTTACAGATGCTCTCAAGCTTGTGAAGCCACCAGGATGCCTGGCTCTGGGCCCTGAGCCCCCAGTTCTCTCAGTAGATGCTGGTCCCCTTCAAGCCACCCAAACCCTGAAAGAGGGCCAGGTCTCCCCAAGGAGAAGAGGCACAAAGGTTGAGCACCAGGTCTGCAGATGGAGGACATTAGGTCCTGGGTCCCTCCCATGGACACGGCCCTTTGCCAGGAGCTCTGGGGGTGGGGGGGGGGGAGACCAAGGACCAAAACGCCCCTGCTGCCTCAGTGGCCTCCTAGACTCAGCCCTCAGAATCCCCATTCCCGGCCCACAGCCCGGTCACTGCTGGCCCTCCCTCACCCGACCCCACCCCACCCCACACGTCTGCTTGTTTTCTGATCTCTGTTCTTCTAAAAGCACCTCTGCCCTGCCCGCAGAGCTCCCGGGCACCTCCCAGGCCCGTGGCAGCATGGCAAGTTGAAAACCCAATTACATTTCAATTACTCTAGTCCTAGCCAGACAGAGGTTACTGTAAGTCACGCTGGAATTGGAAGGGACAGGGGGTAGCACCTGGGGCCAGGGCCGGGGCTGACACCCGAAGATGGATGTGACAGGGATCTGTGGCTCGGAGGCTCGGGATTAGATCAACAAGAGGTCATGTGGTCGCCGGGTGACAGACAGCTCGGGCAAAGCAAAGGCTTCAGGCCACCGTCCGGGGCGGAGGAAGTGTCAGGGCTGAGTGCCCAGCCTGCAGGTGGAGGGCAGGAGGTCCCTGGTTCTCTCCCATGGACACGACATTTTGCCAGGAGCTCCCAGAGGCCAGTGAGTGCTATTGGGCCCAAGGACAAACATCCCGCTCGCTCCTCGCGGGTCTCCCATCGCATCACTGGCCCCCACGCAGGCCCCGGGTCTTCTCTGAGCACACACCCGGGTCTCTCCCTCCTGCTCCTCTGGGCCGAATGTCTGGCCCATCTCACCCTCAGGCCGAAGCTGAGGGAGCCAGAGTCAGGGCCAGAGGGACCTGGGACCCAGAGCCTCCTGCCTGGCCAGGGTCTGATAGGGGAGGAAGAGAGATCTGCTGCCTCCGGGCAGGAAGAATCACTCAGGATCCCTTGTCCTGGGGAACAGCCACTTCTGGGTACCAAGGGGTACAGAAGGGGGTCGGCAATTGGGATCCCTCTTAAAGTGAGATGGGACTGCTCTGTGGGTGAGAGGGTGGATTCTCAGCCATGATTCCTTCCCCACACAGACACCTGCACCCCTATGTACAATGATTTTGGGGACTTGGGGAGCCCTTTGCTCACTCCAGCCCAGGCAGCCTGAATTGTGGAGTTCTGAACAAGGGCTGGTTCTAGGCCTGGGCTGTGCTGGGCTCGGCTGGCGCCCTCCGCCCACGCAGACACGCGGCTCTGCACCTTCCGCGTCGCAGCTGGTCGTTTCCCCGCAGTGCCCTGCACGCTCTGCCTCCCCTCCCCCATGCACTGCAGCCCCTCCCCAACCCCTACATCGCAAACAGTCCAGCTCGAGATCGGGGGAGGGTGATGTGGGGGGATGAGATGAGTCATCCCTGTGGGGGCAGACATATTAAGTTCCACATACGCAGGCTCACAGAGCCATGGACACAGGCATGCCCACACTCACCTCCTCACTCCAGGGAGAACACTGGGAGGCCAATGTGAGTCAAAGCCACAATCGCACATCCAGACACACAGAGACAGACACCTGCACACACACACACACACACACACACACGTCCCTCATAGACACAAACACCAAAGCACCAATACACAGAGACCCTCCCAGACACATCCCACCCAGGGCGACACCCCTGTCATCAACCCAGAGCCTGTCCCCTACCCACATGCACACTCAGAGACACAAACACACGCGTGGGATTCCTCTGACACACACTCACAACCCTTACTTAAATACAGACATTCAAATACACACATGTAGGGGCAGGCGCAAGAGCTGGGACATGGACAAACACACACGCGCACACACATGCACACACACATGCACACACACACTATTCCTCTCTTGTGTCCCTCACCTGTTCCTTTACCTCTGCCAGCACCTCAGGCGGCAGGGCAGAGCTTTGCAACCAGAGGGCTGTATGACCCATCACCCACTGTGCGCCCGTGCCTGCCCAGGACAGTCTGCCTCAGGGTCGCCTTCACTCCACCCTGCTGCTCTGGGGAGGCGAAGGGCGCTGGACCGGCCCCCTGTGCTGCCCCAGCTCTCCTTACACACTCAGGGCTCCAGATCCTTTGAAAAGAGGCTTTGGCTGCAACAAAGAAGATGGAGGCTACATCTCAGGCATCGCCTCCCAGGAGGGAAGGGTGTCTCCAAGGTGAGAGAGGAGGGTGGGGCTGCTGTGTTAGGAAGGTCATTTCCTAAGGCAGGGGGGGGGTGGTGGTGGTGGTGGTGGAGGGGGTGGTGGCCAAGGTGACTGCCTGGTGCCCTGGAGGTCGCCCTTCAGCTACCTGTGTTTCCTGGGAGGCCTGACCTGACATCTTTGCACCTGTGGTTTCCTCGAACTCGAATTCCCTCTGCGGCTACCACAATCCCCTTCAGGGCCACCTTCTCATTCCTCGGGTCTGTGGGCAGTTTCCTGCTCTAGGACGCCTGTCCTGACGCCCTGGCTGGGTCCATCTGTCCTCTGTGCCGCAGCCCCCATGAGCCTCCTCACCGCTCTCTTCACACCACAGGGGACTCGCCAGGCTGCGAGTCCGGCCAGCCCGGCACTCTGTGTGGTGAGGAGGGACAGACCTGGAGAGAAGCTTGACTCTGAGCTGCGCTCTGCTGTGTGGCCTGGGCTGACCCTGTCAGTGCCGTGTTCTCACCTGTGAAATGGGGACAGTGACAACCGCCTCACTGGACTGATCACATGAGATCATGCGTGTCCAGGGCTAGATCAATGGCAGCTGAATTACTGACGCCCATGGCCTCAGTGGGATTCCCCTGCTTAGCAAATGTTTGTTGACACAACCAGCCCCTCTGACTCCCCACTTTCCGCCTCCACCTCCCATCTCTGTCTTGGGAGGAGGAACGTAGGTGTGAATAAAAAGGATTGGGGGTCAGATAGAAGCGGGGCTGGGAGATGGGCACAGGGCCTCTCACATCGCTGGGAGCTAGCAGCTCCCACCGCAGCCAGGGCTTGGCTGGGGGCGGTGCAGGCGTCCTGTTCACCCTGTGACCCACCGGTGCCACCCTCCTCAGCTAGGGGAGGCAGCCAGGAGAGGTGGAGCTGGGATTCCTTCTGCACCGTGACTCTCCCAAGCTGCCCAGGCAGGGCCGCGGGCACACAGTAGGTGCGCTCCGAACGCCTGCGTGGGGAATGGCCGGAGGCAGAAATGTTGAATGAAGGCGAAAGGTATGAATGAACGGATGGACGCATGAATGGGGGCGGACGGCAGCGTGAAGTGGGAGGTGAGGAGGCCCGAGCATCTCCCTCCGCCCTCCGGGTCTCGAGGCTGGGAGACAAGAAGAGGAGCCCGGTGGGGGCTCCCCTCCCGCCCTGCCCCTCCCGCCCCGGCCACCTCTCCCGGCGGCGTGCAGCCCAGCGGAGCCCGCGCCAGCCACAGCCCGCTGTGGAGCACAGCACCCCCAGGAACCCGGCCTTCGGCGCAGGGAGGCGAAGTCCCCGCTGCAAGGTCCGGGGATCAGCAACCGAGGACGCCCGGGTCCCCGAGCCAACAGGTGCGGGGCGTGGGAGACCCCCAGACCCAGGGTGGGGGTTCCAAACGACTCTCGGCAGGAGCCAGAGTCTGGGGGCGGGGAATAGCCTGGGGCTGGGAAGCTGAGACCCCAGCAGGCTTCCTCCTGCAAAACCCCTAAAGCGCTGCCCCGCTTCGCCCCACCCTGCAGCCCCTCAGCTCCCGAGGGGCAGGGAGGTCCTGCTCAGGGAGTGGGTCCGCCGATGTTCGGTGGGGATATGAAGGAGCTCCCTCCCCCTCTCCCAGGGGTCTCCAGGGCCCCGCAACCTCCCTCACAAGTCCGGGGTCCTCCCCGCTCAGCCTCGGAGAAGGAGGGTCTGAGCCAGAGAGGAGGGGCGGGAGCGAGGCCGGATTTATGAATGGAGGGAGCGTCCTGCGCGCCGGCCCCCAGCGACCCCTGGCGGCCGCCGGGTCGCATAGCGGCCTCGGGGACTCAAGAGGGGCTCTCTCCCCACTTCCAGAGAGTGGGTCTCCAGCTCCCCCTGCGCCTCTGCTCCACCGTGTGTGTGTGTGTGTGTGTGTGTGTGTGTGTGTGTGTGTGTGTGTCCACCCGGGAGGGTCTGGCAGGTGTAGTGGGCGGGGCCCGGGTCTCTAAGGTCCCTTGACCTTTTATTTTTCCAACCAAAAATTCAGGCCTGTGAACTGTTCAGGGGAGAATACTTGCAACCAGATGGCTTCGTCTCTCAAATCTGTGGTTTGGTGGATTCAGACAGACCTGGCATAGTAGCTTTGTGACCTTGAGCGAGGGGCTCAACCTCTCTGAGCTTCTACCTCCTCCCGTCAAAGCAGGGCTCTCTAATAATGGGGAAGCCGCTCCGCGCCTGCTTCTGGGTAGAGCACTGGGCATGCTTTAGAGCTCATTGCTCCCACTGCAGTCCCGTGAGGTAGGTGTGGTCATTACTCCACTGAATAGATGGGGAAACCGAGGCTGGACGGAGCCAGGTCTGTCCCTCTCCACTATCCCCACAGCACAGAGCTTAGGGGATTAAGAGGGAGTTTATATGCAAATTGCCCGGCACATTCCCTAATGTTTTCTTTCTTCCTCACTCCCTCCCTTCCTTCAGATCTGGGGCTGGGACCCCAAAAACCTGGGTGCAGGGCTCCGGGTCCCCTGAGGCCTGCGGAGACCATGATGGACCTCGGCCGCAGCGGCTTCTGAGCTCATGGAGCCCTCGGCCACCCCGGGGGCCCAGATGGGGGGCCCCGCTGGCAGCAGGGAACCGTCCCCGGTGCCTCCTGACTATGAAGATGAGTTTCTCAGCTATTTGTGGCGTGATTACCTGTTCCCGAAGCAGTACGAGTGGGTGCTCATCGCCGCCTACGTGGTTGTGTTCCTCGTGGCCCTGGTGGGCAACACGCTGGGTAGGTCCATGCGGTCCCTGTGGTGCTGCGGGATTCCCCTGGGGACTGGCAGGAGTCCTGGGCCCGGCTCCTCTCCTCTTCACCCCAGCCTCTGCCTCGGTGCGGGGTGGTGTGTGTGTGTGTGTGTGTGTGTGTGTGTGCTGCGGGGGGTGGGGTGGGGGCTCGCTGATGGGCTGTGAGCTGGGATGGGCATGGCTCTGCCTCCCGCTTCCCTCATCCCGCCCACCCCGCAGTCTGCCTGGCCGTGTGGCGCAACCACCACATGAGGACCGTCACCAACTACTTCATCGTCAACCTGTCCCTGGCAGACGTGCTGGTGACGGCCATCTGCCTGCCAGCCAGCCTGCTGGTGGACATCACCGAGTCCTGGCTCTTCGGCCATGCCCTCTGCAAGGTCATCCCTTACCTACAGGTGAGCTCTGCCCGGTGACCCTCATCACCCCATCACCCCAAGTACAGAAACCATGGCCTTCCTGAAGTCTCAGGGACCCTCAGACTTGCCTTTCAGATGGGACACGGTCACTCAGCACATGGGTGGTGTCATTCTCTACTGTCAGTAAGAGCAGGCCATCAGCCCGACACTGGAGGACACAGCCCTAGCCCCACATACTCCTACAGAGACCCCACACACAGCCCCAACCCTACATACTCCTACAGAGATCCCCACACACAGCCTCAGGCCCACATACTCCTACAGAGATCCCCACATACAGCCCCAGCCCCACATACTCCTACAGAGACCCCACACACAGCCCCAACCCTACATACTCCTACAGAGATCCCCACACACAGCCTCAGGCCCACATACTCCTACAGAGATCCCCACATACAGCCCCAGCCCCACATACTCCTACAGAGACCCCACACACAGCCCCAACCCTACATACTCCTACAGAGATCCCCACACACAGCCTCAGGCCCACATACTCCTACAGAGATCCCCACATACAGCCCCAGCCCCACATACTCCTACAGAGACCCCACACACAGCCCCAACCCTACATACTCCTACAGAGATCCCCACACACAGCCTCAGGCCCACATACTCCTACAGAGATCCCCACATACAGCCCCAGCCCCACATACTCCTACAGAGACCCCACACACAGCCCCAACCCTACATACTCCTACAGAGATCCCCACACACAGCCTCAGGCCCACATACTCCTACAGAGATCCCCACATACAGCCCCAGCCCCACATACTCCTACAGAGATCCCTACACAGCCCCAGGCCCACATACTCCTACAGAGACCCCCACACCCCCCACACAGGCACAGACACAGACAGCCATGTTCGGACACATGCAGGGACCACCTACTCTGTGCCAAGTCTTGAGCTAGACATTTTCCATCCGTGATTGCGTTTCTTTCCATGAGAATCCTGCCAGGCGAATGGTATATTCCCACTTCGCAGGTGAGGCTCAGAGAGGGTGCATGATTTGCCCAAATCTCACAAGCCAGTATGTGGTGGAGCCAGGAGGTGCCCTGCACCTGGGCTGTGATCCCCTCATCCACTCCCCATCTCTGGGTGGCCCCTGAGAGAACTGACAGGGTGTCTCCACGGGGCAGGCCGTGTCTGTGTCAGTGGCGGTGCTAACCCTCAGCTTCATCGCCCTGGACCGCTGGTATGCCATCTGCCACCCGCTGTTGTTCAAGAGCACGGCCCGGCGTGCCCGTGGCTCCATCCTGGGCATCTGGGCTGTGTCGCTGGCTGTCATGGTGCCCCAGGCTGCCGTCATGGAATGCAGCAGCGTGCTGCCCGAGCTTGCCAACCGCACCCGGCTCTTCTCTGTCTGCGATGAACGCTGGGCAGGTAACGGGGGTAGCCTTGGGCAGGCACTCCTGAAGGGGGCACCTCTGGGGCACATTTCCTGGAGCAGGCAGCTGCCAGGGCACCCAGGCAGGTGTCTCTGAGAGGACACTTTAGAGGATACCTTCAGGGTGGGTACCTCCTCTGTAAAGACATCTGCTAGGGGTGCCTCAGGATGGACACCCTCAGGTTGGGCAACTCCAGCGTCTCTCTGCCAAGGTGCTCCTGTGGGGCTCAGCTGCCTGCTTTGGCCGTCGCCGCGGTCAGGTGGCTTTGCTACGCAGGGCAGGCTGGGGCCCAACCTCTGCCTCTCTTGGCCCCTGCAGATGACCTCTATGCCAAGATCTACCACAGTTGCTTCTTCATTGTCACCTACCTGGCCCCACTGGGCCTCATGGCCATGGCGTATTTCCAGATCTTCCGCAAGCTCTGGGGTCGCCAGGTGAGGCCCACTCTGGTGTCACTGCCTGGGCTGGGAGGGGATAGGGCACTGGTCTAAGGGAATAGACAGTCCCCTGCCTTAGAACATGCCATCCTGGCTGCAACCAGAGAGAGGAACGGCCCAGGCACTTTCAAACGCAAGGCTGAAGTGGCAGAGCCAACCCTGGAGCTGGACAGTAATGAACACCTTCCAGTATCAGGAGCTGCCATTGGCGGTCCCATGCACTTCCGGCCAGTCTTGGATCCCCTTAACCACCGTAAACAATCCCCAACTTCATAGGAGAACGCAGACTCAGAGGCAAAGTGGCTTCCCCAAACCCCTCAGCCAGGGCGGGGCAGGCCAGGCTCTCAGTCCGCGATCGCTGGGGTCCAGTGCTCAGTTCACCACAACAGCAGCACCCCCGTGTCGCTCGCCAAATCACGCACTTTCCTCACAATGTCTTCACGACCGTCTAACCAGAGCAGCAATGTTGCCACTTTACAGACGCTGAGTAGTGGCAGCCAGCTTGTCACAGCCAATGAGTGGCAGGGACTTCCTGGGCCCAGGGCCTGCCTTCTTTCCTCTATTACACACTGACCCACAGCAGGTTTTGTGGGGGCTGGGGGTGCTCAGAGGACCCCTGGCACCAGCAGGAGTGAGTCCTGGGCCCGTGTCTGGGCAGTGAGAGCACGCAGGCCAGAGCATGACCAGCCTTCCGTCCACCAACACATGCCACCTGCTCCTCACAGCCACCAGTCAAGAGGGCAGCAGTCGCTCTCTGATCTCACAGACTGGAAAGGACAGTGCGCTGAGCAAGGTCGCATAGCTCAGGAATGGCTGAAAGGCTCGGCCCCATTTCCTGCACTCTGGCCGCATGCCCTCTGCGGGGAGCTTCAGGTGTCTAGCGGTGGGAGGGGCTTCGAGGGCATCTGTGGCTGCTCCAGGAGCCTGGACCACGATAGGCTTGTGGGCGCCGACCGAGGCTGGGACCTGTGCTCTGAGGCCAGTCCAGTCCATGCTGTTCCCTGGCTCAGTCTTGCCGAGGCTTCCCCACAGGAAGATTCACCTGCACTCCACCCCCACAGATGGAGGAGGTGACCCCATGAGGATGGATGGGAGCTGGGAGGATGTTGTCAAGGGTCCCCTGCCTCATCTGTAACCAAGGGCCGATAATATCTTCCCCAAAGGCCTAATTGAGCCGATGGGAAATGAAAGCAGGTGTTCACACTCAGTCCAGAGTGTTGGTCTCTGTTATGTTAGGTTCCTTCCTATTGCAAGGGTTTGTTCCCTTCGCCCACCTCCACCTGCCCCAGGGTCCAGCCCGAAGCAGAGTCCAGCAAAGGGCCTGACCACCGAGGAGCTCCTCCCACCACCGCTGTCTCTGTGTGTGCCGGACAGATCCCGGGCACCACGTCGGCCCTGGTGAGGAACTGGAAGCGGCCCTCAGACCAGCCGGAGGAGCAGGGCCAGGGCCTGGGCGCAGAGCCCCCGCCGCGGGCCCGGGCCTTCCTGGCTGAGGTGAAGCAGATGCGCGCTCGGAGGAAGACAGCCAAGATGCTGATGGTGGTGCTGCTGGTCTTTGCCCTCTGCTACCTGCCCATCAGCGTCCTCAATGTCCTGAAGAGGTGAGAGCACTTGGGGAGAGCTTAGGGGTGAGGAGATGGTTATGGGGTCAGAGGAAGGCGCTGTCTTTGCTTTGGAAAAAGACCTGGCTTAACCCCAAAGCTATGGTATTACCTTGGGGCAGGTCATTTCTTGGAGCCTCAGTTCCCTCATCTGTAACATGTGATAGTAACAGTCCTGGCCTCCTAGGGCTACTGTGAAAATTCTTTCACCCACTCACTCACTCGTCAAATGGTAGGGCTGGGAACACAGTAAACAGCGCACAGTACAGAATCCCTGCCTTCGCGGAGGCCACATCCAACGGGAGAAAGAAATAAATATGCATTATAATGCCAGGCAGTGACAATTGCTATGAAAAAAAAAATATGGAGAGTGGATAGAGAGTGGTGGTGACAGGGGCTGGTGGTTTTATTTTTTAATCTTTTTAAAAAAGAGCATATGTTTTTAAAAGAAGACCTCTCTGAGGAAGTGACATTTGGCAGAGACCTGAAGGGAAGGATGAATGTTATGTCACTCTGGTGTCACTGTAGTCAGGGAGGATGATGAGGATAGATGAGTGAGAGGCCTCGGGGTGCAGGAAAAGGACACAGACTATTTGACATGAGACATCTCAGTGAGAGTTAGTGTGGCCACTTCCTGGCTGAGTGATCTTGGGCCAGTCCCTTGACTTCCCTGAGCCTGTTTGAAAAATGGCGTGTCTATGACTCACCAGGTTGCTGTGAAGATGGGTGAGAACATGGATGGGGAGACCCAGGGGGTCAGATAGCCGGTGACTGAGCAGATGTGCCCTGGTGCCTGCCTCTAGGTCCACTCCAGTCAGACTCTGTGCCCAAGAACCCAAAACTGTGGTCAAGACCCCAGACCCAGAGGCCCAGGGAAGGGGTGGATGGAAGGGGCAGTGGGAACTCCTGTACTTTATCGCCCTGTAGCTTATGAGCATAAACACATACACACGTCTGCCCCATCTCTGACTCTTCCCCGCGGTCCTAGGGTGTTCGGGATGTTCCACCAAGCCAGCGACCGAGAAGCCGTCTATGCCTGCTTCACCTTCTCCCACTGGCTGGTGTACGCCAACAGCGCGGCCAACCCCATCATCTACAACTTCCTCAGTGGTGAGTGGCCGAGGGCAGCAACAGTCCCCAGTCCCAACTGTGGCCAAAGGAAGCTGACCAGCACCCAGGCTCCAGGTTTGCAGATTATGCAGACCAGGGAGTGGGTGGGGAGGGCAGTAGTAGGACGGCTCGTCTCCACCCCCACCAGGTGTGTGCACAGCAGGACCTCCAGAGGGAAGCGGGCCTGTGGGAAGGGGGCCTGAGGGGTGGCTGCGTAATCAAGGCATCGTCGGGGCTCCAGGCATCACCAGCAGAGGCAGCCCAGGGCAGGGAGAGGGCTTCCCCATGCCCAGCTAGACACACTGGCAGAGGGGCCAGAATTTGGGGGAGGGGGCCCCATCCCTGGATCCCCCCTCCTCCAGCACCAGTCCTCCTGCTCCCCACTCTGGAAATCCAGGCCTCCCGGTCCCCCACCCCAACCTGGGCCTCCTCTCTCCTGTCCCGCACTTCCCATGCCCTCCACCTCCGTTTCCACACAGTCCCCCAGCCCAGCAAAAGGGTGACTCACCTGACTGCTGACTTACAGCCTAAAGAACTGGTCCAGATGACTGTTCAGGCCTGGACACAAATAATCTTCCAGAAAAGGCTGAAAGGGACCTGAGGTCAATATAATAACCCTCATGAGACCCAAGAATTACTGAACAAAGACTGGCCAGGTGGTCTCTAGCTCACAGAGATGCACGCTGCAGCAGGCACAGTGCCTTCCTTTTCAGTTACATTGACTGAGCACCTACTGTGTGCTAGGTAGGCCCTCTGCTGGGCACTGGAGGCTGGCGGGACGCTGAAACATGATCAAGGTTTCAGTTCCGGATAAAATCTGTCTCCCTGGTGCCCTGGCTGAACAAGGTGGCTGTGGTAGTCCCTCCTTCCCCACTCACCCTTCCCATTTAGACAAAAGGCTTTCGCGTTAGAACCAGGGCCAACGGCTAGCTGGTGACCTTGGGCAAGCCTGCACCTCTGTGTGTCATCTATGAAGTGAGGATAAAGGACCCCAGGCCCCCAGGGTGCTGAGGCACCAGCACAATGCCTGGTGTGAGGGCTGCTGCTGCTGTCATCTTCATTACCAGGGGACAGAGAAGGGAAAGCCTCCGTGAGCCCTGAGCCCCTCCACCTGCACGCCCAGGAGGGCAGAGATGATCTGAGGCCCCTGAGGCAGACACCAGGTTTACATGGTCAGAGCCGGGCTCAGAGCCAGAGCGCAGTCAAGGAATCAGATAAAAACTGCATTTCTCGTTGGGAAGCTGCTCCCGGCCTCTGTCCTCTCCCTGGCAGTGATGATGTGGCCCTGGGGCTCTCTCCATCCCACTCCACCCTCCCCTCCCACCCCCTCACAGGCAGCTTCCTGCTGCATCCGTCTCCTGATGGCTGTGTCTTCTGTCTCCCAACCAAGGCAAATTCCGGGAGCAGTTCAAAGCCGCCTTCTCCTGCTGCCTGCCCCGCCTGGGTCCCTGCGGCTCTCTGAGGACCCCCAGCCCCCGCTCCTCTGCCAGGCACAAGTCCTTGTCCTTGCAGAGCCGCTGTTCCGTCTCCAAAGTCTCAGAGCACGTGGTGGTCACCAGCGTCACCACGGTGCTGCCCTGAGCGAGGCTGCCCTGTGGCTCCAGGGGGTGCAACCCGTCCTCTGCCTGGACTGCTCCTCTGGCTGCTGGGGGACCAGCCCTGACCGCTATGGACACAGTGAGACCAGGGTTCCGGTCCTGGTTTTCTACCTGTTTGACTCTGAGCAAGTAACACCCCTTCTCTGAGCTGTGTCCCCTAAACGGGATTGATGTGAGGATTAAGCATGCTCAAGAAAGTGGAAAGCTCTCTGTAAATTGTAGTGTCGTGGACAAGATTCTCATTGTATTCCTCACTCGGCTGTCCCTCACAGCACCATCGATCCTCATCATCCTTCCAGAGCTTGGCCTTCTTCCCCAAAAACCCCCTCCTCCTTGACTACAGGCCTTCCCTGGAGTCTCCTGGGAGGGCCCCGCAACCTTCCCGTCCAGCCCAGTGACTCCCTAAGCCCAGGCTGCACTCGGCCAGCCCTGTCCGCTGCCCGCCTGAACGAACGGGGCCCAGCCCTTCCCTGTGGGAACACAGCCCCACCCTCACCAGGTGCCGCGTGCACACACCACAGACTGGATCCTTCGGCTTGTGGTGTGATAAAACGCTCTCCATGTGACCATTTGGCGTGGAGGCCAGCAGCCCAAAGCAATTGTAATTAAAAGCTGGCACTGAATGTTCCCTTTCCTTGTCATTGCACAAAATCTGTGCCTCTTAAAAGCGAGGAAGGTGGGGAAGTCGGGGTGGGGTGGGGTGGGGAGAGAGGACAAGGCGCATGGAATGCTGTCTGCTGACTACTCCCACCTCCATCCCCCACACCGATCCCTGTGGCTCCTGGCCAGGCCTCAGGGCACACGTGGCGCTGCTCCCTCAGGCAGTGCCCATTCTGAGGCCCAGGACCTCAACCCTTGACATATCTGTCTGCTCATGGGCCCAGTGGGCGATGGGAGGTAAGGGGGGCAGGGTGGGCAGACAGCAGAGTAACAGACCGACTTCCTATTATCATCGCCTTCTTGGATATCGGGGCTTTGTTTATTCACTGGGACTCACAGGATAAAGGGAAAGCCAGACTTGGCTGGACGTGCTCCGCCTGCCACCGAGATGATTAGAGGGCTGCCAGGGGCCCTGCGCCTTGTTGTCGGGGCAGGAGGGGGAGCACAGACGGAAGCGCTGCTCTGAGGAGTGGGAGGCATCTGGCAGAGGCCGGCCGGGCCATGTGCACTGATTAAAGCCACAGCCCCCCTCTGACCTCACCCATCAGGAAGTGGGGCAAAACCATGGTCTTGACAGGGGCCCAGCCCAGGAATGGTAAGCACCCCTCCTCGCAGGCATCACCAGGACACGTGGAAGGTGTGGGCCGTCACCTGCTCTCTAGATGACTCACCAGCCCTGCACATCGTGGGCGTTTCCCCAGATGTGCAGCTGTGGTCAGCTGGGCTGGGCTGTCCTGCCCATTTTACAGTCCTTTGGCCTTAGGATCCAGAGCTGTTGGTCAAGCTTGTAGCCAGGCTTGGAAGTGCAGTGTGCAGAATGAGGTGTGAGGGCTGGCCCCACGCTCAGCACCAACTGTGCCCACAAGGACCAAGCTGGGTCCTAGGCTCCTCAGCCCCAGCTGAGCACAAGGCCGATATGACAGGCATCGTTCTAAAGGTGATTTCAGTAGACACTTGGCTCAGTGGGAACAAAGAAACAACAGAAGCTTCCCCTACTCTCTGCTGGTTGAACCCAGTGCCATGTGCGCCTTATGATGAACTGGAGAAAATTCAGGGACGTGACCAGGATGACAAGGGGAGAGATGCTCAGTGAGAAGCTGAAGAGCCCAGGACCGGGGAGGGGGGGAATGTGTGGCAGATTCCAGGCATCTAGAGGGTTGGCAAGCAGAGGCTGGACTCACATGGGGCCATGAGGGGCTCGAGCTCTGGATGGTGGCTGGCCTCTGGGAATGCATCTAATTCTACGACTCTAACCTATAGAGAATGGGACTGAACTGCCCAGGCCAACATACCTGCTGGTCCTCACTGAGCTGCCAAAGAGCCGTAGTTTCTTTCCCCAGCCGTCCACTGCAGAGGAGAGCCCGGCCGAGGGCTTGGGAGTTCTTACCTTCACCCCAAAGCAAAAGGATTCTCACACCATCACCCGTGATAAGGTCCCCCAGGCAAACCAGGTGTCTGGTGTTTGGGCTTTGGACTGAAATTCTGTCAGCTCACTATGGACATTCCGTGTAGACTGGTTATCGTGCTGATCGGAAAAGCCAGCAGACCAGTACAGCTGTCTGGGCTTAATAAACACGGGGGGAAAGTTATGACTTAATAAGTGCAGTTTGTCTGGAGGATAAAACCAGGGCTCGAGAGAATAAAAAGGCCAGGCTGTAAAGTTTGGAGTGGCTGCGTCCAGCCCAGAACGCCAGCCCTAACACAGTTCTAAAACACAGAATCGGCCTCTTGAGCTGAGCCCAGCCCCCTATCCTCCAACTTCACCCTGATGAGTGGCAGCAGCCTCAGGTAGACGACGCCCCCTCTGCTGCTGCTTTTTGCGTGGCGTGGTCCACAGTAGATGCTTAAATCTTTGTTGAATGAAAGGATTAATGAGTGACTGAACAGATGAGCACATAAACCTGTAGCTGGGAAGGTATGGTGGAAAATGTGGAACAGAGTTCATCCTTTTATTGAAGCTTACAGTTTCACTGAACTTTTGGCTCTGAATGAAAAGGGCATTGGCAGAGGGAGGTGGCAACTGTCCCCTGGGGACTGAAGCCAGGCAGAGTGGTGGGCAAGGGAGGGGTCCAAGCTGAAGAGTGCAGCAGCCTGGCCCAACATGCCCAGAGAGCAGTCTGCCCAAACTCCCCGAGCCGGGACAGCCCCAGGTGGCTAGGAGTTGACACACACGACTGTGGACATGGGACGGGGGGTGGGGAGGAGTGGAGTGCAAGCCCCTGGTCCCTTGGGCACATCTTTTTCACGCTTGTCAGATTCCACTTTGGAGAAACTGGCTTCATTTGATAGGACTGCGCGGGTTCGGGGACACAGGTGCTCATAGTGAAACGCTGATGAACACTTATGTTGGGGCACAGAAGGGAAAGATAGAGGCTGGAGCTCAGCCGATCACAATGACTGGTATCTCCTGCTCCTGCTGCAAGGCTGTGCCACTGACATGCTCAGGGCTGAAAGGATATGTAACTTCCAGTCCTCTCCTACATCAAGCCCAGGACCCCACTCTTTGGTGGCTATGACACAGGGGTCCCGGCCCTCTTGGCGAACAGCGCTGTATCAGGAGGAGCAGGAAAAGGAGAGCGGCCCACAGGCTTCTCCCACTCCGAAGAGCCAGGAGAGGTGCCCCAGTGCACGCCACTCTCTACGGATGGGCTGGGTCAGAGCATCCGAGAAGCGGTCATGGTGACGAAGTCCTCGAAGCTGAGCCGAACGTTGCCCTGCATAGCGGTGTCCTTCTCCCGGAAGGCCTCGGTCAGCACCTGCAGCTGGGTGCACACCTGGATGAAGCGGTCTAGCTGCATGGCGGGGTTGGCGGAGCGCGGGCAGTAGCGGGAGACCAGGAGCTGGCTGAACTGGGGGCTCAAGTTGTAGCCCATTTGGGACAGAGCTGGAGAGGAGGGGCACACAGAGCAGACACAAAACCCATCGTGAGCACTGCCATCGGCCAGCTCCACAGAGCACAGCACTTCAGGGGACTTTGAGGGATCAAGCACCGAAGGAGGAGAGGACAGAAGTCCCAAGGGTCTGTCCAGGATGGTAGCAGCACAGCAGGGGCTCTGCCTGGACGCTCCTTAGCTGGAAGGCCTCGTCCCTTTCTCTGAATCTCCATTACGATCTGTCAGTCAGGGGCTCCTGGGGCCCCAGAATGGCACCAGGCCACCCATGCTCAGCTCTGACTCGTCCGCGTTACAGAAGGAAGTCTGAGCCCCTAGGACCACTTGGCCGGTGTGACCAGCAGAGGCAGCACAGCACAGGGTCCCGAGGACCTGCTCGGGCGTCAAAACAGCCCCTCGGCAAGTGACTTAGCCTTGCTAGTCCTCTGACTTACCATCTCTAAATGGGAACAATACTTACCTGGTCATTTCAGTAAGGATGAAAGGAGATCATGTAAAGCACCTGGCACAGTGCCTGACACATAACAGACGCTCAGTAAGTGTTGTGACAAATAAGAACATCATCACCCACCCAGCAAGGCTGTGGGCAGTCCCAAGGTCACAGCCTACGTGCCGCTGCCCATGTCCCTCTGCCTG
>NW_006300377.1:6263301-6266712 GCF_000327345.1 Myotis davidii | reverse complement strand
GGGGGGGGGGGGGGGTGAGGAAGAGAGAGAGAATAAACAGTACCTAGCACATGAGGAGAATGAATAATGTAACATGATGAAAGTACATATTACAGTGCTTAGCCAGCATTCATTCAATAACTACTAGTTTGGCTGTGATAACGTCACCCTTACCAATATTTACTCTGCAAAGGAGTAGGAGATCAGTACAGGCCCTCTCCTCTCCCTTCTGCCAGGGTGCAGACATGGTGAGCTCCGCCCCTCCCCACCACAGAACTTTAGTAGGACTGAACTCCACAGCCAGGGCAAGGGGCTGGGTTCTCTGGGGATCCCTTTCCCTCTCTCAGGTGGCAAAGCTGCCTATCAGGTTCTCATCAGACCACTAACACCCTTCCTCTCAGCAGTGGTCGCCAACCTTTCAGACCTCACAGACCACCAGCTGGCGACCGCTGCTCTAGAGTCAGAACTGGAACCAGACCTGGAGCTGTGGCCGCTGGTCATCTTACCCAACTGCAGCATTGAGAGTGGTCTGGGCCCACGTGGGGAGGGTAACTGCCTTCTGGCAGAGCCAGCAACAGAAGCCACCTTTCTGAGCCCCTATACAGGGCTTTTCCCATTCCGCACGCTAGAGACGAGCGGAGAAAGCCACACACACCACACATCCTGGTTTCACAGGACCCTGGGCTACTACATTTCCATCCCCAAGGCTCTGGAGGCCGGGCCTGTCTCACCTGGCACTGCCGGGAGTGCCATCATCAGGAGTCCAGCCCTGACCCCGGACCCAGCTGTCCCCTTGCCCTGGGTCTTGGTTCAAAGCCGCAGCCAGGCCACAGAAGGGGAGGAGTAAGTCTGTGCTGAGGCCTACATTTAGCAGGGCAGTGGACATTGGCAGTCAGAGGCTAGAGAAAAGGCCCTGCTCTGCTTAGAGAGGGCAGAGAACACGGCACTCACCTTGCTGCAGCTCTGTGTAGCTGATGGAGCCCGAGCGGTCTCGGTCGTACTGCTGGAAGAGGTTCCTCCAGTGCTGGATGAACTTCCACAGGGCTGAGAAGCCGTGGATGTCCATGCGGCCTGCCTTGGTCTTATCAAACATGTCTTGGGGGGACGGGGAAAGAGGGAAGGAAGGCTTCAGGGCTGAGGGCCAAGGGTCTCAGGCAGCCCTTCTCCTCAGGCTGGATGGAGTAGGAGACTCCACAGAACCACAGGCCCAAGGCCCAGATGCCTCTACCCACGACTTACCTTCATCAGGGGCCACAGCAGCCCCCGCCCTGGCCACCCTTCCAGAACTGCATTCTCTCTGCAGCTTGGCAGATGACCCCTCCCTGCCATCTCCTACCAGGGCATGGATCCCATTCTGAAGAATGGGAAATGGAGTGAGCCTGTGACTCAGCAGGGCCTAGAACTCGAGAAAAGATCTCAGGGGAAGAGCTCTCAGTCTAGGAGATCGCTCCTTGAACCCAGTTTTCTGTCTGAAATCCCCCCCTGGCTAAACGATTTTTCCGAGAATGGTCACCCACCCACCTACTGTCAGACAGCGGGTGGCTCTGCCCCGAGCCTGAGCCCACAGGGCAGGGCTGTACTCACTTATCATCATGAGGCATGTCTCGTCATTGAACGTGGACCAGTTGGAGTTGACCAGGGCCTGCTTCAGCTCCTTGACAGAGATGTAGCCACTGTGATCGGAGTCCACTGACTGGAACCAGGAGTACGCCTCAGGATCCACATTGGGAGGGGGGCCACCTGCAGGAAGGGGTGCAAATCAGGGAGTCAAACGAAGGTCTCGAGGCCAATCGCAGAAATGCTGGTAAGAGCCAGTCTAAGTGCCTTCCTGTCTAGGGGTTCTCTTATCCACAAAGATCTAAGGGGACCTACTCCTTCTCTTTTATGGCCCTGCTCACTCCACTGTGTACATGTTTTTAAACCACCTTCCTGGTTAGACTTGGAGCAACCTCTGGGCAGGAGCCTAACTCCTCTGAATCCCCAGGGGCGAGTACAGAGGCAGGCACAGAAAGGTAAAGTGCTCAATTCATGCCGAGATGGCCTCAGTATAACAGCACTCCAGACCCAAAGGCCTTTCCTACCTCCTCACCTGAATCGCTTCTTCCTTCCGTCAACCCAAGACCCCTCAGAGTCTCAGGCCCCAGCCCCCATTTTATAGCCCCTGGCTATTTAAATTCTCTGTGTAGCAGTTTTCTTATCTGTAAAATGAGGCCACAATAGCATTTACTTCATAAATTATGAAGATATAATTATATGAAAACCCTTATATCAGCGCCTGCTACAAGCTAACCACTATGTGACTGCAGCTTATTAGTGTTGTGTGTGTCTGCTGGGAGTATGTACGGTAAGTAGCTTTGTGTGTCTGTCAGTAGATGGAGGAAAGGATCACTCACTTGAAGAGACATGTGGAGTGAGCTGGAGAGTAGGGGAAAGGATGAGAGATGAAAGTGGAGAAGCACAGACTATCTTATGAAGACCAGAATGACACAGTACTGCTAAACCTAATGACTTAACTGGCCACAAAAAGGGCCCCTTCGCACAGGCGGTATCAGAGACAGCCACGGGCCCTTCTGGAGCACAGAAACCACCACCCAGTCCCAAAGATGAGGCCAGAGGTTTGCCTGATGGAGGGACTATCTAGCTTCCTTGAATGGGAAACGAGGCAGCCCCACCATCCTTCCTAAAACAGCAGCTGTGCCATGGGGAGTGAGGGCCACAGCCCCCAGAGGGACAGTCTCTGTAACAGGTGGTCCCTGCAGTTTGCATAGAAGAGCCCGGGCTCTGAAAGCAAAGAGCTCTGACCCTTACTAGTTTGTGCGACTTCAGACTAACTGTCTCCTTTTTTCAGACCTGCTTCCCGAGGTGGTTGTGATGATAAAACCAGATAACAGCAACAGCAAGTTTTAGCAAAAGGCCTGGAATGTGTGCAGTCCCATTTCCACGAGGAAGGAATACTCAGTAAAGTGGATCTGAAAGGATGACAGAGCTGTTACAGGGAGAAGAAAAGACACAGAGGCACAGAGTACGTTCAGAGTACTCTGAGGGGTCCTGGGTTGATGGGAGGGAGAAGCAATTCAGGTGAGGAGGCTGGAAAGGCCCTTTGGGTTTGGAGTGCCATCCGGTATTTCCAGTGGGCGGTGGGCACCTTTACTGGCCAGCCCTGTCTTACAGAGCAGTGGTGCTCCAACCTGAGATCCCGGACTCAGTGGGGCTGAGGTGGGGCTTCCGGTGGAGTCCCATTCTTTTTGCAGGTGATATATGGATCGCACTTTAGAGCACTGCTCCAGGAGCCACTAGCCGCACTGCAGAGGAGGCAATGGTGGATGGCCGGCTGGGTGAAGAGTTGCAGAGAGAGCAGCTAAGAGCCTAAGGCACATCCTTCCTTTCTTCTGCAGCCCCAGAGATTATCTCTGGTCTCAGGCCCTGGAGGGA
>NW_006300377.1:6256275-6263264 GCF_000327345.1 Myotis davidii | reverse complement strand
CTCATGTAGGCTCAGAGACAAGATTTTGAAAGGATGAGGAAATCCACCATGAAGCTGCTGAGCTAAAAGCAAAGGGCCAAAAGCTCTGGGCTCTGCCAAGATAAACGCCACCACTCAGTGTTTAGAACCCCACGGTCTGCACATCCCCCTCAGAGGCTCCTGCCTGGGTACATCTGTTAAGATGCTGCAGCTTCCCAGCAATGCCATTCCCAGGAGGCCCTTCAGGTTCACCAGACGGATTCTAGGCTGCCGTGGTCTCCTGGGAACAGCATATGGTGAAGAGGCTATGAGTGTGGGAGGAAACCGGGGACTGGGAATTCACCTCCCCTGGCCCGAGACCACTCAGAAATCTTCACTGAGCCCAAAACCCTCACCCAAGATTCTCTGCCTCCACTGAATAGCCAAGGCCCCTTTCCCTCCCCATGTTGTCCAGTACCTCACCTTTAGTATCTCTGCTCTTCATCCCTCCCCTAACTCATCCCACCATCTGCCTGCCTCAGCATCTGTCAGTGGTAAGGCCCTTGCCGTATCTGCTATTACATTACATGCTGTCACCTCTCTGCTAAGAATGTCTCAGTACAAGTCCTCTCAGAGAATATTGCTTATTAAGCCCTTCCCATATGCCAGACACTGTGCTCATGTTTACCTGCACATTCTTATTTTATCCTTATTAACAATGTTCTGAGGGACACTCGCCCATCTTACAGATGTCAACACTAAGGCTTAAAGAGGTAAAGTAATCTGGTCAGGTCAGTAGGTTGTCTGATCTCAAAAGCCCAAGCGTTCAATAGCTACACTCCTTGCCTTTCTACATATGGTAGTCAGTCTCCCACAGAAACGGGCTTCTCCCCATGATAGGCTGTATTATCTCCAATTATTTGCTCACCTATGCCCTGCCCCCACCGCCTCCCCTGTAAGAGCATTGTCCATCCTCTCCACTGCCTGGTGGCTCGCAGAGCCCCTCCATGAGGAGTATCCACTCCCATCTTATTGGTAAGAGGCTGGACCAGGGGGGGTGGTTTGGCCAAGAGAACGGGAGTGGGAGATATAAAGTACTTGAAAGCAGAGACTTTAAGAGGCATCACGCATACCTGCTGACTCTCCTGCTCTTTTGTATCTGCAACAAGAACAAATCTCCAATAACGGCTGTTCCTCCAGCCTGGAGCCTGGAAAGAAAAGACACGTGGGGCAGACTCTCAGCAGCCAAGCCCACAGCTCTGACACGTAAGCAAGAGTAAATGAGTGTGAGCAAGCAACGGAAAGTGATGTTTGCTGCTTAGCCAGAGAGATGGAGTTGTTGTTCCACAGTGAAGCTGACTAAAACACTTCTATTCTGCTGATGCACACTGAAGCTAGAAGCAAGATGCCGGGCTGCCTTCACATCCACTGGAAGGACAAGGATGGGCCCTGGGTAACTGAGAACAAGGTCAGAGGCATCTGGAGCCCCAAATCCCTACTTACCTGGAGGAGGTCCCTGACCATAAGGCGCAGGAGGCGGGGGACCGTAGGAATTTGGAGGTGGCTGACCATAGGGGGTCCCTGAGGCTGCACCACCATAGGGTCCTCCTGGAGCTCCAGAGGGGTATCCATAAGGCCCTCCAGGGGCAGGACCTCCTCCATAACCACCACCAGGGGGCACCCCGCTGCCATATTGCCCTCCACCAGGGTAGTAGCTACTCGGAAGGGCTCCAGGCGCTTGTTCTCCAGCTGCTGAGGAGGCCTGTAAGAAGAGCAAGATACCAGTCTGAAAACCACTAACATAAGAAGAAAAAGTTCTAACAACAGTGTTGGGCATAAAGAAAATGATCAATAAATCCTTATTAAATTATTATTATCATCACCAGAAAAGCCCTGTGCAGTAAACTCAGGCGGAGTTATAAGGAGAGTGACAAGTTCTGAAGGAGCTCACAGTTAGCAGGAGAGGCATGGAAATCCTCTGTGTAACACCTAACACCTAATGAACCCGCATAAGGAAATAGGTGTTTAAAATGGACGCATAAGTCATGTGCCACGGATCACAAATGAGATGCTGAAATCAAGGAGGGTTTCCCTAAGAAAGCAGCGTTTGAACTGAGACTTAAAAATGAAAATGATTCCCAAGAGAGTTGGAGAGGCATGGTCACCCAATTTACTAGTAACCTCTTCAGCCAAAACTGGGGAAGGGACTTGCTCATATCACACTACTAGAGGCCCAGTGTACGAAATTGTGCACAGGTAGGGTTCCCTAGGCCTGGCCGGCGATCAGGGCCAATCTTTAGGGCAACCAGCAGGGCGATGGGGGGTGGGGAGGGAGGCCCGTTGGCACTGACCTTGGCCAGTCTGGCGCTGCCTGCTCACCAGCTCCACCCCCCACCACTGCCACAGGTCGCCTCCCTCTGCAGAATGACCAGCGGGGTGATGGGGGGGGGTCCCCACTGGCACCCACCTTAGCTGGCCTGGGGCCTGCGGGCTGGGGCAGCCCCTTCATTGAGCGTCTGCCCCCTGGTGGTCAGCATGTATCATAGCAAACAGTAGTTCCACCATTTGGTCGATTTGCATATTAGGCTTTTATTATATAGAATGAGTTGAAGGTAGAGGCGGAGCTAGATCACTCCCCACCCACACCCAAACCCAAAGACTCCCACTGCTCCTGCTACAGCATTCTTTCCTTAAGCAATAGGGAACAAGATTCCAGGGTAGGATAGAAAAGGGGGTGGGGACTGTGCAAAGTCTGGGCACACCCAAAGAACAGGCTGGACACCAAGCCAGGAAGTAGCTGCTCCACAATAAGCCCTATGAACAAAGCCATAAACTACATCTGGCACAGGGCACTCTCAGAAATGCCCTGAGGCCAACAAAGCAGGGGCTGCCAGACAGGTCTTCTGGCCTTCCCTCTCACATACTAGGGGCCCAGTGCAGCCTGGCAGCAACTGAACCCTTTCCTTTCCGCCCTGCATTAAAGCCCTCATGTGTACAGTTTACAAAGCACTATCACATACACACAAATGCTCCTGGCAGAATCCTGTCAACAATCCTTGCCACGACCTGCACGGCAGGTTCAGGAGGGACTGCAGGAGGGCCAATGCACAATGAAGTCACTATTCAAGAAATAAGTTTTAAGCATGGGGGCCAGGTGGAACTTCTTTTGGGAGAGGAACCATGAATCTTAGTCTTGCCTTTTTTATTCAGCGTGGTCATACAATTGCTTTTAGAAAAGCATGTAGGCAAAGCACATAGTAAGCAGATAGTATCGAAGGTCGGTAGAAGTCATTAAACATTTACTCAAAGATTATCAGGTCAGGGAATGCTTCCAGACACCGCAATTTCAGCAAGAGCAATCTGTGCTGGCATCAGCCCTGCTGATGCCCAAGGTTTATGGGTTTCCAAATTCCTTGTTGCACTTTCATGCCAATGCTGCTATGTGGTGGTCTCTGGCATCTCCCTTTTGTTTTCTTAATAAATCTTGAAAAGTGTATGCCGTCTGTAGGGCTTGAGTCTTTTTGAGACTTTTCATTCACATTTGCAGCCTAAAAATAAACACACAAACCCAAGAGTAAGAAAGACAATAGTGCCCTGACTGGTTTGGCTCAGTGGATAGAGCGTCAGCCTGTGGACTGAAGGGTCCCAAGTTCGATTCCGGTCAACGGCATGTACCTGGGTTTCGGGCACACCCCCAGTGGGAGGTGTGCAGGAGGCAGCTGATCGATGTTTCTAACTCTCTATCCCTCTCTCTTCCTTTCTGTAAAAAAATCAATAAAATATATTTTTTTAAAATAAAAGTACATATGTGATTCATGTCATAATTCTTTAAAAAAAAAAAAAGAAAGACAATAGTGGTTATGCTAAAAGGTAAATGTAGGGAGATCCAATGAAAAGGATTGAATTTTTCCATGTCCATTTTAAATTGTTGCCAGGCAGCTAAGGAACTAGTCTGTAAGTTTGCCTGGGATAATTGTGCAATATGTTGTAATTCTAAAATATCAAGGGTTGTGTTACCTTTACGCTAAGTACCAAGAAGGTGATTTTTTACTGATTCCCAGGGGTGTAAGGTGCTGTTATAGGGAAAGGGGGTCACACAAATCTGGGAAAAAATTATGTAGGGACATTCTTTGCTCTTAGCTGTGGATTTTATCACTCATTCATAGAACTGTAGATTTTAGTGCCGATAATTCTATTTCAATTCTTTTTTGTATGGACAAGGTCTTAGTTACATTTTTCTTAACTTGTTGTACGAACTGAAAAGTTTGAACAGTTTGTACCATGGATGAAGCAGCAATTCCCACAGAAGTAAGTAACAATACTAGAGCAAAGAGTCCTGCAATTGACATGCCAAGGAATTTTTTTTTTGTCATTTTAAGGTTTTTACCAGGTCATGTAACAGTTGGTAGGGTTGATGAGATTCCCAAGGCTTGGTTAGGTTAGTAGGAACCCAAGCGAAGGCGGTGTCTTAATATCACGAGGGGATCCTTTCGACAGGTGGAATTGACACAATGGGATAGTGTGCAGCCTGTGCACGACACCTTATACCAGTGGTTGGCAAACTGCAGCTCGACAAACCGCAGCTCGCGAGCCACATGGGGCTCTTTGGCCCCTTCAGTGTGGCTCTTCCACAAAACTAGTGCAGTGGGCGGCAAACTGGCCCCTTGAGTGTGGCTCTTCCACAAAATTCCATGTGCGGGCACGCACGTACAGTGCGATTAAAACTTCGTGGCCCATGCCACAGGGGCAAAGAGCTGCATGTGGCTCGCGAGCCGTGGTTTGCTGACCACAGCCTTATACAATTAACTTGCATTAAGGCACACCTGGATGGGGCCCGAGAGGAGTACACAAAGATCAGATACACAGGTGGTGGCAAATATTGTCTTATTGGGAGTTCCCCATCAGATGTAAGTATGAGTAGAGTTATTTAAGCTAGAGTGATAACTGTACCATTCTATAGGTGCAAGTGCAGCAGCTAATTTCCAGTATGTGTTTTGTAGGGGCCAGTGATCATGTTGTAATTGAGATCCAACAAATCCTCCTCCATGCCATGAGGTGGAGTGATTAGATTCAACATGTAGGTAGGACACAGTCCCTTTCCATTTTAAGGTGTGATTGCTACTATATGCAGACCCATGGGGACACCAATTCACAAAGGAAAAACTATTATTAAGATTGTTGTTGGTGGGGTAGGCACTATAACAGTCTTGCCAATTAATTTCTTCCCCTGTGGGGTACCAGTTATAAAAATTTTTACATAATGGCTTAGCGGGGGGATATCTTAGTGTTACATTTTCTGTACCTCTTCTGGGGCAACCAGGGATAGATGTACATGGGCTTTTGCCCCCCGCCCCCACTTCCTTTGGGGTCTATGCTAACCAAAGACCTCTCTTTAATTCTACACACAAAGGTGCAGTAGTTTGTCATACAAAAGGGAAGCTGTGTGGTGACACCCATATGATTATAGTTTGCCCAGATACTTCGTTGTCCTATCTGTGGTCCCCTGGGATGAACAAGGTGCTTGATATTATTGGTGACTATACTAGGCGGGAGATCAGCCCAAGTTAGGGGTCTCATCCATGGAGGGTCAGGAACCTAAGTCTAATACAATTCCCCATGTATCCCTCGTAGTTTTACCGCACAACTGATGACTGCTAGTGTGGCAAGGAAAACATTCTCAGGTGTTCTTGGGATTCTTGTATCCTCACAAACTTGCTCAGCTTTATGAATTGTCTTCTTCACCATCCCCCATGTCATTTCCAAACTGTCTCTTGTCTGCTTCGTTCGCCTCGCACTCCTTATCTTCTGCACGAGGTTTGGGGTTAGTGCTACCTGGGGGCAGGGTGTTTGATTGTCTGCGGCCACAGGTACAGGTTGAGGTGGTACAGGTTGAGGTGGTACAGGTTGAGGAGGTACAGGTTGAGGAGGTACAGGTTGAGCAGGTACAGGTTGAGCAGGTACAGGTTGAGGAGGTATAGTTTGAGGTTTTGGGTGCAAGGTCCTCAATAGTTTGGTCAGTTCCTCCCGTGGATCCATGTTGAAGTTTGATGTTCCTTGCAGGAATCCACACAGGCTTGGAGGAGTTTCCTGGAAATACACAAGCATATTCTCGACCAAATGTTAACAAAGGGTCGGGACCCTTCCATAAATCAGACTCTGGATCCTTCCACCTGACAAAGCCTTTTTCCTTTGGCTCATCACAACACCAGTGTAGCTTCATTGGGGTCTTACCATGAACATTACAAGTGAAAAAATTTAAGGTAATTAAGGTTTGGTGTAGCCTACCTACAGGAGATTTCTCTAGTATTTCCCCTTTTTGTTTTTCAAGTTGGGATTTTAGCCACTGATGTTGGCGTTCTATAATTGCCTGTTCTTGGGAGTTGTATGGTATTTCTGTAATGTGTTGAATTTTTCATTTTGTATAAAATTGCTGGAAATGACAGCTTGTGTATGCAGGTCCATTGTCAGTTTTAATAATTTTTGGAATTCCCATGACAGCAAAAGAAGTTAGGCAATGATTAATGATTTGTTTTGCCATTTTCCCTGTAGATGTGGTGGCCCAAAGGACCTTTAAAAAGGTTTCTACAGAGACATGCAATGCCCCAAGACATCCAAAAGGAATATAATGCATTACATTCATGTGTCAGATACGTTCCCTTTTCAATTCTTGAGGGTTAATTTCTGTATTAGGCCCTTGAGGCAGATGTAACATACAAGTGGGACATTCCTTGATAATTTGTTTATCCTGCTGTCGAGTGACTGAGAATTATTTAGATAACTAGAGGCCCGGTGCACAAAAATTTGTGCACTTGGGGGGAGGAGGTCCCTCAGCCCAGCCTGTGCCCTTTCGCAGCCCGGCAGCCCTTGGGGGATGTCCACTTGCCAGCGGGGAGCAGGCCTAAGCTGCAGTCAGACATCCTTAGCGCTGCTGAAGAGGCAGGAGAGGCTCCCACCACCACGGCTGTACTGGCAGCCATCAGCCTGGCTTGTGGCTGAGCAGAGCTTCCCCGCTGTGAGAGCGCACTGACCTT
>NW_006300377.1:6253753-6256006 GCF_000327345.1 Myotis davidii | reverse complement strand
GTTAATTTGCATATCCTGCTGATTAGCCAATGTTTGTCTATTAGATAGGATATTTTGGCAGGCTGATGTAAAAGCTGATGAGATTCTGTGGCTTGCTGTAATGAAATGACTAACTGATTGGCATATACATTTTCTTTTGTTAATTGACCAGGCAGGGTGATGAGCCCTGATATCCTGTTTAATAAAAGGGTAATATGCAAATTGACCCTAATGGCAGAACGACTGGTCACTATGATGTGCATTGATCACCAGGGGCAGATGCTCAACACAGGAGTTGCCCCCTGGTGGTCAGTACGCTTCCACAGGGGGAGCGCTGCTCAGGCAGAAGCCAGCTCATGGCTGGCCAGCGCAGCATCTCCTGCCTCCTCGGCAGCCCTAAGGATGTCCAACTAACGGCTTAGACCCACTCCCTAAGCCATTAGTCAGACATCCCCCAAGGGCTCCTGGGCTCCCAAAGGGATGTCTGACTGCCAGCTTAGGCCTGATCCCCCCTCAGGGAGCGAGCCTAAGCCAGCAGGTGGACATCCCCCAAAGGGTTGTGGACTGCAAAAGGGCGCAGGCCGGGCTAAGGGACCTGCGCCTCCCCCCCACCCCCCGCCCAAGTGCACGAATTTTCATGCATCAGGCCTCTAGTGAGTAATATAAAAGGGATATTGTCTTTGCTGTACAATTTGCTGTACTGTTTAAATAGTATAGACTTTAATCGAGCATTTTCAATTTTGTTTACTAGGCCAGTAGCATAGGCCAAATTAGAAATATTGAGAGGCTTCTGAAATTTTGCAATGCAGCCTTGATAGCCTTTAATTCAATTCTTTGTACAGAAGTGTGACTAGTGTGGATGACTTGGTCTGACTTTTTTGTATGATAAGCAGCCTTACCATTAGAGGAACCATCAGTAAAAATAGTTAATGCTTCAGGACTAGGTTCCTGTCTAGTATTTTTTGGTATAATAATGGGGTGTAATATAAAAATTGTAGTAATTTGTCTTTTAGTAGATGACAACTAAGTTTCCCTGAATATTCATTTATTCCAATTTGCAAATTTAAATCAGTCTGCAATAAGGTTTCTAACTGCTTCCAGGTAAGGGGAGGATAAATGTACTGGGGCTTTTCTTCTTTAAGCTGCCTGCAGTGCTTTTGGAGTTGAGGTCTTAATTGAGCCACGAGTTCTATATATGTAACCACAGTTCTAAAACTGGGTTTGATGCCCTAGGTCCGTGGTTGGCAAACCGCGGCTCACGAGACACCTGCGGGGGTCGGCAAACTTCGGCCCCCGAGCCACATGCGGCTCTTTGGCCCCTTCAGTGTGGCTCTCCCACAAAACACCACGTGCGGGCGCGCAATTACAATGCGATTGAAACTTCGTGGCCCATGCGCAGAAGTCGGTATTTTGTGGAAGAAGCACACTCAAGGGGCCAAAGAACCGCATTTGGCTCGCGAGCCGCAGTTTGCCGACCACTGCCCTAGGTGAATTTACTTAATAATAGCAGGAGAGTCCTTATTTTGGAAGATGACCCACGTGGGACTGTTTATAGTAGGATTAATCGGTCCTAACACAGGCAACTTAGGCTGTACCCGTGCTACTTGGGCTGAGGATATTGCCTGTTTAAGCTTTAGTAACTACTCCCTAGCTTTATCTGCCAACATTTGGGGCGAGGAAAGATCACAGTTACCCCTAGGTATATTGAATAAATTTGTCATTGTTTCTGTAGAGATTCTTAAATAAGGTCTTAACCAATTAATGTCCTTTAATAATTTCTGAAAGTCATTCAGGGTTTTAAGGCAATTTTTTTGTATTTCTACCTTTTGAGGCTTAATACATTGATTTTTAATTATGGTTCCTAAGTATTTGAAGGGCGTTTCTCTTTGTACCTTTTCTGGAGCAATTTTTAAGCCCTATTTAGAGAGTTTTTTTTTTTTTAATTTCAGTGGTCGCCAACCTTTAGTATTTTTTGGTATAATAATGGGGTGTAATATAAAAATTGTAGTAATTTGTCTTTTAGTAGATGACAACTAAGTTTCCCTGAATATTCATTTATTCCAATTTGCAAATTTAAATCAGTCTGCAATAAGGTTTCTAACTGCTTCCAGGTAAGGGGAGGATAAATGTACTGGGGCTTTTCTTCTTTAAGCTGCCTGAAGTGCTTTTGGAGTTGAGGTCTTAATTGAGCCATGAGTTCTATATATGTAACCACAGTTCTAAAACTGGGTTTGATGCCCTAGGTCCGTGGTTGGCAAACCGCGGCTCACAAGA
>NW_006300377.1:6250816-6253348 GCF_000327345.1 Myotis davidii | reverse complement strand
CAACATTTGGGGCGAGGAAAGATCACAGTTACCCCTAGGTATATTGAATAAATTTGTCATTGTTTCTGTAGAGATTCTTAAATAAGGTCTTAACCAATTAATGTCCTTTAATAATTTCTGAAAGTCATTCAGGGTTTTAAGGCAATTTTTTTGTATTTCTACCTTTTGAGGCTTAATACATTGATTTTTAATTATGGTTCCTAAGTATTTGAAGGGCGTTTCTCTTTGTACCTTTCCTGGAGCAATTTTTAAGCCCTATTTAGAGAGTTGTTTTTTTTTTTATTTCAGTGGTCGCCAACCTTTCCGGCTGGTGACTGCTGCTTAAATTGGGTAAACATTGCTAAAGTCTGCTTTTCCTGTGGGCTTGCCAAGAGCAAGTCGTCCATGTAATGGATAATGTAATGCTGGGGCTACTTGCCTTTTAATGGTTGGATAGCTTGAACAATGTATTTTTGACACAAGGTGGGGCTATTGGCCATGCCTTGAGGCAAAACTTTCCATTGATATTTTTTCATAGGCTTTACATTGTTAATGGATGGTACCGGGGAATGGTGAAAAAATAATTCTTGAGATTTACTATATAAGGGACCAATTTAGAGGTATTTGTGAAGGCGCTATGGTGTGCATGGTAGTGTTAACTGCTTTAAGAACATGGAACAACCGCCACTTTCCCGTTGCCTTCTTAGGTATTGTCAATATAGGAGTATTCCAAGGACTACTGGTAGGCTCTATGTGGCCAGCCTTCAGTTGTTCCTGTATTAATTCATGAATATGCCCTGATTTTTTCTTGGTTAATGGCCATTGATCTATTCATATAGGTGTATTATCTTTTCATTGTATAGGATTAGCATGAGGGTGAGGAGATTGATTAATGGCCATTCCTAAAAAGGTTGATATTCTACTTCTTGTCTTCCTGGGTTCCCTTTGGCTTGAATGGGTTTTCTAATCCCCTGATTATTTTTCCCTAAACCTTGACCAGCTTGATATTCCATCTGAGTTATTAAATGCTATCCCTTGCCGGTAACAATACACCCTTATAAACCCTCCAAAACATCTGGCCCCATAAGTTGACTGAAATTCCAGAGACTATATAGGGCTGAAACCATTCTGTTTATCCTTTCTTATTTTGCCATTTTAACACTGCAGTACTACGTTGAGTATTATCAGGAATTATGACCCCTGTAATAGACCCCATAGTTTCTACTATAGACCAATTTGGAAGCCAGAATTCTTTACTAATAACACTGACATTAGCTCCAGTGTCTACTAAACCCTTAGTTCTTCTTTTATTTTTAAATTTATAGGATGGGTTTTACTAATTTCATGTATTTAATAGATATTTGAGCTTCTAAATTTTGTGTTCCTCTTTTTCTATTTATAGCCTTACCTTGCTGAATATAAGGTATGAGTAGGAGCTGAGCAATTCTTTGTCCTGGGGTAACTTGCATAATCTGTTTGCATTCCAGTATTACCTTGATTTTTCCCTTATAATTTGAATTTATGACTCCAAGCAAAACAGTCATTTCAGTGTTTCCATTTCTTCCTAAGACTGATCCTAACGCTCCTGGTAGTAAAGGCCCCCAATTCCCACAGGAACAGCTTGCCGAGCTATGTCAGGGGTCCGAGTGACTGCTACTATGTTGGTGAGATTAAGGCCTGCATTCCCCAGAGTGGCTTGGATGAAGGAATTCACTGTGGGCCTTGCAGGGCGTAAACCACCTGTTGTTGCCGGGGCTGGGGAAAGCCCCTCTGGCCATTTCCCTTCTGGCCACGCCCTATGCCTTGATGTAAGGGCTGCCCATCTCTATGAAATTCAGATCTACATCGATTCGCCCAGTGATTTTCTTTCTGACACTAGGACACAAGGAAGGTGCAGCTGCGTTGTTCCAAGCGGGAGGTGGAATGCGCACGCCTTTCCTCTGCTGTCCGCCACCCTGAGTCCTTTCTGGCTGCCTACGTTCCTTTTGGAAGTGTCCTGGCTTCCCACGATTAAAACATTTTTTACTCCTCACTGTTACAGCGGCAGCTAATAAGTTTGCATGAAAAGTGCTTGATTCTACATCCTGACATGCTTGAATCATTTCTGTAATGGTACCACATTTTCTTAGAGGTGTCAGACATTTTTTACAATCAGCATTGGCATTTTCATATGCTAATTGCCGAATCAAGATGTCTCCTATTACATGCTGTATTTGCCGTGTCTCACTACTCGAGTAAGGTGAGCCACAAAATCAGAAAATGATTCCGTGGTCCCTGCATACACTTAATAAAAGCTCCCTCAGGATCCCCTTTAGCTGGTAAAGCCCACCAGGCCTTTCTTCCACAAAGTTTAATCTGCTCATAAGTTTATTGCACATACCCTCGCTGATTTTGCAAGTCACTGTATTGTCCTGGTCCTGCTAACATTTCAAAAGTTATTTGGACATTCTGCCCTCGATTGGTACGAGCCTGCTCTTGACATCTCTCTAAAAATTCTCCCTTCCACAGCAAGTAGTCCCCTCCATCTTGGGCTGCATGAGCCAAAGCGTACCA
>NW_006300377.1:6250330-6250775 GCF_000327345.1 Myotis davidii | reverse complement strand
ATGCATCAGGAACGTTAGTCACGATTTCTCCAGTAAAGGGAGCTGCAGGACCATTTGTACTATGCTTTCACGCAAAGCCTTTATCATTTTAAAGTCAAATCTGTCATGCTGTCTTAGTATTTAATTTGAATTATGTGGGTTAGCTACCTCTATAACAAGAAAAGCAAGTCGCTCCTCCACTGTCATGTCCCTTAATCCCTCTCAGATAGCTTTTTGAACAGCTGATTCTATTAGCGGTGAATCAATATTTCAGGATCAGGACACAGAGGTGGAGGAAGACATGAAAGCCATTCCTCCAAATTTTCTTTCTGCTCCTCTGTAGGAGCGGAGGGTGTAAGGGGAGAGGTCCAGCCTCCCTTGCCTCTCTAAAAGGTTCCAGCAAGTGCATACCATGCTCCACAAGGAGAAACAATTTGGGGGCAAGTTCTTCCTCTGCTGATGAGCT
>NW_006300377.1:6230706-6250255 GCF_000327345.1 Myotis davidii | reverse complement strand
CTCATCAGGAAACCAGGGATTATGTTCTATGATGATATGCAAAAACTAATAGAGTACCTTCTGACACCTTAATTCCCTTTTCCTTGAGCATGCAAGCCAACAGTCTACAATAATGTTTTTCCCCTTTACTCGAATTCTGCCCCAGAATGGCCTGGCTAATTTCAGAAAAGCCCCCGTTCACTTACGGTTGCGACTCCACAGCTGGCACAGGCTTGTGCGTTCAGTTAACTTCCACTTCACTTCGCTCCCCTCAGGCGAACCTTCTCAAGTACCTGTTCAGGCGCCACTTGCCATGACCTGCACAGTGGGTTTAGGAGGGACTGCAGGAGGGCCAATGCACAATGAAGTCACTATTCAAGAAATAAGTTTTAAGCATGGGGGCCAGGTGGAACTTCTTTTGGGAGAGGAACGACGAGTCCTAGTCTTGACTGTTTTTATTCAGCTTGGTCATACAATTGCTTTTAGTAAAGCATGTAGGCAGAGCACATAGTAAGCAGATAGTATCGAAGGTCGGTAGAGGCCAATAAACATTTTACTCAAAGATTATCAGGTCAGGGAATGCTTCCAGACACCGCAATTTCAGCAAGAGCAATCTGTGCTGGCATCAGCCCTGCTGACACCCAAGGTTTATGGGCTTCCAAATTCCTTGTTGCACTTTCATGCCAATGCTGCTATGTGGTGGTCTTCGGCAAATCCTCTAACAGAAAGAAGGAAGAAACTAGTAGGCTCATTTTTAGATGAAGAAACTCAGGTGCACAACTGTTGAAAGACTTCATTTAGCAAGCATTTACAGAGTGATGACATGATGCTAGGCCTGGGGGCACAAAACTATATAGGGTCTGTCCTCAAGGAGCCCACAGATAATTATGATAGTCTGATCAATACCACCAGAAAAACCTACTTAAACACTACCAAGGAGGCATGAGCTGAGGAATTTTGTTCTGTTTGTCAAATGATAAATGGGCAATAAGATGAAAAATTCATGAAGTGGGTCAAGGAAGTCTTCCTGGAGGAGGCAGGTGTAATATTGAAGCTGGCAGTGAAGAATGCATAGGCCTTCTCCAAAAGGAAGGCAGAAAAGAACATTCCACACAGAAGGGAGAAGAGGGACAGAGGCACAGGTACAGATCTATGAGCAAGCATGGAGTGGTCAAGGAATAGGCTAAAAAGCAGGGGGCAGAGGCAAGGACTGAGAGGTAGGCTCTTTATACACCTCTCCTGCAGCACTTCAGTTAGCTGATGAGTTATTGGTATCTTAAGAGTATTTTTTGTTTCTGTCTCCTCCATGCAACAGGGAGCTCCCCAGGGGCAGACAGTGGAACTCATTCATCACGGTACCTCAGGATCCAGCACAGTGCCTGGCACCTGCAAGCCCCCATAACAATCTAAACAAATGACTGCCACCCTGAAGAGTTTGGGCTTTATGCTGGAGGAAACAGAGCACCATAGAAGGGTTTCCAGTGGGAAGGCACAAGATCAGAGCCTTGTTTAGAGAATTAACCAGCGGCGGTGTGGAGGAAGCTAGCGGGGAAGGCAGTAGCTAAGAGAGGGGGAGGCAGTAGGCTAAGCCCCAGGCTGGCAGGGCTTGAGCCAGATAGCAGGCTTGGAGACTGAGAGCACAGGATGAATTCTGAAGCTATTTCAGAGACAGACTAGACATGACTTGGTAACTAATTAGTTTAGGGAAGAGCTGGAGGGAGGAGAGAGGAAAGGAAAATGCTTGGAATGACACAGATTTCTAGCTGCACTAAAATATGAAGTGGCGCCACCAACTGAGGCAGAATCCAGGCTGGAAAAGAGGTTCCCAGGGTCATCAAGTTGTCAGTAAAGGTCTGAATCAGAAATGAAAACCAGAGTCCCTGACTCCAGGTTCTTTTATACTACTCCATACCGTCAACCTTTTTAAGAGTTTTCCCGAGAGCATTTCATGCTGATAAACACAAGATCGTGAAAGGTGGGGGGCGGACAGGAGACAGTTCAGTAACCATGGTTTCCAAAGCATCACAGAAATGGGTGGGAGAGGGGCAATTAACATTTTATTGAGGCTCCGCTAAATGCTTCCAGTTCAATTGGCTCTCACTGATCCTCAGTCCTGTAAGAGTAGTTTTGTCCCCTAAGAAAGCAGCATTATCTCCATTTTACAGATGAGAAAATTAAAGTGCAGAGAGTTTAATACTGTGCCTGTGATGCTGCAGCTAAAACAGGTGATTTGGGATTCTAATCAGGATCTGCATGACTCCACTACACTACTCTCTTCAATGTGTGGGCATCTACCATGTGCCGATGCCAGGGACTGTCCTAAATGCATCTGTCAAATATGATGGATTTCTACTGTAGAAGGGGGGTGTTGGGGGAAGGGTTGGATTAGTGCTCTTTCAGAGGTTTCGAGTGCAGGAATCAGAGAGATGCAGAAGAATCTTATTCTTTTTGCACCCCAGTTCCTAGACCTAATTTGAGAGCCACAGTATTGTAACTTCTCCCAACCTTTCAGTCAATCTTGGAATCTTGGAATCTGTCTGTATTCCTGCAAGTGGTGGGAGCTCACACCCCAAATAATCCACTCAGAAAGTCTTCTATTTCCTTTTGGCTCTGAAGGCGCATGCTTCTACATCCAAGATTCTTGTGAAGCTTGGAAGGGTCAAAGGTTGATCCATGCTGAGTCCTGATGGGGAAGAGAGTAGGCTGCACTGCCAAGGCAAGTCTGTTCTCCAGAGCTGTCTCTCAAGTGCCTGCTGGAGGAGGCTAGAGCCTATTCTAAGGGGTTAAGCCAAGCATATCAAACTCAAAGGCTAACATAGGCCAAATAAACAAGGTTTAAGTTTATGTGGGCCACAAAAAAAAGCTTCAATTTCCATAGAAATGTAGGTTTATTTCGATAGAGATACGCTGAATACAAAAGGCTGAAATAAGTGAGTAATCATTAACATAAAATAATAGAATATTTTAGTAAAAATTAATATTTTTTCTTGAATATTAACTTACCAGACACTGAATAACTGCACAAATTAATAAGCAAATAAACCTATTTTTCTTGTTCTCCAAAAGCAAAATATTTCCTGTTGCACACAACCAACAACTCAGTACAAGATTAATGACATGTCAATCTTCTGCTAAAATATTCACTGCTAGTATCCGTGGAGAGAAATGGTGAGCCTGTGCGTAAGGGAAATGAATGCAACACGATTATAGTAATCTGTCATTAGCAAACATTGTAGTTCATTATTAATAATTATGTATAACAGGATATTGTAAAAATTAAGTTACAAAACTTCTATTAAAATGTTTCTTACATACCATTATATTGGCCGGGCCACAAAAATATTTGTTGTGGGCCGCATGCGGCCCGCGGGCAGAGAGTTTGACATGCTTGGGTTAAACAATCCTGAGACAGGAGTGGCTCAGACATTCACCAGCAGAGCCTCCTAAAATATTAAAGTCCAGAAATCTGCAGCCAATAAACAGTGAGCCAGGAAGTGTCCCAAGATTTCAATTACCATGTCTGAGCTGACACTCCAAATGTTCCACCTTTCCCTCCAGCTTCATTTCACCTGAGCTGCAGACCTAGGTATCCAACAACCTCCTGGACCTTCCCTCCAAATCTATTCCTCTGTGTTCCCATCTCAGTGAGTGGGAGACCCTAGTGCCTTCCTGGGCCCCTCCTCTTTCCTCCCCTCCGACACCAAGTTTCCTCAACTCTACTTCCCAAATGCTTCTCAAACCATTTTCACCAGGTCACTGTTTTCTCCAACCTAGATTAGTTCCATAGCTTTGAAACTGGTCTCCCTGCCTCCCGTCCCTCCTGCTTCAACCCATTCCCACAGTGCTCCATGGTAATGGCTCCAAAGCACAAATGGGAGAAAACGCTTCAGCAGTTCCCTCATGACTCTTAGGACCAAGTCCACACTCCTCAAAAAGGTATCTGACCCTTGCTTACCTTTCTCATTTCATTTCTTACCCCTTTCTCCCTCTTCACAGCACATGGACTAATCTCCTTAAATTCCTCCAAAATACTGGGCTCTCACTTGCTTCCTGGCCTTGGAGCATATATTCCCTCTACTGGAATACCATGCATGTCTGCATCCAGCTAACTCCTACTGGAGATTCCATGTGGGGCTTAAATGCCACCTCCTTTAGGAAACGTCCTCCCCTGGAGACCGCGTTTAGGTATCCCAGCTGTGCTGTCCTATACCTTACACTTACTCCCATTTAATACTCAGTACACTGTCTGTACAATTCATATATCTGTATCCCTTTTCCACGCGGAGTAATTACTATACTAAAACACCGTATCAGGCACTTTACATGGATTAGCTCAGTACAACCCCCCTTTTAAAGAAGGGGAACCAAGCCTCACACTTTTCCAGGACCTTTCTGCAAGCAACAGGCAGAGCAAGGATTTGAAGCCAAATCTCTCTGGCCTCAGAGACCAAGCTCTAAGCACTGAAACCCATCAGGCTGGCTCTTCCACAGGTCCAAAGGGTACTTGAGTTTTACTACTCGAATACATAGTCATGCTTGAGGACCCTGGGCTAGAGGAAGTGGAAAATTAGTTTTGACTCCTAATAATAAGCTGGAATCCTCCAGGTCTATGTACCAGGTGGGGGGGAAGTGGCACTATGCTTTTGGATGCTTTAAAACAACCCATTTCCTTTCCTGGGACACCATGGACCAGGAGCTGAAGAGGTAGACAAGGGTATGACGGGGAAACAAAAGCACTTCTTCTTCTATTCCAGGCATGTTTCTCTGTACTCCTTTTCAATATTTCACTGAGCATAGGCCCAGGCAGCATGACATGATTAACAACAATCGCAGCAGCAAGAACTATGCCACCATGTGCGGGCACACACTACGTGTTAGCAATGTGCCAAGCTTCCTGTAGGTTTTATCATACTTCATCCTCATTTCAGTCCTATGAAGTATTAGTCCTCTCTTTTTACAAGTAGGAAACGGAGGCTCCAAGCCCTTAGATAAATTTGTCCAAGGGCATATAACTATTAAGTAGTAGAATTAGAATTCTAGCATCGTTCTGTCCAACCTGGAAGTTCAGGCTCTTAAATTCTATGTCACTTCCTCTAGGATGCATACAAATGACCTCCAAAAGCTTATTAAAACGTAAGGCACTTCCTAATTGCACAACAGGTCTATGGCGGAACCCAAAGTGTGCTTTTTTTAACAAGCTGCCAGGTGATTCTGATGCAGACCATCCACTGAAAAACAATGCACCATGACAATGTTTACCCAAACCAGGTTTCTCAGAATACTAGTATTAAAAAAAAAAAAAAACTACACATAAAAAAGGGGGGGGGTGTCCCCATGGTTAAGTCAACTTAAGAAATACTGAGATGCCCTGTGGTGAAACTGCTCAGCTCCATTTAACAGAGTATTCTGTGCACTTATTTAACCGCAGAATCTTCCTCCATTAGCAATACCGATGAACATTTCACAAGACTCAGAAGATAGAATGGAGCTTGGGAAACACTGCTAGGTTATAGTACTTCCTCCTGACTGCGGCCCATGCTGGCCCCTCGCTTTCCTACATCGGCTACGTATGCAATGAAAGGAGTTTAAGTTCTAGCCCCGGCCTCATCCCCTCGCTTGCTTGCTATGTATGACCTTGGACAAGCCGCTTAACCTCTTTGGGCTGGTTCCTCGGCTATAAACGGGATGAGACTCCCTGCTAGTATGCCTCCCCAGTCGTCATGACTGAGAGAACGGAGATCCACATAGCGTGTGCAAAAACTGCACGGGCTGCACTCCCTCGGCGGGTTCTTGTCCCATCTTTTGGCATGTTAACTGGACCCCACTGAGCACTCTGTAATACCCCGTATGACCTCGGTTAACCATTTTTTTCCTGCATGGGTTTTATCTCCTAAATGAGTGTGATCTTGGGTAACTCAGGAGCCCTCTCCGGGCTGTTTTCTCCTTTTAAAATGAAGGGACTATTTTGAGGGCCCTCCCACCACTGGCCTTCGAGGAGTCTAGTAAAAATCAAAACACGAAAAGGTAACACCCGTTACACTCTTGGTGGTGCCAAATGGCTTACAAGCATCCCTTCGTTCCTCTTCAGAATGGCTCTACCAGTATCGGGGAGAGCCTGTTGCTTGGCCCTATTTTACCGAGTAGGAAGCTTCGGCTCCAGCAGGCACAACACCGCGCTCGGGGGAACCTTCCTGCCTCCCACCTGTACCCCCTCTGTCAGCCCTTCTCCCAACCAACCAAGGGCTGCGGCCACAGCCTCGCCTGGCCGGGTGCTCGTGGCTGGATCAAGAAGGGCTGGCAGCTCCCGGGTCCGCTGCCTCACTGCCTGGCGACTTCGGGGAAGTGTGTGTCTTCTCTGCGTTTCATTTTTCCCGGGTCTGAAACGGAGGCGTTGGACCAAGTACCAAGCAGTCAAACAAGCTCACGTGTGGAGTCAACCAAAACCAAAGATTCTCCTGATTATTCGGATGCAATACGTCCGGGGTGTGCTTTTATCCGACGCCTCAAATGACACCGACGGACCAGTGCTCTAAACGCGGTGCTGGCGTCCACGACCCCGCCCGGCACCCTGCGGGAGCTCCGGGAAAGCGCGCGGCCCGGGCCAAGCCCAGCCTGAGTCTGGGCGGGGGGGTCCCAGATCCCCAAAGCCTCGCGAGCGCGACGTGCAGTTCTGCGTAACGTGAGACCGGCGCAACCGACCATCGCTTTTCCCTTCTCATCCACGCGAGACCTCGCTAAAGTCAACCTCAGCATAGGAAGGGCACGGAGAAACAGGAGAGAAAGCACAGCTGGGGTTTGGGGCCCCCGCCTGGATTCGTTCGCCCCTCACAAACTCACCTGCCCGTAGGGATAGCCCGCCATGTCGATTCCGACGTAACCAGTCGGAGAGGGGTCGGACTTCCGGTGTCAAACCACTCCCTGGGAACATACCCACACTTTTGATTGGATGGTGCGCCTGTCCATCTTGGGCGCAGAGGTCGACGGAAGTGACGCCATTGGGCGGTGGTCGGATGCCTCCCAGAGAGCGGGAGGAGTTAAAGGTCGGATGGGGGTTTCCGGAACGTTGTTCGCTCGCTGTTGTGGCGTTGTTCCTCTCTTTCCTGCGGTAGAGTAGGCTCCAGGTTAGTCAGACCGGGGTATTTAGTGAGAAGGTTAAGTTAGGTGTTGCGGCGGCGGCCATGTTTTAACCTGGCAAACTGGAGACATCACAGTAACTAGTTCCTGTGTCACTCCAAGTTTCCGCCCGAGGTGTGGTTTGGCGGTTACCATGACAACAAGGAACAGAGGCCACTTGGGAAGGATAAAGGCAATGACCGCAGTACTTCGCTCTAATGTCAACACGCCACGAGTCAATTAGTAGCATTGGAGTGGGGTGTGTGGTCTTTGTGGAAAGGAAAATCCCCAAAAATGGGAGAGGAAAATTAGATGAATAGTCTCTTCTTTCATAAGTGGGGAAACAGGTCCGAAGAGGCAGTGAGTTAGGGGCAGAGTATGGCCTAGAACTGGGGTCAGTGTGTCAACAGATGACCATTGGCTCCAATTCAACACCAACAAGAATCCCAGTTTGGGGTGCAGTGAAGAAGGAAAGTTTATTCAGTGCGAAACAGCTGAGCTGCAATGCAGCATGGCTGTGAAAACTGTAGAGCTGTAGAACAGTCCTGGGCTAGGCCCTCCTCTGGCTAGAAGGCTCTGTTCTGCTCCTTGACTCCAGTCACCCCAATCTACTCAGTCTAGTAGTGGGTATTCTAGCTCAGCCAGGGAAACATTCACACTCTTCATTTCTGAGGGGTGAAACTGAGCTCTTAGAGCCAGAGGGGAGCCGGCTTGTATAGACAGAATTCCCTGCTCCTGGTTCCTGATTGGTCCATCCTCATGCAAATGAGGGCTCCAAATTTTCACGTTTGATTGGTCTAAAAGGCACTGTCCCGTTTCATCAGAATAGAGTTACTCTGATTCAGGGAGCCACACAGCTCTGGTTGGAGGGGGAAACCCTCAATCCTTTTGGTTGAAATAGGATTCTAGGAAACCTTTATGAGGGCTGGCTTTCTACCTGTATGACCTTGGGATGGCAGAAATGCAGTACAGGCAGGCAGTTCAGTGCAGGCCTCTCTCTGAAGTGCAGTTTGCATAAGAGGCTCCTGTGCAGAAATGGCTACTAGGCTCTGCTTTTTAAAATGAGTCCAGTTAGCCTCCGGGAGCCCTTATCTTAGTAGGTGTCTTCTTTTTTTTTTTTTTTTTAACAGAGTTCACAAATGGATACCTAATTCTCAGCAGGGAAGTTTTAACTGGTCCCTAAAGCAGGTCAAATCCTGGTTACAAAGTGACTTTATAGTCCTGTACTTACTTACCACTTGGTGGTTCAGGCTCTACACTTCTTAGCACACTTATCTGATTAATTTGTTAAATTCTTCCATGTGGGCACAGATTGTGTCTGGGTTTGCTTCTCATTATATCCCCAGTACCTAACACAGTACCTGACACTATATATATTTTTTTTTAAATATATTTTATTGATTTTTTACAGAGAGGAAGGGAGAGAGATAGAGAGTTAGAAACATCGATGAGAGAGAAACATCGATCAGCTGCCTCCTGCACATCTCCTGCTGGGGATGTGCCCGCAACCCAGGTACATGCCCTTGACCGGAATCGAACCTGGGACCTTTCAGTCTGCAGGCCGACGCTCTATCCACTGAGCCAAACCGGTTCCGGCCTGACACTATATTTTTAAAACAATAAACACATGAATATATTATCAGATGTTATCCATTCCAGCCCATCTATCTAGCCAGGCACTTTCTAAAATCACAGTGCTGATTATGTTGCTTGCCCACTGGACAGCCTACAGTGGCTCCTCTTCATCCCAGGGGTGGGGAACTTTTTTTTCTGCCAGGGGCCAGTTGGATACTAATATAATTTGTGGGCCATACAAAATTATCAACTTAAAAATTGGCCTGCTATATTTGGTCAAACACGTAATTAACTCACCCCTAATGCCTTGGCAGGGCAAGACCAAATGATTTCTCAGGCCTTATGCAGCCCTTGGGCCAGACGTTCCCTGCTGCTGAGCTACACCAGCATAAGCCGTAACCTCTTCATTCCTTCACAGTTTGGCCAACCTCACCTTTCCTATCTTATGTTTCACAGCCCTCGTCTTTCTTTCATTCTTGTACTATGTTCAGTTTCACCATTTAGCACTCTTGCCTGGAGTGAGAATCTTGATTTTACCACTTTCTAACTGTACGACCACTGGGAAAGTTACTTAACCTCTCTGAATCTCAGTTTCCTCCGCTGCCAGAAATAAATATGTAGAGATTTGAAAAATGAGTTATTGCACCTGCCTTTGTCCAGACTTAGGTTCAAACCATTCCTTTTGCCAGAACAACATTCCCCCCATTGCCAGCACTTCAGAGCGCACTCTCTCTCACATTCCCTCCAGCGTCAGCGTTAGCCACTCTCTTGCCTGCCTCTCTTTGCATGTGGTACTGTCACTGTGCTGTATCCCAGCCTGCCTTATGGGAGTTCTCTCTGATATTTTTCTTAAAACCCATTACTCTCCATCTAAGAAAATCCATCCCTTCTCTCAGGCCAAAAAACCTAGGAGCATTCTTGTGGGGCCTCTGCTTCTCCACACACTACCCCATCTCCATTTGCTTGAGTTCAAAAATAAACCCACATCTCCTCTTTTCTCCTTGTTTGCACTATCACTCCAATCCAAGATTCCATCATCTCTGGCTGGATGATTACAATAGCCTCCTGACCAAAGTCCCTGCTTTCACTCTTTACTCCACACTCTATTCTTCATAGAGCAGCCCGAGTAATTGTCTTAAATGTAAATCAGATAATGTTATTCCTTGGATTAAACTCCCCCAGAGGCTTCCTGTAACTCTTATGATAACATTTAAACACATCCTTATGACCTTCATGGCCTTCTATAACCAAGACCCTGCCTGCATCTCCAGCGTCACTTCCTGCCACTGCTGTCCTAGTTCACTCCAGCCGTGCCGTCCTGGTCTCCATCCCTGGAACATGCCCACATCATTCCCACCTCCTGAGTTTCGGATTAGCTCTTCTCCGTCTGGAATGCTCTTCCCTTGGCTCTTCACTGGCTGGCTCCTTGCCATCCAGGTCTCAGTTCAGAGATCACCTCCTTGGGGAGGGGGGGGGCGCATTCCTTGACACCACATCTAAAGTAGCTCTGCCTGCCCCCCTCATTGTTATCATCTAGCACAGCATTATATCTCACTTTTTCATAATACTTGTCACTATTTGAATTGTCCTCTTTAGAGTTTACATGTATGTGTGTGTGTGTGTGTGTGTGTGTATATATATATATATATATATATAGTAAATTACAGAGGTTAGAAGAAGTAATTCCTAGAAGAAAGGGGCTTAGAAAACAAGTTATAGACATAAAGGAGGGGCCATTGGAGCTTGGGAGTGAGGAAGCTAATGATAATGTGCCTGGAGAGTGAAGGGGGGTGGGGAGGGCAGGGAGAGGGCGAGGGGAGGGAAAGGCATGGGCGTGCTCCAGGGAGGGAGAGCACCAAGTCGTCCTTTCCTTATTCCTCCTCTATCCCCAGGGCTTTGAACAGTTCCTGGCATGAATTCAATAAATATTAGCAGTTGTTATTCTGTATCGAATGCTTACTAGGTACCAGGCATTGTGCTAAGTACAATGTGTTGTTTCATTTTCACCATAATCCTTTGAGAAGATACTGTTACCCATTTATAATGAGGCTGAGAGAGGCTAAGTGACTTCTCTACTACCAAAAAAGATAAATGGAGGAGCCAGGATTTGAACCGAGGTCCACAATCTTTTAACTGCTCAGTTCTTAGTGTTTAGTACAGTGGTTCTCAACCGTGGCTGCACATTAGAATCACCTGGGAATCTTTTTAAAATCCTGATTTCTGGGCCTTGTCCTCAATGTGCAGCCACGGTTGAGAACCACTGGTTTAGTAGGTCTTGTCTACTTTACCTTTGTAAATCCCCCCACACCCCTGAATTAAAAAAAAAAATATGTGGAATCAAATGGCAGAATCTCGGAAAGGAAGAAGCCCTGTGGTCTGGGCTGAAGGTCAAGGGAGATTTGGTGGCAGAGAGAAGAGTGACAGGTGGCCTGCAAAAGGGGATAATGCAACACGCACTCATTTTTATTGTACAAACGTATCAACCTACTGAGCTCCCGCCACTTGCCAAGCTCTGTCTAGGTGCTGAAGATTAAACTCACATGAGAACTTCACGTCCCAGCTCCCTCTGCCCAGCAAAGGGCCTTAGGAGAACGGCCTGTTGGATGACTGCCATTTGGGGGCAAGGCATCCAAGTCATCTCTAGAACTGTCAGAACCCAGCCAAAGCCACGCCCAGGGCTCGCCTCTGGGACCTGCAGCGGGCCCAGGTGTGTTTATCTTGGAGAGGGCTGGATAGAAGGCAGAGCAGGACCTTCCAAGACTGAAACACCATCAGCTCAGTTCCAGAACCTCAACTACCTAAAGCAGGCGGAGGTGGGTGGGGAGGCTCCTGTTGTTGTTTCAGCTTCAGCCAACGAACAACACGGATTCCAGCCGTTTAAGAGCACAGGGCAGTTTCCCGAGTTCACGGAAGCCCGGCGGCTGACCCGTTAGAGGTGAGGCAGAGCTTGGCGCTGGAAGGCCCGTCCACTGGAAAATGTCTCCCCCGCCCCCCTCCCCGAGAGAGACATCCTTCCCCACAGGCATCCTGGCTCAGCGCCAAGCTCCAGGATTGCTCATGAGGAGGCAGCCTGACACTCGCCTAATGGTTATGGAATGAATTCTTTTTTATTCCAACGAGAGCCAGTTCGAAATTTAGATTCCAAGTGGATGCTGTGGATCAGAGGGTGACTTGCAGCCTTCCACAGAACCAACAGACACATGGGGACAGCAGACATGGCCGTTTGGCCACACTCCCCTTTCACTGTGGAATTCTATAACGGAATGTATCAATGCACACTTTCCATCCCCGTGAACTATTCAGAACAACAACCGAAAGCTCTAGTCGGGCAAGAGGCTCACAGGCCGGATGTGAAGAGTCTAAATAGACCAGTGACGGCGAGCCTATAACATGCGTGTCAGAGGTGACACGCGAACTCATTTTTTTGGTTGATTTTTCTTTGTTAAATGGCATTTAAATATATAAAATAAGTATCAAAAATAGAAGTCTTTGTTTTACTATGGTGGCAAATATCAAAAAATTTCTGTATGTGACACAGCACCAGAGTTAAGTTAGGGTTTTTCAAAATGCTGGCACGCCGAGCTCAAAAGGTTCGCCATCACTGAAATAGACTCTGTTGATGGGCAAATATGACCACGAGGGAGGTTTCAGTTCCAGAAGGCAGCGTGTTCGGGGATTTTCCTCTGCAGAGGAAACATGCAGCAGCCTTTCTTCATCTCACAGAGCAGAGGGTTTCTCAGTCCGTCCTTCCCACGGCCATCAGTGAACCCATTAGGCAAATCTGACGCGACACACGCTCACGGAAAACCCTTGCTTCCCACGGCCTCCCTGCTCACGGTCCGCACGCCACCCACACACTGCACTGCCTCTCACCACTCAGCGTCCCATCCTCCATCATCTCCGGACCTCGGCACGTGCCGTTCCCTCTGCCTACATCCCTCTCTGTCCAGACACAGTTAGGTCCCTCGGCTCCGCACTCCCCTCGTGCCTGGTGCTGCCCCAGCATCCCACTCCATTGTAATTGCTTGTTTAACTGTCTGCTCTCCCCATAGACATTGCGGGGGCAGCAACCATATCCGCCTCTGAATCCCCAGACAGTTCCTGGCACGAAGTAGAAAGAGGAAATGGACTCATCAAGTCAGACCTTGCCAATCTGAAGGATCTGTGCATTGCCTTAAAAGCCCAGAATACCCTAATTTAGGGCCTAAGACATGAAGACGGCAGACGAGCAGAGGGGATGTGAGGAAGCTGCCTCTGAAGCTGGGAAGGCCTGTGCCCCTCCTTCCTTTCTCTTCAGCTGACCCGGTTCCTGGACTTGAAAGCAAAATCCACGAACTGTTTTTTTGCTGACCACAGTAACAGAAGACACTATAAATTCCGCCTTCCATCTGGTTCTTCATGGTCCAAGAAAATACAGCCATTTTAAACTCCAGGGAGATGAGCACTCAGATCATGAAAGCGTAAACCTAACCGTCATGGAATTTGACTCAAGAACCAAAGTGGAGAAAGCATCCCTTATTCTGTCAGCATCGATGCCCGGGTGGCCCTCCAAGGGGCTGAGCTGGATGTTTTCCCACGGCCACTTTCCCCTCTGGTCTTCAAAGCCGTCCTGCCTGATGCAACAGCTGGCCCTTGCTTCTTTTTCTTTCTTTCTAGTGGCGCCAACGTGCTCCTTGTCATCAGTCAGCACTTCACTGTGTGGGCTGAGGGCGAAGCTGGCCTTCCGATGGGAGCACTTTCACATCTGTCCTCCTCCGCTGTCCAAAACTGGCTGCTACTTCAAGGCAAGGGTGATGCGTTTGCTTTTTCATGGCTTATGTTAGAACCAGCGTTGACTGAGACTTGCTGGTGAGAGATAAAATAAGAATGGACTCCTCCTAAACCTAAAAACGTCAGGCACGCTCAGGAGTCGGCCAGATTTCATTCCCCTGGTCATGGCACTCCTCTGCTCCTGGCAGGAAAAGAATGGGGCAACGGTTCTGAAAAGCCACCCCTAGGCTGATCTCCTGGTATTTGGAGTCCAACCAGAGAAGGGAATTTTCAGAACTGCTGGCAACACCAGCTCTGGAGAGATTTGACAGCCAGTTTGAAATCTTCAGCCAATTTGGACCAGCATCTGGACCCTCAGAACATTTCTGAACCTGCTCTGAGATCCTTTTGAAGTTTACCCAACTTGGATAAACCTTCTGGGAAGCTGGGGCCAGCAACAAGACATTCTTTGGAAGTCCCTCCGGATGTGCCCTGTTGCTTTCTCACAGGGCCGCCCATCCAGGATGAGAGGCCTGAAAAGTAGAGAATGAGAAGCTTGAGATGGAACGCTATATAATAAAAGCCTAATATGCTAAGTGTCCAGTTGTCCAGTGACAGGTCATCCTTTCAACCAATCAAAGCGTAATATACTAATGATGTGCTAAGGCCGCTCAACCGCTTGCTATGATGTGCACTGACCACCAGGGGGCAGACACTCTGGTAAGTTAGGGGAACTGAGCAAGACAGGCCAGACATGCGCTGGAGCCCTCCTGCGTTCGCTCCCTGGCCCTGATCATGCACTGGTGGGGTCCCTCGGCCTGGCCTGCACCCTCTCTCAATCCAGGACCCCTGGAGGGATATTGGGAAGCTGGTTTCAGCCTGATCCCACAGGCCACTCCTCTCAGGAGGGCGCCAAATGCAGGGCTCACAGCTGGCAAGCACTGCTGTGGTGTGAGCCTCTTCTGAACAGGATTGATTTTGGGTGCGAGCCTGTGGCAGGAACAGTGGGGCCGGGATGAGCGGGAGCAGCAGGTAGGAGCTGCAGGTGGTGTTGGACTGCAGGTTTCGGCTGATCCCCGCAGGCCACCCAGAGGGATCCCATTAGTGCACGAATTCATGCACCGGGCCTCTAGTGTTTCTACAATATTCAACTTGCTATTTTTCTTTTTCTCTCTAGCCTTTTTACATATGGAGGAGACAGGAAATAGATCACCAGACTCCCAGCAGACTGTGAGGACCATAAGCTTAGATCTGATCGTGGCCTGCCCATGACCACTTTATACTGACGCAGCCTGTTTCTGAAGGCCTAGGCTAAGCTGTCTGGGAAAGCATCACATGTTAGGTTAACCAAGGATGCCGTCTGCAGTCCAGGAGAGCTGGTGACAGGGCCATACATCAGGACAGGCAGGAGGTTTCACCTCATTTCCCAGGGAAGCATTCCCTGGTTGCCTAGGCCAGGGGCTGGAGCCAATCTTCCCTCCTGTTTCACAGGCTTTCGAATCACAGAATTACTGGAGCAGCAAGAAGAAACTGTGCTTGGAGGTGCTGCCAGGCAGACGAACAGCCTTCAGCATTGGGTGGCATTTCCCAAGGTGCAACCTGCCTTAGCTTTGGGTCACACTCAAGAAATGAAAAGGGTAGGTGAGGTACCAAACACTGTTTTCTTTAGGAAAGCAACTCAGGAGGGGCCTTTCTGAGCTGGGGTCGGGGTCTTCAATCCTGCTTTTGCCTCACTAGTAGGGAGAGGCCGAGTGATGCCCCCTTTCTGACTCTGAGAAGTGTGCTGTGAGGGACAGGACACACGTCCAGAGGACCAACAGGCGGTTCAGAAGCAGCTGGAGAGGAGAGCTGAGCTGGGGCCCCGTGGACAGCAGCATCCCACAACTCCACTGGGTTGGCCACCGACGATGAGGGAAATGCCCTTTTTGACTCTGGAACCAAATGACCGAGGAGGAGGAGGGGGAGAGCAGCTGCAGCACCGGAGAAACCCCACTGGAAGTGAGACTACAAATCGTTTTTATTTTTTATTTATTGATAAAAAAATATCAATAGCAATTAAAAACTCAGAACATTCACAACCCATCAGAGTCTTATAAGTTTTAGCCATTTGTTCCCCATGGGGTCCTTCATCTAACGGAGGCGGTGATGTCAGCCAAAAGGCCCCTTCATGCTTTTCATGGGTGGGTACTGCTGCTCCATTGGCATGGCCCCAAAGCAGTCCGAGGGGTTACAGTGGCCGGTCTTGCCCGGCTGGCCCATGGGCCCTGGCGGGCCGGGGATGCCGGGAATGCCTTGTTGGCCCATCGGTCCAGTTGCACCCATCTTGCCATACCCTGGAGGACCTTGAGGACCTGGAGAGGGAAGTCAGAAAAGGGAAATCAGGAGGTCCAGGCTACAGGAAGGAAGAATGTCTGTGCTCAGAAACACCTTACATTTGATGAATGCGTCTCAGGTTATAACACGTTCTCATGAGACCCGACCGGACCCTCACATTAATCTAACAACAACAATACTATTGGCTAGTTTTACTGAGAGCTTCCGTGCATCAGGCCCAAGGCCGAGTGCTGTTCATGCATTATTCATCGAATCTTCACAGCAGTTCGGTGCAAAAGGAACTATTATCTCGTCTTGTGGATGCGGACACGGGTGCAGAGAGGTTGCACACGTGGCAAGCGAGGAAGCTGGGTCTCGGTGCCAGGTCGTCAGGCTGCAGTCACTCTCTTTTAGGCTACACTGCCTGGCTGACGTGACCCTGTCAAGGTCATGCAGGACGTGAGCTAGCACTCCCTGGCCCCACCGCATCTGACTCGCTCCCTCTGTGTCCTGCTAGCCCAATTTAGGACTTGAGGGCAGGCTCTGGCCCTTCACTCCCCCACACACAGGCCCTAGCAGAGTGCCTTACACACAGTCACTTGAGGCAAATGTTGGTGGATAGGCCTGTAGTTATCTGAGGGGTCACACAGCTCTGTTATAGAAGGAGCGTGAAGAAAGGAGAGCTCAGATGCTCATGATTCCTGGTCTGAAAGGCTGGCTTTTCCTACCTGGGGGACCCGGGAGACCATTTTCTCCTGCGATGCCAACACCAATGTCCCCCTTTTCACCTTTGGTACCGGGCAATCCTGGGACAAGAGAAATAAAATAAGAAGTCCTATCCCTGAGCAGAAAAATGACACACCCAGTCAGATTATTAGAAATATTCACATACAGGTGAATGCATTCCCAACAGACCTCATACAGCGCTCACGTGTGCCCCAGAGAACCGCGTGTACACTTGGGGACCAGAGGGCAGCTCTACCTCTCATTCCTGGCAGGCCTTGCCGTCCCTCTCTGCCGATTTGACCGGGGAGCCCAGGTGCCCCTGGAGAGCCTGGCCGGCCGGGAGCACCATCCTTCCCTGGGGGCCCTGGTCGGCCGGGAGCTGCCGCCACCTCCATGGGGAACTGAATCCTGGAGGTGTAGTAAGCCATCCTCTCTGTAAGAAAGGACAGGGACAGGTCGCAGGGCGCCCCAGGGACTCAGGGTGGCCACAGATGCTGCAGACAGGCCCTGGGCATGGCGTCCAGAGACGCCTTTCTTCAGAGGGACGTCCGAGTGAGGGGCCTGGGGTTGGTCTCTGGTCTCCCGTGTCCGGGCCTCCACACTGCTTTCCACTGTGCTCCGTCTGAAGCACAGATCCCATGACAACGTCTCTTTTCCAACTCCTTTTATCGGTTCACCACTGGCCTCAGACTGAAGCCCGCTCCTTGCTTGGCATTCAAGGTCTGCTCCCTGATCACAATGCGCAGCCCCTGGAGGGCAGGGTCCCTAGCATATCAGCGCTGGACGAACCAATGAACAGGAAACAAAGGCTTAGAATGAAGCCACCCAGCCATCTTACACTTGCTGCTCGCCCCACTATTCTGAGCTCCCTGCAGGCAGACTCGTCTGATGTCAATTTTCTTGTCTGTCTCCTTTGCTCCAGTGGGGGCTTGGGGAGGGCGGGAGGGAATTGTGTTATCTCTGAACAGAGCAGGTGACAAGGAACGTCTGAAGTCTCACTGAACACAACCCTGTAAGTGGGGGGTGGGGTGAGTGGGGGGCAGGATATTGAGCTTTTGGAAGAGGAGGCCAGGGCAGGGCGGAGAAGCAGGTTGGAAGGGCCAGCGGCACCCACTGCCACCCAGCGGCTGCCAATTACCATCAAACATTTTAATGATCTCTTGTCTGATGAATCGCTTGATTTCATCGTAATTCACCATGTCTCCCTGAGAAAAGAGAAGGAAACCTGCCTCAATTATACTTCCAAGCTTGGTGCTCGCTCCCTGGGGGTAGATTTTATGGAAATAAGGAATGGGGGGAAGCAAAGGTCCCAGGAGCCGCCCACAGATACTTCATACTAAACCCCCCTGAAATGGTCCAAAACATTGTGTGCATCAGTGCATTTTTCTGGGGAGAGGGTCCCAACCCCCCACCCTCCCACACACAGTTAAGAGCCACTCGTATGGGAGTCATGCACTTTCCTACAGGATGTCAGCCGGAGGTTCTAAAATGGCCCATGCTCTACCCTGAATGCCCAGAGAGTGTCCGCAGCTGCCAGCCTCTCCTTACCATGGAGCCAGGCACCCCGGGCAATCCGGGGCTCCCCACAGGCCCTGGAGATCCAGGGTGGCCTCTCTCTCCTGCAGGACCCGGTGGCCCCACAGGCCCCATGGAGCCACTCTTGCCGGGCCCACCAGGCATGCCAGCTCTTCCCTTCTCTCCTGCCTGGCCCTTCTGTCCGGAAGGTCCGGGGTCACCCTGCAAGGACAGGAAGTCCCAGTCCAGCACTGCCAGGTAGTCCCAAGTCTACCTCACGATGCCCCACTCTCCATCCTTCAGCCAGGCCCCCGGCATCTGCCTCTGGACTGTGGCCACAGCAACCTGACAGATTGCTCACTTCACTGCCCCAGGACAGTCCTTCTAGAAGACGGTCCTCATGGTGCGGCTCCCTGCTTGAACCTTCTGCCAGTTCCCAGCTGCCCTCTGAATAAAGGCCTCATTCCGCGGCCAGGCTTTCGGGACCCTTCAGGGTGTGGTTCCGATCTCCTCTCCTGCAGCCTCATCTCCCTGCCCTTGCACCTCCCTCCAGACCTCAGCCGTTATCATTCTCTGATGTGGCCACACTGAGTCCTCCCCGCCTGAATGCCCTTCCCCTCCTTTCTACCCAGTGCCCTCCCCAACCCAGGGGATGTTCCTGTTTTCCTGTGCAGCCTCCCTGACTCCCACGCTGAGCTGGTGCTCTCTCCCTCTGACCCCACAGTGCGGGGACCAATTTTCAGTAAAACCTGCCATGCTCTGGAGTAAGTGTGACGGGACTGAGTGAGCACCTGGCCAGGAATGGAAGCAAGATCAAGCAGATGCTTGCAGCATGAATGAATGAATGAATGAATGAATGACTCACTCAATCAATCAAATCAATGAGTGAATGAATTTGGAATTTCCGTTCCCCCAACCATAGCTGAGAACCTCGAAACAGCCCCATCCTGGAAGTTTTCAGAGATGAGGTTGCTCCAAGTTCCGTCCACGATGTTTTCCTGTCCACTGGCCTTCCTGTGTCTCCCCTCCACGGCTAAAGCCACAGCTGGGAGTCAGGCTTCACCAACTCGTGAGCTTCTCTCAAACCCAGCCTGTGTCCGCTCACCTTTGGGCCCGGGGGTCCATAGAGTCCCTGTTTTCCAGGGGGTCCCTAGAGGAAATCAAAAGTCAAAGGTCAAGTCTTCACAGCATCTCCAAGCCACCCAGGGGAGGCAAGGCTGTGACAGGGCCCTCCCACTGCCTTGGGCCCCTGCGCTGTTGGGCGGGGCTCTGTGTGAGAAATGATGACAGCCTCCCTGATAACAGAAGGGCTGACAGCTGGAGAGGAGACCAGTGTCCCCCAGAGCACGGCCTGAGATGATTATGCTGGCTGGGTCCCTTGTCACAGACAAAAAGAGGTGAGAAGTCAGCATGAAAGGGCCAATGTGTGGCATATTGGAGGGCCTGGCAGGGACTGGTGCCCAGGAGATGTTTGGTCGGAGTTTATTATTCTTATTGCCTCTTTTTGACCAGGTTCACAGTTAAAAAAAATAGTGAAAAACAAGTCCCGCTCTCATCCTCATCACCTAGTCCCTCCCCC
>NW_006300377.1:6226793-6230634 GCF_000327345.1 Myotis davidii | reverse complement strand
CCAGAGAACATTTGCATGAAGAATGGTTACTGAATGCACAAAGGGGCCAGGGTAAGGCGGGGAGCAAGCAGCAGCATTCCCGCGGGGACAGGACAAGCCCAGGACAACAGTACCTCTTTGCCAGCTGCACCGTCCGCACCAGGCTCACCCTGGGAAGTGAGAGCAATAAAGAGGTGATGAGTGCCAACTTCCCTTGATGTCACATGCCTCACCTTGCCCACTGGGCATGTCCAACCCCCATTCCGCGGAGGGGTCCTGCTCCTACCGCTTCCCCCCGGACATGCTGGGCACAGGCCTGGAAACTCAGACCTCACCCCGCACTCGGGCCTTGTCCCCGAGCCCTGCCCTGACAGCTCCGGCTGCCGCCGGACTGAGCCCAGTGGAGGAGGAGCCGCTGCAGCTCTCTGCTCTCTGCGTGAGATCCCGCATCTCGCACACTCTCTGGCTCCGAGTGTAAGCTAGATGTTTGCTGAACAAAGGTGTGAGGCAGAGATGTGGTCAGGTGAGCCTGCTCCCTCCCCGGGACAGGAGAGGCTGCCTCCTGGGCCCCGCCCACCGCCTCTGGAGGATGCTGGGGAAGAGCCATCTGTGCTTGCAAGGCAACCAGGCAGACTCATCCCGGATCTTGGAGGCTCCTGGGCCTGCGGGCAGGGGCGGTGGAGGGCTGGCAGGAATCACAGTGAGTGGGAGTGAGACTTGGTTCTCTCAGCACATGGGCTGACCGATCCCCTCTGCTGGAGTCAGACACCCCATTCCAGGCCGCCAGTCCCAGGGTCATTGCTAGGCTCCCCACGTTGGTGGGAAGTGCCCTGACCTGGGGGCTCGGGGGCCTGGGTTCCTGTCTCGGCTCCACCCACTGACTTTTCATCCCCGAGACTGATAACCAGTCCCACCTGATGGGGTTCACCCGCCTGGAACCTTTAAAAGAGGGAGTATTGTTGCCCTGGCCAGTGTTGCTAAGTGGTTAGAGTGTCGGCCTATGAACCGAAGGGTTGTGGGTTCGACTCCGGTTACCAAGTTTTCTGTGGTTACCAAAAGCTCCCCCGGAGAGGGGCAGGGCAGATCAGGGGCCAAGTGTCCCCTGCCGGACATCTGGTCGAGGGACCTCTACAGGCGGTATTGTGCATGGCCAGGGCAGCGGCCTGGTGTGCTGTGGGCACAGCTCTGGCCGCTGAGCTTGTCCCTTCTTCCAAATATGATGTGATCCTCAGGCACCAGCTCCACGCTGCCGTTTTCCATGCACACAGCCTCCCCTTCCCCGGAGACCCCAGACGTGCAGTGCTGTGCTCAACCAGCCAGGCCGGCTGGCCCTTTCCCTGGGGCTGTGCGTGAAGAGGGGGGGTTTACCGGGGGGCCGGGGTGTCCAGGTGGGCCAGGCTCGCCCGGAAAGCCTGCAAGGCCTCTTTCTCCAGTGGCTCCCTGGTCTCCTTTCTGGCCCTGGAGAAAAGGAAGGAGGGTGGTGAGAGGGGAGGAAAGAGGGGAAGATGAGCGCCACAGAGCCGGGGCAGGTGCCGTGTGCCAGGGACCATGCCTGAACTTGAGACAGGGCCTGGGGTGGCTCCAGGCCTCTCCAAAGGCCTTCACTTCCACCGATGCCATTTGGGGGGGGGGTCTCCGGAGGCAAGAGAGGCTGACCAAGACAGGAGAGGGTTGGGGCAAACTGTTCTCCCCTCCCCCCAGCTCCCCTGAAAGGAGCCCACAGCAGAGCAGGGCCCAGTTCCTGGGAGGGCAGGATGAGGGCGCCTGTCACTCACCACTGCAGAGATCCCCGCTGGGCCCGGCTGGCCTGGAGGCCCCGGTGGTCCCTAACGAGACACAAAGGCTGTGGGTTGGAAAGAGTCTTCAGTAACAAGGGCCCCCGGGAGGTGTGGAGGGACCGGCAGCAGAGCCAAGCCCTAAACCTCGCCCTAAGCCCTCCTTCCCTTCAGTCTGGCACTTGAGCTTCTGCCAGAAGATTTGTGCCCGAGCTGAGGCCTGAGGGTCCCCAAGTTCACAGGACCCTCATGCCTGCCGCACAGGGAGAGGTACCTCTGGGGCTGTGCTGAGGGGATGAGCTGGCACCCAGAACCAGTGCAGATAGCAGGCCTGCGGGCCTGGGTGTCTTCAGAGCCCCCCCCCCCCCCACGCCCCTGCCCCTGCCCCTTGTGTACTGTGGGAGGAGTAAGGAGCAGGAGCTGGGCGTCTGGTCTGCGCAGCAGGGAGTGAAGGGCAGGGGCTCAGCACAGCCCCAGCCTCCCTGGTCTCCTGTGAGACTCAGACACCAAGGAGCGCTCCTGCCCTGCCTGGGCTGGCCCCTTCCCAGTGCCCTCTCCCATCTCCGGCACCTTCCACGGAGGCACAGCTCCAAGGCCACCTCAGGGCCACCCAGGGCTCCCAGGGCTCCCAGGGCACACACGTCTCTCAGAGCACGTCCCTTCACACTGCAGATGGAACGTTCCGGAGGCCTGGTCTGCCCTACTCATCTGAATGCTCCAGGAATGTCCTGGGCCCGGCACACAGCCGGGGCAGGTGGACCAGTGAGAAGAGGAACCCTGCGCCCCTCTTGTCACCCTTCTCGTCCCAGCCCCTGAACCAGTCTCCAGTGGGGACACATCCAGAGGGTGTGACTCCTTCTTTCATCTGTAACATGAGGGGGGACTGAGCTAGACCTGAGGTCCCCAACTGGGGGCCCGGGACCCCTTGTGACCTGTACAAATAGTGCGGAAGACCTGAGAGCTCTGTTTTTTGGTCATGAGCTATTTTTAACATTTCCCAAAGCCTGTAACCACGCAGCCAGCCACAGCAGGGCTGCGATAAGATGCCAGCGTGTTGATTCGCTTTTCTCTGGAACCCCACCAGCTTGCGCCCTCACACTGATCAAAGGCGCCCATTGGCAGTCCTCTGTGTTACCGATGAGTAGACGGAAAATCCATTATTACTTAATATTCTCTCCAGTCGCCTATCTCAGTACATGCACCGCCCACTCGCCCGGCTACCAGACACAGGCGTGCCCTTGATGGCTGTCTTTCTGCTGCTCCTGCCTCCCACCCCATGCAGGTCCTCAGCAAGTCCTCAGCCCCCCCACCCCAAGCCCGCCCCTCCCAGGTCCTCCACCATCCACCTGCGTCACATCTTCTCCGAACTCAGCTTCCCGTTCCCACTCACACCCCCCGAACTCCCCTCCAGCCATGGTGATGTTGGGTTCCCCAAATATGCCCAGCTCCCCGCTGCCTCAGGCTCTGCATCACCTGCTCCCCTCCCCTCCCCCACCCCTGACCTGGATGCTCTTCCCCAAACTGCTGGACAACTGGCTCCTTCTCCTCAAAAATTCCTCTAAAGTCTCCTCCCAGTCGCTCCCCGGCACATCACACGCTTCCGCATGAACCTGTGTGCTGCGCCCGCTTCCTCACTGCCTTAGTCCAAGGCCGGGAACAGTGCCTGGCGTGCAGCAGATGCTCAGTAATTATTTGTTGAATAACTGAATGATCTTTGTTTGATAAGTAGATTCGGCCCTAGCTGGTTTGGCTCAGTGGATAGAGCATCGGCCTGTGGACTGAATGGTCCTGGGTTTGATTCCGGTCGAGGTCACATGCCCGCATTGTGGGCTCCATCCCCAGTAGGAGGTATGCAGGAGGCAGCCAATCAATGATGCTCTCTAATCATTGATGTCTCTATCGCTCTCCCTCCCTCTCCCTTCCTCTATGAAATCAATAAAAAAATAAATTTAGGCTCTAACTGGTGTGGCTCAGTGGATAGAGCGTCGGCCTGTGGACTGAAGGATCCCAGGTTCAATTCCCATCAAGGGTATACGCCAGGGTTGCAGGCTCGGTCGCCAGTAGGGGGGGTCCAGGTGGCAGCCAAT
>NW_006300377.1:6221369-6224760 GCF_000327345.1 Myotis davidii | reverse complement strand
CATTCACTGTCCTTCAGAAAAGTGTCTTTTTTTTTTGAGAGAGAGAGAGAGAGAGAGAGAGAGAGAGAGAGAGAGTTTATCTGGCTGCTGTGGCTCAGTTGGTTGAGCATTATCCGTGCACCAAGAGATCACAGGATCAATTCCCGGTCAAGGCACATGCCCGCATTGTGGGCTCCATCCCCAGTAGGAGGTATGCAGGAGGCAGCCAATCAATGATGCTCTCTAATCATTGATGTCTCTATCTCTCTCTCCCTCTCCCTTCCTCTCTAAAATCAATAAAAACATATTTTTTAAAAAAGATAATTAGATTCAAATGTACCTAGAAAACAAGAAAATGGCAAAAGGCCTGGGAACCACTGGACTGGGTGAGCCCAAAGCCCCTCACGGTTCCAGGCGCTGGGGCTGCTCCTGCGCTCAGTTCTTTGGGGTCATCGCCAGCTCGTGCACTGTCAACTCACAGCATGGCCAGGGGGGCCGGGTCTTCCCTGGGGTCCCATGGCACCAGGCTCACCCTGCAGGAGCCAGAAAAAAGAAGAAACGACACAGAAACAGAATTACACACACGGGGCTGGAGGGGGAGAGGGCTGAGCAGAGCGGGTGGAACACCAGTGCTCCCAGGAGCCCAGCTGAGCCCTGGCCTCCAGGCCTAAGCCTCCCAGGGCCGAGGCCCCAGCCCTGCCCGCGGGGACGGTGGAGGGAGAAAGCAGAGTCCCAGCCGGAGAAGGCCAAGCCCTGCCCTTTAGGCTAATGACCCAACAGCCTATAGAAGGGAACCAGGCACAACCCTTCCGAGGAGGGAGAAAGTCAAGATGTGCCCTGTTGGGCCAAACCTCCCCCAGAAAGGGGAGGAGAGGAGGCAGCCATGTTGCTGGTGAGCGAAGTGGCCGCATCCGGATCAGCAGAGCCCAGAGGCTGTCCGAAGGCAGCGTGCATCGATCCCAGCCCTCACCTCAGCTCCGGGCCGGCCACTGCTGCCGGGGGGACCGGGCTTTCCACAGTCGCCCTAAAAGAGAGAGGGGAGGTCACCAGACCGCCACTTGGCTCCCCCCACATGCGAGGGATCCACCACAGGCCCCGCTCTGACCCAGGCCCTCTGACACCCTCAGGCTGGTGGGTGGGAGAAGCCCGGACCCCGTCGGCCAGGCACCAGCGGCCTCAGGAGGCTTGGATGCCGGGATGGCATCTCGGGCAAGGATCAGCGCTCTGTCCACTCTGGCTGGGGCCAGGCTTTCCCCGCTCGGCCCTTACCTTTGGTCCCGGGAGGCCAGGATGTCCTGTTTTCCCCTTGAAACCCTGGAAGAAAATCAGGGAGCTGCACATCCCCGCCTCCACCAGAGGCCTCGTCCCACCTCTTTCCTCAGGTTCACCCCCCACACACACACCAAAGCAGAGCTGCACGGGACCAGCGGTGCCACCTCCCCGCTCCTCCCTGAAGCTCCACTTACCGGGGGTCCCATGAGTCCAGGCGGGCCAGCGGGACCGGGTTCTCCCTAGGGAGAGAGATGGGGGCACTGAGGCGGGAGCATTGTCCAGCCCGTACCCAGCTCGCTCGCCAAGGTCTTCTCCCTTCTCCAGCCCCTCCCCCACCCGTCCCAGGATGGAGGGAAGTCCTATGGGGCAGAGGGAAGACTAAGCCAGGCTCAGCCTCTGCCTGGCCATGGCCCCTGCATGAGCCCCGCCCCCTCTCAGGACCTCAGTTTTCCATCTTTGGGGTACAGACGGGGATCGACCTGGAGGCTCTGCTCATTGCCATGGCTCCAGCCCTTTCAGATTCCCCAGCAAAGTCAAGGAGCTTGCTCAAGTCCTTCCATGCAACCTGGTTCTTCCGTGGGTTAACCCATCCGCTCACAGGCTGGGAACCTTGGCGCCAGCCAGTAGGAGCTGTTGACCGGGCCAGAGTCCAGGTCCCTTATGCCACTGTGGTCACTGAGGCCACGCTGCCTGTGCAGGCTCCGAGCTAGACCTGGGGTCCCTGCTGGGGGGCGCTGGACCCCTTGCGACCTATAAAAATAGTGCTGAGGGCCTGAGGGCTCTGTGTCTTCGGTTGTCCGTGTTTCTGGATAGGAATTGACTCACTCCCCTGTCCCTACTTGGGGCGGGGGGGAGGTCTAGCTCAGCCAAGCTGGCCACAGCTACCAGGGTAAGTGAGACCCAGGGAGGCGGGGTGCAGCGAGAGGCAGGCCAAGGGCCGGCATGGGCTCCCCCTGACAGAGGTGTGTGGGAGGGGGGCACTTCAGTCCCTTCATCAGGGTTCCCTGGACTTTGGCTCTTGGAGAAGGAAGGGGTGCCCTCCCCGGCGCATCATCTCACCCTGAAGCCGGGCTTGCCGTCCTTCCCGTCCAGACCATCCAGGCCGGCAGGGCCCTGGAAACAGGAAACGGGCATTTCTACAGCCTCGCCGCCCTCGCCCAGCGCCCAGACCTACCAAACACACGCGCACACCCCCGTGCACACGCACACACAACCCACGCCTGTCAGGCTAAGGGGGCACGCACTCACCTGGATCCCGGGAGGCCCTGGTGGCCCAGGGGGGCCAGGCATGCCTGATGGGCCTCGCATCCCTTCGCTGCCCTGGAAACAAAGTCAGCAGAGCCTCATCCCAGGCAGGAGACAGGGCCCTGGGCCACATGCCCGGGGACTACTGGAGGCCAGGACAGCTGGCTTCTAAGCCAGCTCTGCTCTGGACCGAGTAGATACAGTCCACACAGCACGCCCCCAGGAGGATCTGTCTCATCTGCAGAGCATTCCTCGCTGCTCCACAGAAGGGACAGAGCCCGCGAAGTCTAGCGTCTTCTCCAAGGTTGCCCAGGGGCTGGCGTGGTGGGTGTCAGTAGCACGTGCTGACTGAGGCGCTCAGTTCACACCGGTCTCAACGAGGCACCAAGCACTACGGAGCCTCTGACTCTCCCGGGTGAGCAAGGGGTGGCCCCCGTCCTCCAGGAGCTCACAGTCCAGTGAGCGTCACAGGCTCACAATCAGGGCAACGCAACAGTCCACGCGCTCTGTGGGGAAGGGGCCATGGGCGCTCAGAGGAGGGGGGGGGGCTCACTCCGGCCCGGGGGAGTCACAGAAGTGTCACCAGATGCCGACTCTGCCTGGTGTCTGAGGCCTGGCAGGCGGCGGCGGAGGAAAGGGCACGCCGATGGGAGCTTCAGAGAAGCAGAAGGAAGGATTTGGAAGTGGTTGCACGCCTGGCCTAGCCAAGGGTGTCTGGGGAGCCCGTGTGAGGGGTGGAGGAGGAGGCTGGGGAAGTTAGAGCCTGGCGGCCGTGCTCCACATTATTAAAAAGACCCGTGATTTCCATGGAGCTCCAGTCGCGCAATCGGTTAGCGCGCGGTACTTATAAAAAGACCATGATTTCCAAACGGCACTTCTCAGAGTCCTGGGGGTT
>NW_006300377.1:6219858-6221169 GCF_000327345.1 Myotis davidii | reverse complement strand
TTCCAGGACCCCCTTCCCTTGCCTTAGCCAGAGAAGCTCCACTTGAATCTGTTTTATAGATCAAGGGTCCACATGAGCTTCTATGTGATGACAAGGCTCTAGACAGCGGTTCTCAACCTGTGGGTCGCGACCCCTTTGGCGGTCGAACGACCCTTTCACAGGGGTCGCCTAAGACCATCCTGCATAGCAGATATTTACATGACGATTCATAACAGTAGCAACATTACAGTTATGAAGTAGCAATGAAAGTAATTTGATGGTTGGGTCACAACATGAGGAGCTGTATTTAAAGGGCCAGAAGGTTGAGAACCCCTGCGCTAGGACTACAAAATAAAGTGAAAACTGCTGCTACAGGCCCTGGGGAGCCATTGAGGTTTCAAAATAGGGGAGTGATGACAACAGACCATTTGAATTAGGAGAAGGGAGAAGGGGCCAGACAGGCATCTTGGTGAGGAGGGCTGCTGCACCCCCAGCAGGGAGAGGGTGGCTGCCCTGGAGCAGTGGCTATGGGGGTGGCCAAGGGGAAGGAATGCAGTTAGAAACCCCTGGGGTGGGGTGAGGTGGAGGGAGAAGAGCTCTGGGTGGCAGTGCAATGCCACCACCCACCAGGAGGGGTCAGCACAGCCCCAGAAAAATGTCCGCTCCGCAGGGAATCGGGAAGGAACCCCTGGCCAGAGGTCTGGGACTGTCTGCAATGACCATCCGAAGTAGCAGGCAGCACAGAGGGCTCCGGCAGTGGCTGCCAATCAGGCCCCTCAGAAGGAAGGGAGGTGGCTCTCCACGGCCTTGCCCATGCTGGTGGGCACTGGTCCTGGGAAGCAGCCTGGGGCTCTCTGGGCCGGGAGGGAAGCCTCAGCTTTGCCTCTAATTTGCTGCGTGCCCCCGGGATGCCCTGGCCTCTCCGGGCCTCATTTCTTTACCCGGACAGCGAGTAGAGCAAGGGAGCGAGCTGTAAGTCATCCCAGCTGTGCGGTGTGGGCTCCCCCGCCCCAAGCGCTCAGTCAATGCTGGGCCTCTTACACCTCCAGCTGTCACATCTGAGAAGCCCAGGAATGGGGCCGAGACAGGAGCGTCAGCCTCCCAGACCAGGGCAGTTTAGCAAGCCAAACCCGGGGCAGCCAGCGTGGGGCTCCCCGATGGCTGCCCCTTCCCACCCTTGTCACCAAGTCACACTGCGCCTTTGGCAATGACTCCAGGTGAGTTTCTTCCTGCTGGTGTCAGACCCAGAAGGAAAGTGCCGGAGCGCCCCCTGCTGTGGGCGCTGGGGCTCCCAGTGCCAGCACACTTCCTCCTTCCGCACCCCCCCGCCAC
>NW_006300377.1:6219166-6219781 GCF_000327345.1 Myotis davidii | reverse complement strand
CTTGGCCATCCAGTCACACTCTAGTCACCCCGCTCTCACTGTACCTCTCTGCCTTCTCCCCACCCACCCTCTTCCATCAGGCAGAGACCTCCTGCAGAGGCTGGCTGAGGGGGCAGGTGTACTGGCCCATCCTAGGAGCCCACTGGTTTGCCCGGGGCCTTGTTGCTAGTATGGCCCTGTTGCTAGGGCCATCCTGGAGGTCCTTTCCCCACCCTGGGTGTAATGGAGGCAGTTCTTGAATTCCCAAAGGCTTGATGCTATGGGTGAAACGGGGGTGTGGGAGCTGAACGACTCAGATCTGTGACTGCGGCCAACTTGGAGTCCAGCTCACCTTTTCAGCTTGGGGGCCGGGTGGGCCAGGCGCTCCTGCTTTGCCTGGGAAGCCAGGGGGACCCTATATCAACAAAGGAGCAGATTGGAATGACTGTGGGCTGGAGGAGGAGCGCCCTCCTTCTTCCTGCTGCGTGTGCCCCACTGTTGTAGATACTTTCTAGAAACGCCACCCAGGAGCTTTGGGTCCGGCCGGCCTGCTGGGCTGGGGCCCACCCAGGAGGCCCTGATCTCCAGGTCGAGGCTCCTGGAATCAGGCCTGGCCACCCAGGCTGCCTCCCCCCC
>NW_006300377.1:6214531-6218534 GCF_000327345.1 Myotis davidii | reverse complement strand
GCCCTGGCTGCCACTCACCTGGTCGCCCTTCTCACCGGAGCTCCCTTGGGGTCCTCGCTCTCCTCGGGGACCCTGTCACCACAGAGAACAATGCAGATGGAACTCAATCTTCCTGCTCCCAGACCCCAGGGCAGGACCAGGACCAGGCCTAGGCCCTGATCCCCAGGTCCACATCTCCCCGCCCCTCCCTTACTCACCGCTGGGCCTGGGGGACCTGGGAGGCCTTCAGATCCTGGTGGGCCCTGCGGACACAAAGGAGCAAAATCAGTCCCTCTGACCGGAGGAGGTGGGCAATCAGGGGACGGGCAGGGGATGTGGTGGGAGGCCCTCTGAGCCGACAGGATTCCCCCCCTTTTTTTTCAGGCTTCCCCTCTTGCCTGAGCTACTGGACTAGCTCTTAACCAGCCCTGCCCCCAACTTGGCTCACAGCCAGCAACTGGCTGCCATCTCCTCCAGCCCAGCTGGGGTTATAACACTCTCTTGCTTCAAAACCTTGCATGGCTCGCCTCTGCTAACAGAAGGAGGAGCACATTCTCCACCAATGCCGTTTGGAGGCCATCTGTGACCTGGTACCCACCACCCTCTTCCTTTCTTATCTCCTGCCCTGCTTGGTCAGCCCGCTGTTCCCTGAACACACTGCCCATCTACACCCTGGGCCTTTGCACACGGGACCCACTACCCACAATGCCCTCTGTTCCCAGACCCCTTCCAGGCCTCTCAAATCATTAGATCATTAAATGGCGCAAAGCTGTTCCTTCAGTGCTCCCGGCCCCGGCCTCTCCCTCTGGGATTCCCCAGGACAGAAACCTCGTGCCCCTCCCCCACTTCATTCAGGGCTGAGCTCCAAGGCCACCTCCTCAGAGAGGCCTCCCTGACCGTCCCTGTTAACGGCGCTCTGCACACCACTCCAGCCCTCACCCCTTTTCTCCATCAGATCTCTCATGCTGCGTATGTGTTTGTCTATTCCTCTGTTATCTGCCTCCCCCCGCCCCCCAGAATGTGAGCCCTATGGAGTCAGGGGACAAAACTGGCTGTTTTATTCACCACAGCATCTTCAGGGCCTGGCGCCCAGCAGGCCCACAAGTTCTTGAATAAATGCACAGCGCGGTGGGCGGCTGCACCCACCGGGGCCTCGCTGACATGTGTGAGGTTCGAATGCAGGCTGCACCCTCACTCACTAACTAGCTGCAGGGCGCTGGTGAGCCACACCGCCTGGCCAGCCTCAGTGTCCTCATCTGACAGCAGCCTGGCTCCTGCGCTCAGCCAGGGCCTGGCTCTGCAGAGGGTGGCTCCGGGCTGTGGTGGGGGGCGGGGACCGACCAGGGGGCTGAGCTGGGTCTAGATCCCAGCCTGGGCCTCCAAGGCCGCCCCGGTAAGCCTGCCTCTGCTGGATGCGGGTGGGAGGCGTCTCCTGTCAGCTGACTCCCGGTGCCCCTCCCCTGGGCAGGCGGCCATTGGCTCCATGAACCCTGCTGGCATTCTCCTCCCAGCTCTGGCCTCCGCAGCCACCAGCCTGTACTGACTGCTTGAGATGCAGCTGGAGTGACTCAGGGGACAGGGAAGCAGGGGTCAGCCCTCCCCCCAGGCTTCTGGGAAAATCTCTGGTGGCGGTGGTGGAGGCAGGGCCAGGGCCGGCTCTCTGAAGCCCTGCTCCCGCCCCCGCGCTGAGCTGCGACTCAGACTCACCGATTCTCCCTTCTCTCCCGAGGGTCCAGCGTAGCCCCGCTCTCCCTTGATGCCCTGACAAGCGAGCAGAGAGAGAGGAATTAGCCCCGCGGCCTGCCGTCACCGCACTAATGCGAGGGGCGGAGACCGCGGCTGGTACACAGACGCGAGGAGGAGAGGTGGGCTGCGCCTCATCTGCGGGGGTGGCCCTCGGTGGAAAGGGGGGACAGGCCCACCCAGTGGGCTCCGGTATGGGGTGGCGGCTCCGTGCTGACCCCGATTGTCTCAACACCCCACCCCAGGAGCAGATCTGTTTGGCCGGGGCTCGGCCTCTCGGGGTCCTCCGAGAGCCTGGATGTGCAGTGACTGCAGCAGGTCCCCAAAAGGAAGGGAAGGGAAGAGACAAGCCGTGCGCCCCAGGGGCTTCCAGCAGCAGCTGTGCCTGGATGGCCCGGCAGAGCACGGGCTGCAGTGCTGGGGAAGGAAGGAGCCTGCTCCGCGGAGGGAGGTCCCGCTGGTCCTGTCCTGACCACCCCTCCCAGGCCCCGGTACCCCCGGAGCCAGCGCCCCCTTACTCACAGGCAGCCCCGGCGGGCCCATGGAACCTGGGTAGCCAGGTTGCCCTGGAGGACCCTGCAAAGAAAGGTGGACATGATCAGCCCCTAACGTGTCTGCTCCCCCTTCCTGGGCCGAAGGGTGGCCAGAGCCAGAAGCCCTGGAGCTGCCACCCAGCAGGCACCCACCCCAGCACAGCAACCACAGGGGCCGGGTCCCCCCCTGGGCCCCCCACTCCTCCCCTTACCTCCCCCCACACACACACACAGGCGCTCTAGGTCTCGACTTCCACTGAGACCCTGCGAGGGGCCCAGGGCAGGGGCTGATGAGGACCAGGAGGGGGAGCAGAGGGACCTGCTGTAGGAAGAGGTGGGGAGAAGAGCCCCCGGGGACGTTGGTAGGGGACAGGGGTGTTTGCCCCTCACAGGGAGCTGGGCGCCTGCAGATGGGCCTCCTTTCATCCTGAGGGGGTGTGAAGACCCCACCCCGAGGGGATCGGGGCTGAGGGGCAGAGAGCTTCAAAAGTAGGGTCCCCCCTCCCATCTCCCACACGGCAGCCACCCTGGGGCCTGAGCTGTCTTCCTGGGGCTCCTTGTCTACCTCAGGCCCCTGCGGCTCCTCTTACCAGTTCCCCCTTCTCTCCCGTCAGGCCCCTGAGGCCTCGCTCTCCTTGGAGACCCTTGGAGAGAAAAATCATGAGAAACTGCAGGGGAAGGCATTCCCGCCCAGCCCCCAACTCCTGCCCCCACCCCACGTCCTCTGTTCCAGGCAAAGGGGGGGGGCTGCTGGTGGCCCCTAGAGTCCCAGCAAGGTGCCCATAGGGCGTGTGCCCCAGAAGGGTAACTGTCAGAGATATAAACTCCCATAGATGGGTGCCTCCCAGAAGCACCCCCCAAGACAGGTAACTACAGTGATATGGCCCCCAAGTTGGCTGATCCCACAGGGTGCCTCCTGGGCAGGTGACTGTCATTGGTGTGCCCTATTGTAGTAACTGTCTGGGGTGTACCTTTAGGAGGGTGACATGTGTGTTCTTTCCCGGTGAAAACTGTCTGGAGAGGTGTCCCTGGCGTGATGCCCCCGCTAAAATATCCCACCAGGTACCCAGCACTTACCTGTCCAAGACCCCTTCCCCCAGTCAAAATCACCCTCTTTTAGGGCCCCGGGGAGAGACCGGGAGGCTCTCACCAGAGCATTCCCTGTCACTTTTCAGGGTGGAGAGGGCTCTCAATGCCCATCAAAGCCAGAGCGCCCCTCCCCCACTCCTCACTCTGCCCTTCATACGTTCACCTCACCATTGAGGGGCCATGTCGGCCCCTTCTCCCTCATGCCCGCATGAGACGGCGCCCAAACCTTTCCACAACACAAGACAGATGGCTAGACGGACAGATGGCCCCTTCACCCAAGCAAGCAGGAACAGACAAGGTCCGGCCGGGATGAGGGCGCAGGGACAGATGGAACTGCGGCCAGGGGGGCCCCGCTCCCCCGGCCCTCGTCACCAGGCCTAGGAGGAGAGGAGCCAGACCCCGGGAACACGCAATCTGACAAACAAAAGGTTAGTGTCCACGACCCAGGAGGGAGCAACAGTGAGGATGGGGATGACGGAAACACACCGTGATGATGATGAAGGCAGAGCAATTAACGACACCCGGCAGAAGGCGCCGGCCAAGAGGCCGGGAACAGAGGGGCAGGGCCCCCCCGACACTCAGAAACCCAACTGGCTGGCATCCCGTGTCCAGCCTCGGAGCAGGCTGGCACTGGCGCCCAGGAAGAGGAAAGGAAGGGA
>NW_006300377.1:6208159-6213967 GCF_000327345.1 Myotis davidii | reverse complement strand
CCTCCCCCCCTCCTCACTCTGCCCTTCATACGTTCACCTCACCATTGAGGGGCCATGTCGGCCCCTTCTCCCTCATGCCCGCATGAGACGGCGCCCAAACCTTTCCACAACACAAGACAGATGGCTAGACGGACAGATGGCCCCTTCACCCAAGCAAGCAGGAACAGACAAGGTCCGGCCGGGATGAGGGCGCAGGGACAGATGGAACTGCGGCCAGGGGGGCCCCGCTCCCCCGGCCCTCGTCACCAGGCCTGGGAGGAGAGGAGCCAGACCCCGGGAACACGCAATCTGACAAACAAAAGGTTAGTGTCCACGACCCAGGAGGGAGCAACAGTGAGGATGGGGATGACGGAAACACACCGTGATGATGATGAAGGCAGAGCAATTAACGACACCCGGCAGAAGGCGCCGGCCAAGAGGCCGGGAACAGAGGGGCAGGGCCCCCCGACACTCAGAAACCCAACTGGCTGGCATCCCGTGTCCAGCCTCGGAGCAGGCTGGCACTGGAGCCAAGAAAGAGGAAAGGAAGGGAAGGAAGCTGAGCGTTTCCTCCAGGACGATGGGAAAAATGCAGGCACCCTCGCCTTCCGGTTGCCGGGGGCCGCTGGCCAGCCTGGCCAGGCAGCAGGGCAGCAAACCTAGGCCAGCCTGCATGTGAAGCCCTAAAGCTTTGGCATCTCTGCCGGGCTCAGTGCCAGGCGCCTGGCAGGGCCCCAAGAACGACTTTCAGCAAATCTTTAGTCAACACCAAGGTGGGAGAAGCAGGAGGCAGAAATGAGAAGGGAGGAATGAAGAGGCCCTTAGAGGCACCGGCGTAAGCTAAGAAGGTGAAATCGCTCCCGAGGACTTTGGGGGAGCGAAGTGTGGTTGTGGGAGAGAAAGCAGGAGAGGTGGGAGAAGGGAAAATGAGAGGAAGGCAGAGACTAGGAGGATGTCCAAGCTGCCGGGGGCCTTAGGAACCTGTGTCGTTAGCTACCATGCCTGCAGGCGGACAACGCAAACACGGAGGATGGAGGTGAGGGTGTGACGGCAAAGGAGACAGCAAAAGCCACAGAGACCTGGTTGGCGGGGGGAAGGGAGGTCGAGCAGCGCTAGGTTCTTACAGGCAATCCGGGGGAGCCAACGGCACCAGGAAAACCTGGGGGGCCCTGGTGGGAGAAACAGGCAGGTCACATCTCACAAGCACAGCCTCCCCGGGGCAGTCTGGGGGTGAGGGGTCGTGGGAGAGGTCACGGGAATATTGCAAGGCAGCTGGAGAAGAGGCTCCCTGGAAGGCCTGGCCCAGAGACACGTGCTCCTCCCCTTGGCTCCAGGAGGAATGGCTCTGCCATCAGCAGAGACATGAAACAGTCCCCAGCGTCAGCAGCCCTTCCCGAGTCTCCCTGCGTCTAACTGAGCCCCCTTGCTGGAGTGGAAGCCCCTCACACCTGCTACCTGACCTCCACAGGCTCCCAGGTGGAAGGCTCCTGGTTCTAACATAGCTCCCACCAGCCATTTTTTATTCTCTCCAAAGAAAGCATATTCAGTTCTTCCCGTCTTTTCTGGTCACGTCTATGTTCCTGCCATATCAACACCACAGAGGACTCCAAGGAGGAGGCCCCCGGTCTGGCCTTTCTTTGTAGACTTGTCCTTGCGATGGCCCCACAGAGCAGGGGAGGACAGCTCCATCGCAGCCCCTGGCCCCTGGGGGCCTGGTGTCACAGGGCACAGAGATCTAGGCTGGTCGCCACGTGCTTTCCTGGCCGCCGACACCACGAGCCACAAGCCTAGGCCCCCTGCCCCGTGCAGCCTGGGTCCCTGGTGCAAGACACAGAGGGTCAGGGCTGGGGAAACATGGATGCGCCCCAAGGGCCTCCTCTAAGCAGGACCACAGGCACAGCCGGCCCATTCCCAGGGCCTCGGTGGTGGGAGTCCTCAGTGCCCACAGATGCTCCGACAGAGAACGGAGCAGGCAGTGGAGGTTTCCTCGGTCTGCCCTGCCCAGCTTCCTGGAGACCAGGCAGCACTAGGACCCCTCTGAGAGAGCGTCAATCAAGCCAGGAAACCACAGATACTCACAACGGGGCCTGGAGGACCTGGGGAACCCCTCACGCCGGGTGGACCCTGCAAAGGAAGCCAAGAGGAATGGGTAGAGAGGCTCAGGCCCCACAGGGTCTCAGCGCCTTCCTCCTGGCTCACCACAGCCAGAGTCTCCAGGCAGCTGATGTCAAAGCTGATGTTAAACTTCTCATTCAGTTCATTCAATCATCCAACGAACATTTATTGAGCAGCTACTATGTACCAGGCATTAGTCCAGGGGCTGGGGGCACGGCAAGAAACAAAACACCAAAATCTGAGCCTCGTGCCACTTACATCCTAGGGGAGCGGTGGACGGTGATAAATACGGTAGGACAGGGTCTGTCACGTAGTTGGTGCTCAGTAGGTACCTGTGCGATGTTCTTATATGAAATAAACACACAGTATGTCAGACCGGGATGAGTGTGTGAGACAGAAGCAGCTAGGGCCCAGGCCACTGTGGCTGAATGGTGAGAGCATTGGCCAGGGCACCGCAGGGTCACAGGTTCAATTCCCGGCCCTGGTCGGGGCATGTGCGGAAGTAACCAATCGATGTGTCTCTCGCATCGTGTTTCTCTAACTCCCTCCCTCCCTTCCACTCGCTCTAAAAAATCAAAGAAAAAAAAATATCCTCCGGTGAGGATTAACAACCACAACAAAAGCAGCAGCCAGGCCGGGGAGGGAGGGTGTCGCCCGGATCAAGAGCAGAGAGGAGGCCAGTGTGTGAGGAGAGCAGAGGAGATGGGGCAATAGGGCGCCAGCTGACCAAAGGCCCCAGAGCCCTGGAAGGACTCCCGGGAGACAGGGAGCCACTGAGGGCCCAGGAAGACACCTGGCCCGAGTGAGACTGCCCTCGGGAACTAAGGGCCACTGCGCAGGAGGGCCCAGGCCCTGGCCTTACCTCTTCTCCTCTCTGGCCCGGCAGCCCCGGAGGACCGGGCAGGCCAGGGCTCCCAGGACAGCCGGGGTCTCCCTCGCTGTTGTCTCCCTGGAGTGGATGGAGTTGGTGGGAGTGAGCAGTCGGCTGCTTCGCTCCCGGTGGGGCTCAGGGCAGGGGGTGAAGGGAAGGTGAGGGCCACTCACCCGGGCCTCCTCCGCTCTGGGGCGCTCCCGCTCTGTGAAGCACTGGGGGGGACAGAGGGGCTCTGTCAGGTGAGGCCACTGAGAGCCCTCCCTACACCAAGGCCGCCCTGAGCCCAGCCTCCTACCCGGGCACAGTTGTCAAAACCTGGCACGCCGGGGATGCCCTGGTCTCCCTTCTCGCCTTTCTGCAGGAGGGCCGCTGGGCGGGCCTTCTGCCCCTGGACACAGTCCCCACAGATGCTCTAGGAGGGAAAGGAGAGGGCAGGGGGCAGGGGGCAGGGGTCTGAGTGGCCAGGAAGGGCCAGATGGAGAGCCCCCATCACCTGCCTGGTAGGCAGACCTCCACCCACACTCCTCCCAGCCACACCCCTGAGGCAGCATTGCTCCATCCTCAGGGGACCCAATCCCAACACCGGCTTTGCGTTTCTTGCAGGAAGAAGCTCTGGTGCCCCCCCCCCCCAAAAGCCACTTTCCAGACAGGCGTGTGGGGGGAGGCAGAGGGGCCCACAGAGGCACCATCTGCCCTGGCTGTTCCGGCAACCTGCGCCCGCTGTGAGGACACGCCACGAGGACTTGGGCTGCAAAGGCCGGTTCCGAACAGCTTCTCCAGGAGCAAGGGGAGCAGCTGCAGGAGCAGCCAGGCCTTTGCAGATGCCTGGGAGGGAGCCCGCCCTCCGTCCCCGCCGATCCCAGCTGCCGGACTCCCAGTTCGCCGGGCCTGCCAGTCTTCCCGACCAGCAGGTGCTCTCTCACCTGGCCTTTAACCTCTTTGGGTCACAAAGCCCTCTGGGAGTTTGATGAAAGCTGTGAGTTCTCATCTCAGAAAAAGAAAACCCAGTAGTGGAAAGTGGACTACAGTCTCGAAGGACTGGGGCCTGGCGTCTGTGCATGGCCTGGTGGGGTGTCCGTGGACCCCCAGGCAGGACCCCTGCTCCACCTTCACTGCACTGCGAAGCCCCGAAGCCCCGTGATAATGGTTGTCAGTTGTCGTTTACTCAGCACCCAGGCGCCAGTCATCATAATGGCCTGTGCACTTATCACACTCCGTCCTGGCAGCACCAGGAGGCAGGTCATCTTATAAGCACATGGAGATAAGGGAGCCGACACCCGGAGAGACAGTGTGACGTGTCCACGGCGGCTGGAGCCTGGACGAAGCCCTGGTCTATCTGAGGCCAGAGCTGGTGCTAGGGCCACACAGGCCCAGGCTTCCTCTGGGCTGTGCATGTGTGTGGTGGGGGCTCCTGGTCAGCACCCTGGGTGCCATCTGACACCTCTCCAGACAGCTGCTTAGCGCCCCCTGCAGAGCACTTGGCTGAGAAGCCATCGGATGAAATGTTACACAGAGAAATGCTAAATCCTGCAGGAGTTGCACAGTCACATGCCCGGGGCAGGACTTGGGGGGACCCAACTGCCGGAAGCCTGGGGGAGAAGCTGCAGTTTCACCACCACCCCACTCTGATCCACGGCATAACTGTGCCAGGAGGGTACCCTGGCCTCAGGCTGCTTCTGAAGACATCTCAGCTAGAGCCAGGTGGGATCCGGCATCCTGGTTAGGAGCCGGTGGGGTACTGGGATGTCCAGGGCACTGACTAGCCAGTGCTGGAGGGGGTGGCCAGGACAGCGCACTCTGCTGGCCAAAGCTTGGGAGGGACCCCTGAGGATGCTAAGCTGGAGGAGAGAAGAGCTCAGATCTCGTCTCCAGAGGTGACTGAGCAAGGAAGGGCTGTGCCACCCTTGGTTCCCAAGGCAATCGCTGCCCAGCTTGAGAGGCCAGACCAAGCCACAGCCCTCGAGTGTGATCTTGACCGTGTCTGCAGGCCCTGGCACAGGCCGACTCTCCTCCTAGGCCCGAGTCCCCTTGCGCCACTAGACTTGCTTCTCGAATCCCATCTCCTCCTTGGATTCTTTCTGGATTGACCAGAGAGAGGGTGCTGAAGCCTTCTTCCAGGCCCCCACCCCGTCTGACCATAGAACATAACCTTGGTGGCCAGGCCTGAGGGTCTCACCAGTGCTCTGTCACCCCCTCCCACCCCCGCCCCTGCCAGCACTCTGCTCTGCATGCTGCTGGGCCCTGCCCTACCAGGCGGGTACAGGGCCTCACTGGCAGCAGCTCTGTGGTTGGAACTGCCAACAGCATCCTCAAGGTGGGTACCTTCTCAGGGTTCCTTCAAACAGTCATTCGGCAGGTACTGACTTAGGGGCTGTGAGCGCCCTCTGCCACCCCCTCCAGTCCCTACTCCCTCCCACTTATCCTCTTACCTGCAGGAGGTGCTGTTCAATGGGTAAGGATCCCTGCAGGAGACAGACACGAGGGCTCAGGTGGGGAGGGGAAGGGGAAGGAGACTTAAGGCACCAGGTAGAGCCTCAGCCTTGGGAAGCCACGTGCCAACGAGGCTTCTCCCAGAGGGAGAGAAGAGGGCCCCCCACTGCAGCTCAGGGAGCCGGCCTGGCAAGCTCGGCCCTGGCAAGGGCAGGGAGGCGGCTGGACAGCGAGTCCTGGCCGGTACCTACCAGCTCCGCAGTGAGCCCCGGCTGTCCTGGCAAACCGTTGTTTCCAGGGATGCCCTGCAGCCAAGGAGAGACACGAGTGAATGGGCTCCGCTCCCTGCGTCATTCCCACCGTCCCCCCTGCCTCTGCCCTCACCCTGCAGAGCTGAGCCTAGTCTTAGC
>NW_006300377.1:6203448-6208096 GCF_000327345.1 Myotis davidii | reverse complement strand
GCTGAGGAGGCCCAGCGGGGTGACCCCCAAACCAGTCCGACAGTCTCTTTTCCGCGCACGTTACGGGAAGTCAGAATTGAGGCAGAGGGTCGTCTATATAGCAAGTAACTACTGGTTCTTTCTGTGCTAAGTCCTTTCCTACATCCTCTCATTGAATCATCACAATTCTATTGAACTAGGTGTTGTCACCATCTTAAAGCCAGAAAAGGGAATTCAGAGAGGAACTGCCAAGGCCACAGGACAAGCGAGGCACGGAGGGAGACTCGAGGAGGACGCCAGCCTAGCTCCCCTCTCCGCCACTATTTCGGCACAATCCCCAAAGGACACTCCCCAGAACATGCATCACCAGGTGAGGCTGGGGAGCAGACCTAGCCGGGCACCAATCCCCACCACCTGGGTAACTGGCAGGTTACTTGGGGGGGAAGGGGGCGCGTAGAGATCTCTGTGCCTCAGTTTCCTTATCTGTAAAACCGGGTTAGTTTATGGTGAGGCTTAAAGGAGACCACAGCTGTAAGGAGTTTAGTACAGGGCCGGGCACGCAGGATGCTCCTGTGAAATGTTTGCCAAGCAAACTCTGTTCCCCTCACAGACTCACAATGAGCATCTGCATGTTAAACACTCCTTGGAAGGCAGGGAGTACGTTCCCCTTTAAGTCCCCAGTGCCCGCCACGGAGGAGGCGTGCGTTAAACACCCATCGCATGAGCGCACTGCTGCTCCCCCTGCTCCCCCCAAACAGGGTTTCCTTGGCCGCCTGAGAGTTGGCCTCCCTCAAGTCCCAGCTCCCAGCGATAGAACATGCCACCTTCTCCCACCAGCCACCGTATTTCAGGCCAGGTTCCCCCTCTTGCACCGCCACACGTCATGGCCCTGCCCTTCTCAATCTGTCTCTTTAATGGATGAATAGGGCAACGTGCTTAGAACAGCGCCCTGGGAAAGGGAAGACACCTTGCACGCGTTCATTATAATCACGCCCTGAATTATTATTACTCACCCCATGCTCCTCTCTCCACTGCCCAGGGATTAGCTCAAGCCTGATTTTTTGTGATTTTCTCTTCCTGCCCTCCCAGAATTTAAACGCCCACCTGTCGATGTGAGCAGCTCTCCCCTAGCTGTCTAGCCTTGGGCACATCTCCTAACCCTGGTGCCTCAGCTTCCTCTCCTGTGAAATGGACGCAAATGACATGATAGAACCACGCATGGGCCCTGGACAGTAAGTGCCGTATATTTCCGAGCCTGTTTCTGCGCCTGAGGAGGAGCTGTAGGAGACGACCTGGCGAGCAGGACCTGCTGACCAGGCTGGGCAGTCCCTCTTTTCTGCCTCATCCCCCAGCACGTCTTGGCAGGGTTGACACTGCAGCGGCGTGAGCTTGTTAACGGATCACTTTGAAATGACTGCGCTTCCCCAAGCCCCCTGCCAGCCCCCTGCAGGCAGATGCCCGCTTCCTGGCAGGGGTGAAGCAGGAAGCCGGGCACCTGGTAAATGTGTGGCTGCCCCGGAAGGGAAGACCAGAGGTGGCTCTACTTCAGCCTCTGGGAGAGAACTGTGATCCCAGTGAGACTCCCACCCGCATTGCGTGTGCGTGTGTGTGTGTGTGTGTGTGTGTGTAAAATCTCAAACTCGCCAGGGCGTGGGGAGCACATAGTTTATAAAACGTTCCATGTGATTCTGCTCTGCTTCAGGCGAGAATCGCTTTCTTTTTTTTTCCCAGGAGCTGAGAGCCAGGCACGCAGCAGCCACTGTCTGTGCCTCCTAGGAGCTCCCCCTATGCGGCCTGGTGTGCAAACCACCGGGGAGCTGTCCTGAGGGGCAGCACAGGGCGAAGAAAGTGCTCCGCGCCGGGAAGCCCAGGCCAGGACACCCACGCCAGCCGATGACCTCAGCCAAGATGCCTCACTGCTCAGGGTCTCATGCGCCCAGCGCTGACATAGGGAGAGCACCACTTCCTACTGGGGCTGATGCAAGGCTCCAATGCGTGAGAGAATGGATGCAAAATAATAGTAGTTGTTGGTGTGATGATGGTGAATGCCTTCTAAGCATCTACTATGTGCCGGGCATGGTTCTATACATTTTGCATGCATATTGTTTAACATTCACAATAGCCCATGAGGGACATGCTGTAATTATCGCCACTTAACAGATGGAGGACTGGAGACACAGAGAGGGTGGGTAACTTGACCGGCATCACACAGCTAGCACATGGCAGAGCTGGGATTCAAAGTCAGGCTGCCAGGCTCTGGAATGAACACTCTCATCTCAGCTGGGCGGGGATCTCCGCTCCAACTGCACTCCCCTTACAATCCCTGGCCTCCTCTCCAGAGGGGCCCCATCCCCCCTGGGGCCTCGGCACCTGCTGCTTTCTCTGTCGGGAACACTCTCCCTTCACAGGCTCATTCCTCGTTTCCTTTACCTCTTTGTTCAAATGTCACCTTCTGTTCAGCTTTCCCCCCAGATCTCTTCCCTGCCCGCCTCCCGTTTTCTATCCCCACTCCGTGTTTATTTTCCTCCTCGCACGGGTCCCCTTCTCACACACTGTATTTTATTTATTTATCTTGCTCATCGCCTGTGCCTCGTACTAGAATGCAGGCTCCAAGAGGACAGGGCTTTTCATTTTTGTCCGCTATTCTATCGCCAACCTAACAACAAACGAACGCAGTCCCTGGAGAAGGGCAGGTGTGCAAAACACAGGTGCAGCCCTGCACCAGGGTAAAAAAAAATTTATCTGACCCAGATTCTGGGTTCCTGGCAGCTGAGCCTGGCACGGGTGTCAGTAGGGTGCCTGGGCTAGCTCACAGCAGGACATGCCCTCCACGCCACTCTGGGAGCAGAAGCACAGAGGAGGGAGAGATGGCAGGTGTGTGTGCAGGGCAGGGGAGCCTCCCAAACTCATTCTCTTGCCTCCCATACTCATCTCTTCTCCCCGCCATTTACCTGCAGCCCAGGCATTCCAGGGGGGCCTGGTGGTCCGGGAACACCTGGGGGACCCTGAGGGAGAGAAGACGTAATCAGACCCGGAAGAAAGCCCTGCCCCATTGCTGGGGGGCAGTGAGGCGAGGGTGGGCAAGCCGAGGGCGCTGGCGGACACGAGGAGAAACAGAGGAGACAAGCGACACACCTGCGGGCCCGGCTGCCAGGAGCTGCCCATCCAAAGTCCCGGAGCACCCTGGGTGGGAGTGGGGGGTCGCAAAAGAAGGGGAGAGGTTACAGGCAACGTCCACACCAAGCGCAGGGCTGCGTGGGGAGGCAGCTGGCGGGGCACAAAGCCCTGTGAGGCCCTTGCGTGTTGGGCTGGGGGGAAGCGGGGCCTCTCCCAGGCCGGGGGAGGCTCTCAACACCACTCACCGGCATGCCCGAGAAGACGGGGTCTCCCCGCGAGGGACAGGAGCACTCCCCGGGCTCACCCTGGAAAGACAGGAGCCTTTGTCAGAGGAGGGCCAGGATGGAGGGCCTCCTGGAAACTGCCGTCTGGGAGGCGGCACAGGCTCTCGGGATGGAGAGGCCAGGGTTTCAATCTGGAATCTGTCTCTTGAGCACTGGACAGTCTGCTCGACCACTCGGAACCTCAGTCTCCTCATCTGTGAGGTGGGACGATAATACCAACTGCATAGGCTGCCCTGAGGATGGGGGCGATTCGAGGATGCAGAGGTCCTGCCCCATGGCCGGCTCAGCAAACACGGGCTGCTGCCATTCCTGCGTTTTCCGTTTCTGTCTGCCACAGCCCCGGTATTCTCGCCTCCAACGGTCGCAGCTTGACCGGGCTGCGGCCCCGCTCCCGCTGGCCCAGCCTGGCAGCCTGGCTCCCGTGCCCTCTCTCCTGCTCCCTGACATCTCTGCTCTGACCACGCCCATTTGAGAATGCAGCTGCCCCCTGCTGGGGAGGTGGGGGGTGGGGGGATGGGGTCTTGGAGCTCTCTGGGTCTCCTGGGATCCTGGTTGAGGCCTGGGTCAGCAACCAGATAAAAGTGGGGAGCTGTTGGGGCCTCGGCTCCCTGGGACCAGGGAGCTGGTGGAAGGCAAGGAGACCAGGGTGGTTGCCATTCTGCAGGCCAGGGCCACTGGCATGTACGCAGGTTCGCTTCATGGCTGGACCAGAGGGGCTGCATTTCCCCAGAGCGATGGGACTCACCTTCTCCCCCTGAGACCCTTTTTCACCCTGCAGGGAAGAAGCACAGAAGGATGAGTAGATCAGGGTGCGGAGGTGGGGCCAGCTGCGGCTTCCTGCTGCCTCCAGACACTACTCACTGGCATCCCTCTGGCTCCCGGAAGTCCAGTCTGTCCTTGCTGCCCATCACGTCCCTGACGGGAGAGAGTGCAGGGTCAGTGGTTAGTGCTGGGCAGCAGCCAGCCGTCGGCCTGCCTGCAGGGCGGGCGACAGGACAAACAGAGGCAGCACCAGGCTCCCTAGTGCCCAAGTCTTAGAGGACAAGGCTGAGGCGCAGGAGACAAGGAGAGCAGGAAGGAGGGAGAAGCCTGGCACCTCCTCATCGCCTGTGAGTGTCAGACGCCAGGCCAAGCGCCTACCAGAGGACACTGCATGGGTCCTCACCCTCAGCCCCGCAGGACGGCACTGTTCTGCGTCACAACTAAGGAAACTGAGGCTGAAAGAAATGTTATTAGAGGCCCAACAGCAGGGGCGCACCCAGGTCTGT
>NW_006300377.1:6200036-6203394 GCF_000327345.1 Myotis davidii | reverse complement strand
CCCCCCCCCCCCCCCCCCCCCCCAGAGCGGGCACACTTTCTCTCTATCACAAAGGTCATCTCGGTGATTTATGGCAGCCCCTATTTCATCCACTAGGAGTCAGAAACTCCGAGAGGCTGTCACTTGCCTCTGGTCACAGCTAGTGAGTGTGGGGCGGGGACTGGGGAGCCTTCTGGGATGAGATTCAGCTCCAGGGAAGCAGGCCTGGAGAGGTCAGCCTGCACACGGGCCTCCCGATGGCTGCCTTCCTGTGGGGCATGCCACCTTCACACCTGGGCCAGAGGCTCCCCAAGGACCGGGACCACCTTCCCCTTCATCTCGGCTTTACACGGGGAGTCCCCGGGACAGGCAGGGCGGGACCCTGACCGCCAGTCCTGCTGGGCAATGCAGACTGGCTGTGCGGACGTGGGCAAGGCCCTGGGCCCCGTGGGCTCCAGAGCACCCTGGAAGGAGCCCACCCGTGATTCCCAACCTGGACGTGGAATGTCTCTAGGGATCCATAAAGATGGAAAAGGTTCTGTTCACTGGGCCATTTTCAACGTTATAAAAGCCCAAGACAAGTTCTACCATTAGCCCACAACCCGGCACGACCCAGGCTGGCTAAAAGGTAGCATTTCTTTGATTTAGGCTAGAATTACATCTGCTCACAAAATTCTAGTGGGTTCATGAGAAGTAGAAGCTGGCTGTTATACAGGACTTTGATGAATGAAAACGAGGAAACGCATTTATTGTAACTTAATCGATGCAATTTGTTCAATAGATACATCTTTTAGGACTTCAGACCCTGGTGGGACAGTAATAAAGGGAGGCCTCTGAGGGCTGGGGGTATTGCTGGTCAGATAGATCTTTGCTGTCCAGTATGGTAGCCAATAGGCACATGTGTCTGTTCCAATTTAAAGGAGTTAAAATGAAATGGAATTTAAAATTCAGTTCCCCAGGCACACTGGCTACATTTCCAGTGTTCAGCAGCCACGTGGCTACAGTCTCTGGTGGTGTGGAGCGAAGTGTTTCCATCGTTCTAGGTAGTTCTGGGCAGCACTGGTTTGGATGATCCCTAATGCCTCCGAGGCTTGAAGTGGGGGTGGGGGAGCTAACGTATGGGCTTTGAGTCAGACAGAATTGTGTCCAAGTCCTGGCTCTGCCTCTTCACTCTCTGGCCTTCAGTTTCCTCGTCTGTGAAGTGGGGACCATAATAGCCGTTCCCTTACAGAGCTGTGGGGAGGGCTGAGGGGATCCCTGCTTGTCTAGAGCTTAGCACAGGGCCTCAGCACAGTCACTGCTCCCAAACTGGGGGTGATCGGTATTGTCATTATTTGGGTGCTGGCCCCAAACTGTGTGGTCTCCGAGGCTGGGCTGGGCTGAGCTGAGCGGAGCCCCTCTGCTCCCATCCCCCCTGCTGCTGGATGGCCAGGGTCACGCCTGTGCCCTCTTCCCAGATGCAACGCCCTGGGTCCCAGCAACACCCCCAGCACAGAGCACAGAGAGGACCCTTACCGGAGGCCCAGAGACACTGGCACCAGGGAGTCCCATGGGTCCAATGGCTCCTTTTACCCCCGGAGATCCCTGCAGAAGAGAGGGTACAAAGGTTGCCGAGCAATCCAGCAGGTGAGACACACCAGACCAGGTCTCGGGCTGCTCTCATGGGCATCACTCAGTTCCCATGTCCCCTGTGCCCACGGCCAGGACACCTGAAGCAGTGCAGGCCTAGTGCCCAAGGAGGCAGAAGCTCACCTTGGGTCCTTTCTCTCCAGCAGGGCCAGGTGGTCCTCGAGGCCCCGGAAACCCCTGCAGGTGGAATCACAGCTAGTTACCCCTTATCCTAGAGCGGCCCCTGCCCTGCCAGCCTCCTCCAGACAGACGTACCTGCGCGCCAGGCAAGCCCGGGGCTCCAGGTTCCCCCTGCAAGTCAGAAAAGGCAGACTGGGCCACACCTGCGCAAGCCAACCTGCCCCACTGGCAGACCTGGTCTGGGGCGGGCTGTCTGCCAGGCCTCAGAAGAGCACCCCAAGGAGACCCTGAGGGTCAGAGAGGTGGGCGTCAAAACCAAGAGCCTGGACAGAAGCACGGCTAAGGCTGCGGCACAACTCTATCCCAGAGCTGTGCCCGTGAGCGCTCAGGGGAGGGCAGAGCTCCGTGGTTTTCAAGGCAGATGGGAGTGGACAGCTGGCTGGTAGGAGTGCTGGGGGAGGGGTGGCAGGCGGGCAAAGGTAAGGCTGGAGACTTACCTCGGGCCCCTGGACTCCCACTCCTGGAAGCCCAGGCTCTCCCTGCAGAGGAAGGACATCCTTGGCTTGAGATTCCCACTCACCCTTGACCTCCTTAACCTCCTCCACCTTCTCCCTACTCTAAAGCTGATCTCCATCCCCCACTCCAGCCCCCACGTATCTCCCCCCCAACCCCTCTCACCCACACATACCTGCAGCTCAGGCCCCCCCATATAGCCACACCTACCTGCATGCCCTTCAGTCCTGGGGGCCCTTGAACTCCGGGTAAACCAGGCTGGCCCTAAAAGACACAGGTGGCGCATGGGTCCCAGGGGGGAACAGGCAGCCCAGGTGAGAAAGGACCAGAGGGCAGGCAGCCCCAACTCACCGGTTTCCCAGGCCGCCCCACGCCTTCTGGGCCTGGCTCTCCTTTGGGGCCTGGCTTCCCAGGCAGTCCTGCCGCATGAGTCAACGCCCCCTGCAGGCTGGGGCAGGCAGTGCAGCCATCGCCCTAGTCAGAGACGGGCATAGCCAGGAGTGAGCCAGGGCTGGCAGCTGGGCCAGCAGGAGGCATGGGAAAGGGGGGTCCGTGTGTCCCTCTGAGAGCTCTGTCCCTCCCCTGCCCCCACCTCAGCCTGGGAAATCACAACAGGCGCCCGACACTCCTGCCCCAGAGAAGAGCTGAGGCGCCCCCACCCGGTGCTCCGGCAGCAGAGGAGGCTCAGAGCCCGACTCCCGTCTTCCCCTCAGAACCCTGAGCCTCTCTGTGTTCATGCAACAGACTGCCCACCGCCTGCCTGACCTTTTCTCCTTTCGGCCCCACGGGGCCCCGAACCCCTGGCTCTCCCGACAGTCCCGGCTGCCCCGAGGTGCCTGGCGTTCCGGGGTCTCCAGGATTCCCTGCGTCACCCTGTAAGGAGGGGGGATCAAGGAGGGCAGAGGTGACCCAGTGGGGGCAGGTTGCCCTCTTGGGACCTGCAGGTGCTCAGAGCCCTTCGCTGGGCCTGGGGCTGGGCAGAGAGTAGAGAGTAGGCACAGGGCAATCCGGAAAAGGAGGAGGAGAGGGCATCTGAGAAGAGGGGGTGCCCACCGAGGCTTTCTCACCTTCTGCCCCTTCAATCCACGCTCTCCAGCCTTGCCCTGAAAGCATTTCC
>NW_006300377.1:6194488-6195966 GCF_000327345.1 Myotis davidii | reverse complement strand
CCCCACCCCAGTGGCTGTCACTGTGTTAGACCCGGGAAATACAACCCTCGTCTCTGCTCTCAGGCACGGTAGAGATTAAGGGCAAAGACTGGAGCCAGACTCCTGCCTGCCTGGGTGACCCTGGGCAAGTTACTTCTGTGCCTCGGTTTCCTCATCCGTCAAATGGGGATGATAAAATAGCCTGGGCTTCTACACTGTAAGGTTCTTGTGAGATTAGATGAGCTAATATAGGTGACGCAGTGCATGGCTCCTTATGCACACTGCCAGTGTTTACTGTTATTGGTTAAAGCAGTGACAATAATCATCACCACAGTGGCAACTGTCATTTCCCGAACGCCTAGTGCAGGGGTCCTCAAACTTTTTAAACAGGGGGCCAGTTCACTGTCCCTCGGACTGTTAAAGGGCTGGACTATAGTTTTAAAAGAAACTGTGAACAAATTCCTATGCACACTGCACATATCTTATTTTGAAGTAAAAAAACAAAACAGGAACAAATACAATATTTGTATTTGCATGTGGCCCGCGGGCCGTAGTTGGAGGACCCCTGGCCTAGTGTGTGCTAAGTGCTTCACACACATCCTAGGCTTTCCACCACCAGGCACAGGAAACAAGCACAGAGCAAAAGGGACTTGCTCACATCTAAAGGCCAGTAAACAGTGGACCTGGACTCTGACCCCAGGTCTGTCTGGTCCCAGGTTGGTACTCTTTCTGCACATCCCATCATGCTATGTCCTGGGACCCAAGTCTCTGCTCTCGGATACTGTATCGATTAAGAGAAAAGACCTGAGCCAGACTCCTGCCTGGGTGACCCACCTACTCCCCACTGCCCAGGGAGCCAAGAGACCAGGGAGGCAGGGGGCCCCCGCCTCTCTCCAGCCCTGTCTGCATCCCCCTGTGAGGCCCTAGAGCTCACCTGTTTTCCTGGCAGGCCGAAGCCCGGAGGCCCAGGCTCGCCCTTTTCTCCAGGAGGGCCAGGCAAGGCCACCACGTGGCTGTCCCCATCCTGAGGCTTGGACAGAGCTGAACATGGCTCACAAGGTTCGCCCTGCCGAGCAAGGACACAGGGTTGGGGGCCCCAGGCCAGGCTTGGAATCCGGGGAATGTAGCCAGGCCTGACATGGCACCTCGAATGGGCAAGGGATATCTCAGGAGAGGTTGTGGAAGAACAGGTAAGAAAGGAAAGTAGGGCCAAGTCATCAGGGGTCACGCTAAGGGGTCAGCTGGGACCCTCAGACATGAGGGAGCCTCGGAGAGCTTGACGGAGAGCGACATGAGATGTGTTTGGGAAGTTTACCCAGGCTGTTGGGTGGGGAATGTCCCCATACTCACCTTTTCCCCTTTGATTCCTACGGGTCCCACTGGTCCTGGTGGCCCCTATGTCATAAAAACAACAAAACAGCACAAAACACGTGTGATGCCCAGCACCTGCCTGAGCCAGGAGGAGGCACCACCCAGGCCCGTCATCTCCCCGGGAGTGG
>NW_006300377.1:6192161-6194472 GCF_000327345.1 Myotis davidii | reverse complement strand
CCCGCCCGGAGTGCACTTACCGAACTGCCAGCTGGCCCTGCCTCCCCGAAGTCACCCTGAGAGCAAAGGGGAGAACAGCAGGTCACATGGAGTGCAAAGCTCTAGCTGAGAAACGACAGGTTTGCTTGGGAGAGCGGAGTCTGGACATATATTCCAGCATTTCTCACACTTAACCCTCGCACACCCACAGAACCCCTCACTTGAGTCACGCTGCACTGTAAATTCAAAGCTCTAATCCAACCATAAACACACATGTTAACACGGGCAGTGAAATCGAGGACCAGCCGAGAGGTGAAGATTACAGACGTCCTGAGCCCAATCCCACTTCTGCACACCCATGTGACTTTGGGCAATCTACTTGGCCTTTCTGTGCCTCCATCTTCTCCTCTGTAAAGTGGGAATAATGGGGTCTCTACCCTATAAGGTTTTGGGAAGAGGAAACAGTATATGTACAAGCACTTAGCACAGTGCCCTGCACATAATAAGTAGTAAAGAGGTGTTTATTTTATTATATTATTAGAAGGCCATCCTGAATGTACTTTATTTCTTTATATTATCACTAAATTAAAAATACAACATTAAGGAATTCTCTTGGAGAACATGAGGGCTTTCAGGAATACGTTCTTCAACTCCAGTTTGCAAAGCATTGATGAATTTATTTCACTGCAAATGTACAGTTTGGTGTCTTGTCTATCTTGTCTCTACTCCCCACCCAGGGCTCCCGTCTCCCTGCTCAGAAGCCCAGGTGTCCCTAACTTCTAATCCAGGCCTCACCTTTTCTCCTTTCAGCCCTGTTGGCCCTGGAGCCCCAACTTTCCCCTGAAAAACAATCAAGTTATAGTGACAGCATCTCCCCCTTCCCAGCCCTCTGAGATCCCATGGGCCCCAGTGTCCTCGGAGGAAAAGCCGCCGGCTCAGAATTACACACCCCACAGCCCTGCCGGCAGCTGGACAGTTATTTCAGTTATGCAGCCGGGAACTCAGAGGTTCTAAGAGGGAGCTCCGGGGGCGAGTAGCCTGGGGCAGTGCAGGAAGAAGGGAGGGACAGGCTGCAGGCTGGGGACACCTGCCGCAGGGCCTCCCCCTGGCCTCTGCCTTGAGATCTGGGGGCCTACGGATCCAGGGAGGACACTGTAGAGCAAGGCCGGCTGGACTGGGCTGGGCTGGCAGGAAGCAGCCACTCACCGGAAGTCCAGGAAACCCCAAGCCAGGGCGCCCCAAAGGCCCAAGCTGCTGGGCCCCCACAGCTGGGCTGCAGGACAAGCAGGACTCCCCCTGAAGAAGGAAGAGAAGGGATCAAAAAGTCTCCCAGTAGTCAGAGGGGGCAGCCAGGTGACTGGGTTCCCTCACCTTCTCTCCTTTGAGGCCTTGGATGCCAGGGTCTCCCTGTGGGGAGAAAAGGTTGATGGGCTGAGACTGGGCATGTAGGGATACGCCCCAACGTCCTAGCCACCTATGAGGACGGCCATGTCACACACCACAAGCACTTCAAACACCCAAGTGCCCTCGGGGGCCCCAGGCCAGCAGCACCCCAGAGCCAGTGCTCATCAACCCATGCAGCCAGGCTGAGCTCTCCCACCGGGAAGTCCCTCTACGTACCCGATCACCTTTCTGTCCTACAACTCCCAGGTCCTCCTGAAAAAGAGAGTCTGTGAGGGAGTGGGGTGGGGTGGGGAGGCCAGGCCCGGACCCTAACCCAGCCCTGCCCACTCCTTCCCACCATCCCCACCAACACCCACTCCCAGGAGGAGAGCACAGCCTCGCTCACTATCAGGGCTGGCTCCACATCCGCTTGCCCAAAAGGCATTTTAGCAGTTCCTTAGGAAGCTGCAGGGTTGCCACGGAGACCTGGGTGGCCTTCTAGCCCAGCACTAAACTCTATGGTTCAACCGCTACCTTGGAGCTAAGCACTAGACCCTCTGCCCACAGTCTCTATGGCCATGAGAAGTACCCAGTCTCTCTGCCCAACTCCCCTCCATGGTGACACCCTCAGGTTCTTTGGGGGGGTCCCCCCATGGCCACCCTAGGTACTCACCCTGGCTGGTGCAGGATCACCCGGTTCCCCCTTGGGCCCTGGCTTTCCAGGGAGCCCCACGAAGTTCTGGAACCCTTCAGGCAGCGTTGGGCACACTTCACAGGGGTCACCCTAGAAGAACAGAGAGACCATAGTGGACAAGGTGGGGCTGAGACCCAGGATAAAACAAGGAGCTCTTGGGCACACTTCACAGGGGTCACCCTAGAAGAACGGAGAGACCATAAGTGGACAAGGTGGGGCTGAGACCCGGGATAAAACAAGGAGCTCTAGACATTG
>NW_006300377.1:6189936-6190460 GCF_000327345.1 Myotis davidii | reverse complement strand
CCCTGCCCTCTCCTTCCCACCATCCCCACCAACACCCACTCCCAGGAGGAGAGCACAGCCTCGCTCACTATCAGGGCTGGCTCCACATCCGCTTGCCCAAAAGGCATTTTAGCAGTTCCTTAGGAAGCTGCAGGGTTGCCACGGAGACCTGGGTGGCCTTCTAGCCCAGCACTAAACTCTATGGTTCAACCGCTACCTTGGAGCTAAGCACTAGACCCTCTGCCCACAGTCTCTCTATGGCCATGAGAAGTACCCAGTCTCTCTGCCCAACTCCCCTCCATGGTGACACCCTCAGGTTCTTTGGGGGGGTCCCCCCATGGCCACCCTAGGTACTCACCCTGGCTGGTGCAGGATCACCTGGTTCCCCCTTGGGCCCTGGCTTTCCAGGGAGCCCCACGAGGTTCTGGAACCCTTCAGGCAGCGTTGGGCACACTTCACAGGGGTCACCCTAGAAGAACAGAGAGACCATAGTGGACAAGGTGGGGCTGAGACCCAGGATAAAACAAGGAGCTCTAGACATTGGG
>NW_006300377.1:6180791-6189879 GCF_000327345.1 Myotis davidii | reverse complement strand
CTGTTCAGCTGACTCATTCATTCAACTGATTCCTGGACATCGCAAAACTGCGTCCTCACAGCGGCCATCAGAAAGCCTCGTGCCCCGTTTACAGAAGTGGGAACTGGCCACGGTCAGAAATCATGAGTGGCTGCGGCGGGCCTTGAGCCCAGCGGTGAAACCCCCCAGCCAGGCTCTGTGTTTGGCAGTCACATTCGCACACTGTAGTTACAAAGAGGGGGCGGGGGTCCACTGAGGAAGGTCAGCACCCTTGGTCACAGGGCCCTGGTGCTTAGTGTCACCTCTAGAGAGGGGCTCCCACTCCCACCCCAACCTGGGCAACGCGGCTGAGGACTCACCTTCTCTCCCTTCAGCCCCGGCACCCCTGGCTTCCCCTGTAGGAGAAGCAGTGGCATTAGGGCTGGTGCATCACGACAGGGCCCGGGGACCTAGCCCCACCTCTGGAGCCTTGGTGGGGCAGGCTTGGACATAGTGGGCAGTGCTCCCCCCGCCCCCACCGAATTGGGGGTCACTCACAGGCTTCCCGCCAGGACCTTCCTTGCCCGGCACCCCGGAGCTGCCCTGTGGTCAAAAGAAGGGTGAAGGGGGAGGCTCCTGGCTGTGACCTCAGCCCGTCACCCCGTCCCCATGCAGCCCCCTCTCTGGTGGCAGGAGAATCTGTCAAATCTCCCGTCGCCTCCTGGTCTGTTCGGTCAGCAGAGACCCCCCTCTGCTGCCTGTCCTCATGTCTGTCTAATGCAAGCCCTCTGGTTGCAAAGGAAGGGCGTCCTGAGGCCTCTAGGTACCCTTCCCAGGGTAGTAGGTAGGAACGTGATCTGGATGACCCCAGAGGAACCACGGCAGACAGACAGACCACCATTTCAGGGCTTCTTGCTCACTGAGGCACAAGGCCCTAAAACAGCGGCCCCTTTGGCGGTTGAACGACCCTTTCACAGGGGTCGCCTAAGACCATCCTGCACATCAGATATTTACATTACGATTCATAACAGTAGCAACATTACAGTTATGAAGTAGCAACGAAAATAATTTTATGGTTGGGTCACAACAGGAGGAACTGTATTTGACAGCCAGAAGGTTGAGAACCACTGCCCTAAAATGAGCGTGGGCCCTCCAATCAAGGCCCCTCTGGTCATCACTAGACTTAGGACTGCCATTCCCGGTGTCTGGAACCCAGGCCAAGGCTCCCAGGTCGGCGAGCACTGGGAGGGAGACACTCCCCACCGAGGGGCCTGGCTGAGCAGAGAGCCCAGCCTCCTCAGATGGATGCCTGGCCCCGCTCCCCCCACATGTCCATCACCCCAGCTTCCCCCAGCCCCATTCTCTCTCCTCCCGCCAAGCAGGGGACTCCCTCATGCGCCCATGCTCTAGCCTGTGCTTACCTTGTCTCCTTTGGGACCAGCTGGGCCACCCGGGTCCCCCTGAGGGCAGAAGCAGTGCCAGGGGCCTCACATTACAGAGAGATCTACTCTAGCCCCTCCCCCAGCAGGACCCTGGGTCTGGCCCCCCACCACTGGCCAGGCAGGAGAAGGGTCTCAGAAGAAAGGAGAGGCAAGCAGTACTCACCGGGATCCCAGGAAGTCCTATACCAGGGGGCCCAGGCAGGCCAGGTGGCCCGGGCTCTCCTGCCAGCCCCTCAGGCCCGACAAAGCCAGGGTCTCCCTGGTCAGGAGTTATGTGGGTGTGAGAGAGCTGCCGGCTCGGCTCAGCACCACTCTCCACCCCACAGACACCCCCAGCTCACCTTCTGTCCTTTGGGCCCCATGACACAGATCTCTCCCGGCCGGCCCTGTGGGTGGGTGTAAGAGCGGCCAAGGCTTGGCCCAGACCCACTGCCCACCCCACTGTCCCTCACCCAGCCAGACTCCACCCAGCGCCCCAAGGTCATCAGTCAGCCTCAGGGTATTGGAGATCGGGGCTCTTAGGCCTGGAGTCAGGAGGCCCCCTCCCGGCTGTGACTCCTCAGCCACAACCTGCCCCTCCCAGGCCTGTTCTGTCTGAGTGAGGGTCTCGGGGTGGATTCTGATGGTTAAATTCTAGCATTCCAGACTCCCAGGCTGGGGACATGGGGCTGTGGTGGGGAGGGGCTGGGAGCCATACATACATCTCGGCCTGGCTTCCCCATGGAGCCCTTGATGCCTCCGTCTCCCCTCTCGCCTTTCTGGCCCTGGAAAAGGTAGAGACAAAGTGACTGGGGCTGAGGGCAGAGCCTGGAAGAACCAGGGCAGCTCCATCCAGGGGAGAGACAATTCCCTTTGAGGCCCAGGTCTCTGCTGCCCCTGAGATGAAAGGGCCTCGTCCCCACAGGAGGGTAGACAAGAACTCCCAGACCAGCCAGACAGCTCACTCTGGGGCCGGTGGCATTTCCCTCTAGGCCAGTGGTTCTCAACCTTCCTAATGCCGCGACCCTTTAATACAGTTCCTCATGTTGTGGTGACCCCCAATTTCATTGTTACAAATTGAACATAATTAAAGCATAGTGATTAATCACAATACAATATGTAATTATATATGTGTTTTCCGATGGTCTTAGGCGAGCCCTGTGAAAGGGTCGTTTGACCCCAAAGGGGTCGCGACCCACAGGTTGAGAACCGCTGCTCTAGGTCTTGGTGGAAATTTGGACATGGTGGGATGACTGGGAGTGTTGGCGGGTACTGCCAACTCTGTGCCTGATGTCACCTCCCTCCTCATGTCTGCAGAGCCCACAGATCTCCCTGCCACCCACCCCTTCAAATCCAGACCCGTTACCTTCTGGCCTGTGGAGCCCGGGGGTCCTGAGGGTCCCTGAGGTGAGTTGGGGACACAAAAGAAGGGGTGATAAAGGAGAGGAAGGCTAGGGCCCCACTGCCCCTGCCCCAGCCCTGGTTCCACACTCACCAGGGCTCCTGACTCCCCCTTCTCTCCCTTCGGGCCTTCTGAACACTGAGCAGGGAGACAAGGTGTTGAGAGGAGCCCAGGATCCCCCCATGGGCTACCAAGGGCACAGCCCCTTCCCCAAGGCTAACCCCACAGGGCGCTAAAGCAGGCCAGACCTCCAGCTCTTACCTGAAGCGGGGCATCCGGGGAGATTCGGACACAGTCATTGCCCTGGGGGTAGGGAGCAAGGGATCAGGGGTGGGACCCCCTAGGAGAGTCTCCCCAGACCTGATTTGAAGAGGATGGGCCCAGGAATCCCACAGTCCTAGGTGCCCCTAGAAAATAGAGATTTCCACACTAACCCCTAGACAGCTCCTGGCCCTCATCCCTCATTTGGGCCAGGCTGCAGGCTTCCAGCTGAGATGACGGGGATGATGGCTCACATCCCAGCCCACCCCCACCCCCCGGGCACGGCTGGGAAGGGTCCTGCAGCAGGCACGGCTGGGGCACTTACCCGGGCTCCCTTCTCTCCCTTGAGGCCTGATGGGCCAGGCGGGCCCTGCTCACCTTTCCCTCCCTGTGGATGAGACCAAAATGGGTGCTGGGACCAGAGGGGGCACATGGGAGCCTCCCTAATCTGGTCTTCTCCACCATCCACCCCACAAGGGTGTGTAAATGAGCACAGCCCCACCCAACCCCCACCACACACACAACACATGGAGTCCATATGCATTCAACCACACGTCCCTCCCAGGCCAAGAGGCTCTAGCTGGCAAATCTATAGTCTCACGCAGAGGGTATCCCTCCCCCACACCCCTGCCTACGCACACTAGCTCACACACAGCACTCAGGGACACAGGGACATGTGCATGGATGCAAACATGGAGCAGCAGAAACCCACGGAGATGAGTGTCAGGCTGCCTGAGTTCAATTCCTGCTCCTACTGCTTTAGTACGTGACTCAAGTCATGTGACCTCTCTGAGCCTCAGTTTCTTCATCAATAAAATGGGGCCCATGTCAGCAACTATCTCAACGTGTGGTGCCAGGTGTTCATGCTGCAGGTAGAGTGCTTGGCACCGGGCCTAGCACTCAGTCAGCACCCACATGAGGGTGGCCCCAAGAGCTATTACATACTCACAGGTATGCACAAGCGCACAAGCTCACACTTGTATGCATGCGGCCTACCCCATCAGGATTCGGGAAGGTCATGGATGTGCACATGTGTGGCCCACGGCCCGATGTGCAGTGGGGCCTCTGAAAAGGGCAGTTCTTAACACCCTTATACACACCCAACCTTCACTCCTTCCGACACGCACGTGTCTAGTCCCCACACACACGTACAGGCTCAGGTAGCCCTGACAGGAACGCAGCCCCGAGGTGACATGCTGTGGGATGTGCTGGGATCTCCGAAGGGGGCAGGAGTGTCCTGCTCTCCATCTGGAACTTACCTGGAGGCCAGAGGGACCCGTTGTGACCTGAGGGGACAGAGGAGAGAGCATTACACCCCAGATAGGGAGAAGAAACCGGGCCCAGAGAGGACAATCCATTTAGCCAGGGTCACACAGCGTGGTGACAGGAACAACACGCTGAATCCCAGTCCCTGATCTGTCTCCCAGGCAACCAGCCGGCTGACTTGGTATCCTAAGGCTGTCGAACTAACACAGGGGTCCAACCCACGCTCTCCAAACCTGCCTGGCTTTGGCTAGCTCCGACCCGCGGTTGCTAGGATAACATGGCTGCTTGGTTGCCATGATAACCCTGTATAGCTGGGGACTGCAGCCTTACCAGATTTGGTTGGGGACTAGATGGAAAAGGAGGCACTTCCAAGGGCAGGGGGTTTGGAGCTGAGGGGAGCAGGACTTGTAGCCTTTGTGGACCAATGTGACTTGTCACCTCAGAATATCAGGCCTTGGGGAAGTGGGGACGCACGCTGCTCACGGGAGGGCACAGTTGGGGACCAGCTGGGCTTGCACTGAGTCCCTCTCCCTTGTCCTTCTGGACCCCAGAGGGAGGGTGGGCAGGGCCAGCTAGAGAGGGCGAGGAGGGGAGGCCTTGAGCCAGCGTGTGTTTGGGGGGGCCAGTGCTGGGCTGTGTCACTCTGAGTCCTTCCCCTTCTCTCATCCTCCAAGACCATGTGGGGGCCCTCAAGCAAAGCAGGCCTGAGTCCTGGGGGTGGGGGTGGGGGAGTGCAAAGCTGGGATCTGCAGCCAAGGCCTTGATCCTCCGGCCACCACCCGGTCCCCATTGCACTGGCTCCCAATACATGGCCCAGATGACAGGGCGCGAGGCTGCCTTCCATGCAGCCTGGCTGGTGAGGATGGGGGTGGGGTCAAGCCCGGCTCGGGGAGCTGGGCAGAGAGGGAGTGAGAAAGTGCACAAAGACCCCTTGTCCTTAAGCAGGGAGCTGCCAAGCAAACCTCTGAGCAGCGCTCACTCCCAGCCAGTGCCCGCCCCACGCTGCACATCTCCTGCTCACTCACATTGCTTTCCCGGGCACCATGGACACAGGGTGGGCACTGAAAGGGAAGAACAGGCCAGGAGGTCAGCCCTGAGAGCTCAGGACCACCCATGCATCCCCACACACGCACCAAGCACACAGAACATCATGTATGTTCTGGGCGAAGTCTGAGGGAGCATAAAGATAGGAACCATATCCAACAAGTCTTGCCCCTTAATTCCTACCCACCCAGAGCCAGGCATTTCTCAGATGATGAAACTGAAGCCCAGAGAGGAATAGCAGTGGACCCTGGGTCACACAGCTTGTCAGAGCAGAATGAGGGCTATAATCTGGGGTCCCATGGCCAAGGCCTGGGCTCTCCCCATGATGCCCGTGGCCACGTGCTGCCAACTCAGCAGGAGTATCCAGGACTAAACCCCACCCCCAAGGAAAGGCAGCAGACAGACATGACCCAGCACTGATCCCCCAAGGAATGCTGGGAGCTGTGTAGTCTCCCACACCCCCATGCCCAGGCTGCAGTGCCCCAAAGCCTTGTCCAAAGGGTTCATGCTGGCACCTCTTCAACCGAGCTCTTTTTGCCAGTCTAGATGGGAGGCTTACCTCATCGGGGGCTGTCTCCTGATGGGCCTGGGAAGAGGGAGGGCATGGGGGTGGGCAGGGATTGGAGGGGATGAGGCACTGCTTCTAACACCCCTGCCCAAGAACCACCAGGAGCAGGTGCCCTCAGTAGTGCCAGGTACTGTGTCTGCCTCACTCCCATTCATCCTTCCTTCTCAGAGCTGGCACCCATGTGGCTTAGCTCTGTCCAAAGGGGGCAGGTGGGAAGAGTGTGGGAGCAGAGTCTCTTATGCAAGAGGGCACAGAGGGCATGGAGGGCAGACTGAGGGTACCGTGGGCTCCTCCCCCCACCCACCATCTCTACCTTCGTTCCCCTTTCTGCCTTCTGGCTGATTCTTCCCGTCAGCTGGGCATCCACCTGGGCAGACAGAGTGAAGGGGAGCTGTTGAGGAGGGGCAAGTCTGGGGCCCATGCTGGAAAGGGGTACTCAGACAGGTGACATCTGGCACCTCCCAGGGCATCAAGAGCCTGTTCAAGCCCCTGACACCCCACTGACCCCTTCCTTTCCCCCCACCCACGTGATGTCGGAGAAAGCGAGACCGTGAATCAATGAGATCCTGTGTTCCTGCAGCCAAAGGCTGGGCATGATGCCCAGTGGGCAGGGAGGTTGCCCAGTCGGTGGGTGGGGCTAAGAGAGGAACTGGGCTTCCAGGCTCCCCCTAGAGAACCTGCGAATGAGCAGGACAGCTGGCCAGGATGCTGGGTGCAGAACCAGCCTGGCCTTGCCTGGGGCTGGGCCCAGGAGAGTGAGCAAACCCCAAGGGAAGCAGTGTGGTCTGGCCTCTGGCCTCAGGTATCCCTGTCCTGGAAACTGCCTTTGGTTACAGACCTCAATCCTGCCCTCACCAGGAGGGCCTGGGGTGGCATCAATGAGGGTCTGGGTAGTGCCAGAGCTAGATGGGCACAGCTCAATGACAATAGGCAGGCAGGCACAGGGTCACCCCACGGGCCGTCTCTCTGCCTCCCTGAACCCTATAGGAATGGTACACACACAGGCAGACCTCCAGGGGCCTCCCCACCCCAGGTACAACTGACCCTGGGGCAGACCGCAGTCAGGTTGGCTGAGAAGTGGTCTCCCTATGTCTGCTGGGCCCATGTCTGCCTGCCCTGCCCACCCACCTTGCTCCTTTGAGGTTCCTCCAGGCAGAAGCAGCGAGTGTAGACCTTGCCCTCCGTCTGTGGGTTGATCTCGATGAGCTCATTGCTCTGGGTGTCCCGGCGGGCTTTGGAGGTCTCTGGAGGGCACTGCCCAGTGTGAGGGAAGGGCTGAGTTCAGGACAGAAGGCTGACACCACCCTTCACCCACTCATCTTAAGATTTCTAGGCATCTCCTCCTCATCACCCACCTCCAGCACACTGTCCCCCTGCGCGGTACCCCTCACCCCCTCCCTCTGCTGTGCTGGGGCCGGGCCACTCACCCCTCCCGGTAAAATCTCACAGCAGCCCTCCTCCAGCACCAGCTCGGGGTCGCAGTAGATGTGTGCCTGCTGAAGGTCAAACTGCAGGGGACACACAGTCAGCGTCACTCCATTTGAGCAGCTAGTCCTGGTCCCCAGTGAGGCACGGAGAAGGCTCCGCCCTAGGATTTGGCCTCAGAGCGTTTCTAGTCTGGCCTGGGAGACCATCAGGAATATCGCTGTCACCAAAAGGAAACGACACTGCGTGTGCAGGGAAGAGGGAGAGGAGGGAGAAATGTTCACGTTGGCCCAGAGAAACGGGGAGGAGGAGACTCCATTCCAGCTGGGCATGCAGGACCAGTAGATGGTCAGCAGATGGGCATGCAGGACCAGTAGACCGCTAGCAGACGGGCATGCAAGGAAAAGCATTGCAGGTGGAGCCAACAGCACAGGCAAAGGCATGGAGGTGTGAAAGTCCTAGGTGAGAGGACGGCCAGGATGGAATCGAGAAGAACCGAGCTGCAAGGAGAGAGGTCAAGGAAGCCGCCGCTGCGCACATCTGTAAGGACCAGATCGGAAGGGCCTTGAATGCCAGGTGACTGTGTTTAGGCTGCATCCGGGGGGCAGTGGGGAGCCAAGCCAGGATTCTGAGCAAGGGAAGGACCTGGTGAGAAACAGATTCCAGGGAGCTCGCTCAGGCTCCCAGAAAGCGGGAGCAGGGGCCAGAGCCCCACCTCGCACTCACCGAGACGGGCTTGGCCTGCTCAGCATCCAAGCCCAGAAAAACATGACCCACAGGCCGCACGGGTCGCCGGGGCCCCAGAGGCTGGGAGGAGGCCGAGGTGCAGTCCACATGCACGGAGGCCACGCGTTCCGCCACGCTCAGCTGTAGCTTGTGCCAACGCAGGTCAAAGAGCTGGGGCACCGAGAAGGTGCAGGACACAAAGTCGCCGTCGGGGCCCAGGGCCCGCAGTTCCAGGCTCTGCTCTTGGCTGTTCACTTCCAGGGAAATCTGGGGGGAATTGGGAAAGACGCAGGGCAGAGGATCAGAGCCCTGGGACCACAGCATGGCACAGTTCATTTCACAGGAGGGGAAACTGAGGCCCAGAAAGGGAAGAACACTGGCTGGGGTCACAGATGGAAAGAGGTCCTGGCGGGGTGGGGGTGGCCTTGAGGGTGGGCACTGGGGCATAGCGGGGAGGCCCCAGACATCCCCACCTGGGACAGAGCTGGGCTGGACTAGTGCTGCTCTCAGCCCCAAGAGCAATAGGTGTAGGAGTGGGGCTCACCTGCGGGTACCCCTCTCCATCGGTCACTTGAAACAAATACCACGTGTTCTGGTGGGTGTGTTTCTTCAGCAATAGCGTCAGCACCAGGGTGAACTCATCGGGGAGGCCCCGAGGGAATACTCGGCTGGGGACAGAGGAGGGAGGGTGCCCAAGGCTCAGGGGAGAGACCACCTACTGCCCACCCTGGGCCCTGGGGACTGTTGAACCTACACAAGATACCTGCAGGCTCACACTTTCAAATACACACCCATTCATTTACAGACATTTCTTGAGTGCCTACTATGTGCCAGGTGTGGGTCTGGCTGCTAGAAATGACAGTAGTGGGAACACAGAGGAGGTATCTACCCTCATGGAGCTTTCAAGCCTGATGGGGTGGGAGGTGATGGGGGGAGCAGACCATAAACAAAGAATCCCCAGAAAGACTATTTCACCATCTCATTACAATAGTGGCAAGTGCTTCCAAGGAATTCAGG
>NW_006300377.1:6178171-6178972 GCF_000327345.1 Myotis davidii | reverse complement strand
GCAGGGAAGAGAGACACTAAAAAAAGATGAAAAGCGGTCAGTAGGACTAGAGAAGCAAGAAAGAAAGAGGACCACTTTGGGAGATGAGGTTGGAGAGGTAAGCGGAGGCCAGAATATCCAGGGATTTGTGGGAGTTTGGATCTCTCTCTCTCTCTCTATCTCTCTCTCTCTCTCTCACCCACACACACCCACACACACACACACACACACACACACACCCTCTTGCCAGGTTCCACCCCCATCCTGGGGTCCTCATGACACCCACAGGATGCAGACCTGTCCCCAACCACTGCTAACCAGAGACAGGAGAGGGACAGAGTGGGGGCCTGGCCGGCACCCCGTCTTTGCCCACCCTGCAAGCCCTAGGGGTGGAGACCAGGGGGTGGGATAAAATGACCCATGGGTGCTACTAGGCTTAGCACCTTCACATCCAGCGTTGCTGGTGAGTGTGGCTGAGATCAGTATGGACTCCCAGCGGTCACTCTGGGGCCTTTACCGTGTGGGCTGGGTGAGCGGGGTCGCCCCCAGTCGCAGGATGAGAGGCCCATTGGGGTTGCGGATCTTCTTGATGGCAGATGTCTTCATGAAGTTGAGTCGGCGGATGAGGTTGAAGCCTTCAGGGGAGACACCGAGTGTGGGGCAGATGAGTGCAGGCCACTCCAGGAAAAGGCAGAGGGGGGACAGCAGGATGAGAGGGGCACTCACCAGTCACATTGGTCGATAAATCACTTCTGTATTCCAACTTGAGTCCTTCTTGCTGCGAAGGTGGGCACTTCTCACCTGAAAGGAAAATTGATGTGC
>NW_006300377.1:6174870-6178127 GCF_000327345.1 Myotis davidii | reverse complement strand
GGGGGGATCCAGGAAGGAGTTTATAGTTCCCATTCCGGACCTTTAGCTAGGCTGTGCCTTGGACCAGCTATCAAGGAGGTAAAGGCTCCTGGAGAGGGGACAGCTTACTTCAGGTCTCTAAAACCCTGAGGGGACAGGCGGGTACCATGGGCCTGCCTCCTCCATAGGCCTGATTGAGCAGAAGTGTTGGGAGAGGCGTCACAACAGGAGAGATGGGGGCTAGAGTCCCAAAGGCCTTCCCGTCAATAGAGATGTGGTAGCTGGGACAGGACTGTGAACACAGCTCCTGGAAGCTGCACATTGGACTCCCTGGCTGCCTGGCCGGAAGAAGACATCTGGATCCCTAAGCCCGATGACTCCACTGGAGCCTCCCTCCCCCAGGTCTGACCAGAAAGATTATCACTGTATTCAACAGCAGCAGCCACGGGTGAGTCACTCCATGGCAATGGGCCCAGATTCCTTACAGATGTTGAAATTCTCTGCCCCATCCCCCAGGGGACCCGGTGAGACAGAGGAGAGCAATGCACATGTGCACACATGCAGAAACACACATGGACACACACAATTCACAGGCCGTCACGTGCCCCCAGACGCACACCTCTCCCGCATCAGCCTCCTTCAGCTGGTTTGGGTTCCAGTAGTTCAATTTCTACTCAGTTAGGAGGCTGAACTACCAAGCCCAGAGGGCACCCAGCAGGGCAGGGCAAGTTGCCCGGTCAACTTCCTCTGGCTTTGGGCCTTGGAAAGCTGCACCCTCTGTCTCATCCAGCGTCTGGGCCTCAAGGCGGGCCCTTTATCTGAGATCCAGGGCCAGCCGTGGAGGAGGAGCACTTGACTGGAGGATGGAGTCTCCACCTTGAAAAGGATCAGAGGGGCCTGGGTCTCTCAGGATGCAGCTTCCTTTTGTAGGAGAGCCCACTGCCTGCTCCTCTCTACCCCACGGCCCGACCGGCACTCTGTGCACAGGAGAGGCTTCTGTATCAGGGAGGACGGGGTTGTCTCTCACACAGAGACACAGGAATAGGCACAGATGCATAGAGCGACTCTGAGATGCCAACACAGAGAGGCCCAGAGACACACAAATATGCAGGCAGACACACACACACACTCTAGCTCACCTGGCACAGGCCCACATGCACCAACACCCCCGGCCACCCTGCGCCCAGCCTCCAGACTCTCCTATACATGCCCACACGGCCCAGGTCACATAGGTACATAGGCCCTGGCACCTCAGGGAGCCAGTCGCGGGCCTCATGTGTCATCTCACCTGTGTTTGCCCCATGGCTGCAGGTGGCCCAGAGACCAAGCAGCCATAGGCCAGGAGCCCAACATGCCCACATCCTGGCTCAGAGAAGCCGGCCACAGCCGCAGCACCTGAAAATCACAGAAACCAGGGAAGCGGATTGCTGAGCTCACGCAGCACAATTCCACATGTGGGCAAGCAGCAGCCAGCCCTTGGGGCCCAAGCACTGGTCTGGGGTGGCAGGAGGTCTGGCCAGGCGTCAGTCCCTCTCAGAGGCCCAGCCACAGGCTTGGGGCTACGATTTGGGCCAGGGTGATATTCAAAATATTTAACCACCGGTATGGCATGGACAGCAACCAGCCAGAGCAGAATGCTGGCAGGAGCACCGCGTCCAAGCGGCATCTGGCTGTGCTGGTGGAGAGTCGCTGGACTGAGGAGACATGTAGGGGATCCTAGAAGGCCAGGCCGTTGGGAGAGTGAGGGAGCTGGAGGCAGAGGCTAGTCACCAATACACTTGGAAGTATTTCAATATTTTCTCGATCTGTGCGCTGTGTTTGTATATACTAGCCTGGTACCTAGCGAGCTGCACCCAGCTCAGCCGGGAGGCCCTGCTACAAGGTCAGGGGCTGACAGCTGGGCTGTTTCCTGGCAGGCATCGCAGGGCTGTATGTGCGCCAAGGAAGCCGCCCCCGTGGGTACAGTGAGTGGGAGAGCAGGTCCCCAGGGCCCAGGTTGTTGCCAACCTTCAGTGCTGATGGATGTTCATCTTTTAGTTTTATTAAACCCTGGATGGATGGACCCAGATAAATCAATGCAGGCGCAGCAAGCAGCCAGCAGAGCCATACATCAGCCAGCCTCCCCCAAGACTCACACACGCACGCGCAGAGTCATGCATGTGTCAGCATGACGCACAGATATACACAGGATCTACACAGAGACACATATATGCCCATATATGCATACAAGCCTACCTGTACACAGGCATGCTCACAGAGAGCTATGTTCACCAACATACCCAGAGACAACAGCTTGCACATACGCACGTGTACACAGCTAGCCTATGAATGGCCTTCCTATTGGGAAGTTCTTATGCAAGTCTGACCTCATTCCCTCCGGCTGTAATGAATTCTATTTCTCCTCCCTCAGCCCTGGATAGGGAATGAGAACAGAGAGGACTCCCTCACCTCAATATATTTGGAGATAAGACCCCAACCCCCTTCTTCCTGGGGCAGAACTGTTCTCCCACTTTATTCATCATCCCCCATTCTGGGGGTGTACACATCCCATCCCTCAAACCCAATCCTGGCCTCCCCCTCCTTCCAGTCAATGGAAGGGCTGCCAACTGTTTTGAGACGTGTGAATGCATGTGGAGGCGTGAACATTGATGTATTTGTGTCCCCTTCCCACTCCTGTCTCTGGCCTCCACTCCCCTGGCCCCAGCCAGAGCCAGGGGCTACAGGGACAGAACCTGCCAAGAGATGATCCCACCCCAATACAAAGGCACAGATCTGAGGGCAGGGAGAGGCAGAACTGGGACTCAGTTCAGAGCTCATCTCCTATAGACAAGGCAATTGAGACCCAGAGAGGGAAAGCCACCTGCCCCAGGTCACACAGCAAGTCAGGGCAGAAGGGACCCTTCAGCCCAGAGCCAGGAAGCAGCCCACTCCGCCCCCTACTTACCGTGGCGGGAGATCCCCCTACCTCACTGAGAATCCAGTGCAGCCCGGGGCAGCCAGCCAGGGGGAGCAGGGCCTGGGTTCCTCAGGCCCAGGGGGTGTCCTCGATCGCTTCTGGCTGTCCTCGGGTCCCCAGCGGCCCAGGTCCTGAGCTCTTGGGGCTGAACGCTGCCCAGGCTCTCGGCCTGCCCTGCCCGCCGGGACTGGCGGGACTGCTGGCCACTCCGGGTGGGGGAAGAAGGGGAGGTTCTAGGGGGCTGGGATCAGCCAGGGCTGCTAATGGAACACAGCTGGACCCGGCCCGCCAGGCAGGAGGAGGGGGGGAGGGAGGAGGGGGG
>NW_006300377.1:6165258-6174826 GCF_000327345.1 Myotis davidii | reverse complement strand
GGCCCCGCCCCGCCAGGCAGGAGGAGGGCGGGAGGGCCAGGAGGGGGCTCGGCAGCGGCAGAGGCTGCAGACGCACAGCCCCGTTCCTGGCCTGGCTGTCCTCCTAGGCCCGCCCTCCCAGTTCCCGCCAGGTGAGCCAGCCAGCCAGCCAGCCAGCCAGCCAGCCAGCAAGGCGGGACCCTGCGTGCCCAGAGCTGCCCTCCCTGCAAGGGGGCTCTGGGGGCAGGTGGGTGGGAGGGGAGGCCGGCCCTTTAAGAGCCAGGCCTGAGCTGGAAGGGCCTCCCTGTGCCACCCCCTTCTCCTTTCCTGGCTGGGCCTCTTGATGGCTGGGGTATCTGGGTGGAGACCCTCCCCACCCCCCCACTTCCATGGCACCCGTGACGTGGCTGCTGCCCAAGCCTCCTTGGTCAGCTTTTCCCAGTTTCTCGTCCTAGCATTTCTCCTAAGTCCGTTTCTAGGTCTGTCTGAATTGGGGGGAGGGTGCTGCCCGCCCCCGCCCCCACCCAGGAAGGGGAGTTTGAATTAACCCCTTCTGCTCTGGCCCTTTCCGTTATTCTTCTTTCCTCCAGGCAGTTAGCAGGGCTCCTGTCCCTGTCCTCTGCTCTGTGCTCTGTGGCTTCAAACACACCCTTTACCTCTGGCTGCATTTCTCCTCTGGAACATAGAATAATGGCCTGTATGCCTTACCGGGTGGTTGTGAGCAGGAAACGAGTTAACATCTGTAAAAATGCTTACTACTGGGTTTGGCACAAAAGAGGAGCTCAATAAATATTCACTGTTGGGATCATTATTATTGCGAACCAGGCGGGAGGTGGGGGTGGGGTGAGGGGTGAGGCTGGGATTCAAGCTTATACCCCCGCGATGGAGAGGCGTAGCTTTATATCCAGGACCTGGGGAAGGAAGCAAGAGGCATTGAGGCTGGATGAGAGACTGGGCTTCTGAGGAGAAGGGAGCAGGTCATGTGTCCAGTTCTGCCCAGAGGCAGAGCAATTGTCAAGGTGGCCCTTCCAAGGGTCTCCCCCAGAGGCAGCAAAGTTCTGGACACCAAGGCTGAGCAGCTAGAGACGTGGGTTCAAGAGGCCCATGAGTGGTAGGAGTGGTGTGGGGGTGAGGGGGACCAACTGGTTTGGGGGGGCTTCTGTAGAAGCAACATGGTGTAGCCCTGTGGCCCCATCTAACCCAGGATTTCCCGCCTCCAGAGCCAGAGGAGCTGAGTCAGCGGAAACCCCAACCACGGCCACGGAGGCGCCCCGGCTGTGGTCCCTGCACGGAGCCAGCCCAGATGTGGCGACGACAGTGGTGGAGCCTGGGAATCGCTGAGCTCAGCAGGCGGGAAGTGGAGGGGGTGCAGCCTTCTGGGTGCTCCGGCCTGAGGGGGGCAGGGTAGGCACAGAGGGCGCTACCCCAGTGGTGGGCAGTGGGGAAATATTAGGCAACACAGCTAGGTGAGCTCTGTGTCAAGAACTTCACGTAAGCTAGCTCCTTTATTCCTCACAACCACCCAGCAGGGAGAATTCTATTCTTACCCCCATTTTACAGATGGGGGAACCTGGAACATAGGAACACAACTTGCCCTTGGGTAGTGGGTAGTTGGGCAAGGACCCATGCCCAGCTAACCTGGATTCATAGCATAAGTTCCTAACCACTGTGCCACTCTGGGAAATTCCTACCCTTCATTCCCCAGATCTCCCAGGCAGTAGGGGATGGCTGGACCCAGAGCTGGAGGGACCTGAGAAGGGGGAGGCCAGATACCTTCCCACAGCACCCAAAGGTGCTCACCAAAACAGCCAAGCCTGGGGCGCGTGCTATACCTAGATACACTGTCACAGACACAGTCTAGAAATGAGCCCATGCCCCTTCCTCCCTCCAACACATATGTACATACATCCAGAAGCATGCAGTCAGATATGCTCTATCATGGCATGTGTGTGTAGACTCCACATGCACAGGTAGGCACTCATGTTCATATGCAGACACATGTACATACATAATACTCCTCCATATAAACAGACACACACAGAAACACCAACTCAAACCCAGGTGCACAATTCTCAGAATGCATGCACAGAGCACTGCAGGCACTTGGACATACACACATGCATGCACCCACAGACGTGTGCACACACAGACATACACACAGAAACACACACATGTGCCCACAGGCATAATTACTCATATATGCAAGCAGAGAAACTTGCAGACCTACAGCACATACACAGGTGGCCACAGACACAAATGGCTCTCACAGAAACTCCCACTCAAACGTGCACACATGTGCACACATGTATGCCTGTAGTGAGGCTGACACATGACATGCATTCAGCCCCAGAAATCCCTGCACGCCAGCAAGCAGGGTATCCGTGGGTCTGGGCTCAGTGCCCTCACCCCAGATGGCATTGCCACAAGGTAATCAGCACTACTAATCGCCACCAGCTGCCCTAGAGCCCACTGCCACTGCCGGGTGGGGCTACCAAGGCTTCCTGGGCCGGGAGTAGTCTGCCCAGATGTCAGCAGTGCCCAAGGGCCAAGCCACCAGACCGTCCCCGCTGGCCAGTGGGGAATCCCTGCCTGGCAGCGGCAGCACCTGGGGCGGGGGTGGAGGGGGAGTGAAGAGCCAAGCAGAGGCGGTCTGAAGCCCCGCCTGCACACATACACACCTGGGCCCTAGCGTATGTGCACACACACAAGCACACAAGCGTATCGCACATTCCAAACAGACCTCTTGGTTATTTCTCCATAGATGTGTTTCTCCCTGTCTACCTCATTCTAGTAAACGCCACCATAATTCATTTGGATGTTCAGTCTAAAAACCTAGTCATCGTTGACTCCTTCCTTTCTTTCAACCGCCGCCCCCGCCCCGCTCCCCCCCCACACACAACCACCACCATCCTATTGATTCTACCCCAAAATACAGCCCGTATCCACCCACTTCTCCCCACCCTCACCCAAGCCACCACTCTCTTTTCCCAGATTGTGGTAGGAGCTTCCCACCCAGCAGCCAGCAGGACCTTTCCAATCTGTAGCTTTGATTTCAGGCTTCTGCTTCCATCTTCCCGGGCTCATTTCACCCACAATTCAAGCCAACGTCTTTCCCTGGCCTTACCAAGTCCTTCATGATCTGGCCTCTACCTTCCTGTCCAACACTCACCCCAGAGGCTGCAGAAGCTGCGGCCCCCCGGCTTCTTTCTCGTCCTGAATTTGCCCACCTGGTTTTCTCCACGGGGCTTTTGCACCAACGCTCCCCTCCTCCTGCGAGGATTTGTCCCTGAGCTTTGCTAGGCTGGCTTTCCAACAGGTCTCACCTCGTAAGCCCCTTCCCAGAGTGGCCTTTCCTGACCACCAGATCGAGAGGAGCCCCAAGTCGCTTCCTATCACAGGATTCTGCTTTAATTTTTTTTATTTCTTTTCTTGATTTCAGGGAGGAAGGGAGAGGGAGAAAGAGACAGAGACATCAGTGATGAGAGAGAATCATTGATCGGCTGCCTCCTGCAGGCCCCCTCCTGGGGATCGAGCCCACAACCCGGGCATGTGCCCCTGACTGGAGCCAAACCCGGGACCCTTCAGTCCACAGGCCGACGCTCTATCCACTGAGCCAGACCAGCTAGGGCCACATGACTCTGTTTTAAATCTCTGCCTGGCTCTGGCATGTCTTTGTTTGTGCATTGTCCTCTACTAATAAACACGAGGCTCCATGAGGGGCCCTGTCCGCGGGTCTCACTGCCTTACAGCTGAGCCTGGCACCCCTGGCACCCACTGGGGAGCCAGTGGGCAAATGCACATGAGCACTGTGCCCTGTCTGAGCTCAGACCCAGACATGCACCCATGCGGTGTGACATACGGTAAAGCACAAACATGAATGTACACGCCCTGGCTGGCGAAGCTCAAAGTGTCGGCCCACGCACCAAAGGGTCTCGGTTCCATTCCCGATCAAGGACACATACTTGGGTTGCACATTTGATCCCCAGCCCCAGTTCATTCCCCAGCCCCAGTGGGAGGCAACCAATCAATGTTTCTCTTTCTCTGTCTCTCTCCCCCTCCTTCCCCCTCCCTCTCTCTTCCTCTCTCCTTTCCAATCTCTCTAAGAATCAATGGAAAAAATATCCTCAGGTGATGACTAGCAAAAAACAAACAAACATGAATGTACACGTGTGCGGAGATACACACACGCAGTGTCTGGGTCACAGCGGAGACTGCGAGCAGAGGACAAGGCGTGTCCACCTCCCCTGGTTTCTCTGGGTGTCTCTGGCCTGGCTCCTGCCTACACCGCCTCTCTCGCCACCCTGTCCTCTTTTCCCTGTGTCCGTGTCCCATCTCCGGTTCTCCAGCTCTCTCCTCCCTCTCTGTGACTCGCTCCTCTCCAGCACTCTCTCGCCTTCGTCTCTCTCTATTCTTGCTTCCCTCTGCTCTTGGATCTGTGTCTCTAACTCTGCGTCTCTGTCTCTCTGCGTCTCTGACCTTTGTCTTTTGCTCGCACTCCCTGTGTCTTTATGTCCCTGTCTCCTGTCCCCGCTTATCTCAGAGCTGCCCTGCTCTTTGCTCTCTCCACCCTGACTCGTCTCTGTCTGCACGCGTCCCTGTTTCTGGCTCTGGCTCTCTGACTCTCTGACTCCGTCTGTCTTGCTCCCTCCCGCCCTCTCCTGGCCCTACATCAGCCCTGCCACCATGTCTCATGGCTGTCTGCATCCCTGTGGCAGGGAGACCCATCATTCAGCTCTGATGGCAGCTTTATGGTCTCAACGGGCACACTGGTGCGCCACTCCGCCGATGCCCGCCTTCCCTGCAGGGCCCCGGTGAGCTCCACACCCTGGGCCCTGGCAGCTTTGGCCTCGGCAACAGTTTCCGATGCCCGACCAGGGCGTCCTCCTTCAGTAGCTCATGGCACCAGGCACCTGCTTGGTTTGATAACCTGGGTGCTTCTGGAGAGGTCAGCCCAGACTCTGGTGGATGTGGCAGTGGTCAGGCAGGAAGGAGGCAGAACACTGCAGGCCCCAGCTTGGCTGTCCCCTGGCTCTGCCCACCTGTCCTGAGGGACCCCTGGCGAGGTGACAGGCACAGGAGCCCTGGGTTCCCGTCCTCGCTCCACCCGCTGTGTGACCCTGGGCCCCCCCCACACCATGAGGTACACTGTGGGACCCCCTGTTAATCTACCTGGTGTGTGAAAGCACCAAAAAGCACCAGAAAGGCCTGATTGCTTCAGTAGTTCTCAACCCGGGCAACTTTGCTCCCCAGGGGACTTGGGGCGATGTCCACAGACAATGCCTGGAGGGTAGCGGCCAGGGACCCTGCTAAACACTGGCCCTGTAGAGGATGGCCCCACCAGGCAGAATTATCCAACCCCAAATGTCACAGTGCCAAGGTAGAGAAAGCCTGCTTCTCAGAACTCCCACACTCCCTGACCCCCTTTCAACTCTTAATCATTCTCTGACCAGGGGAGGGGCCATGAGGAGACACCAGAGTTTGATCCCGGCTCTGCCTTTAATAACAGCAGCTAACAGCCATTGAGCCCTTCTGAAGAGCTGGCCGGCACCACGCGCAGAGAAACTCATTTTAGTCTCGCAGTAACCACGGGAGGCCAGGCACTCTCTCCATCCCCTCCTGCGCATGAGGAGGCAGGCGGAGAGCAGGTGAGTAATGGCTCTGGGTCACACGGCTGGCAAGGACAGGACGGAGCTGGATTTGAACTGGTCATTTTGGGACCGACCCACGGGGCAGAGTCCTCCCTGGGAAAGAGCCCACACAGAAGAGGTCTGGGCAAGTCCTTTCCCCTCTCTGAGCCTTTATTTTGTCATCTGCCAAACAGGATTCAAGATTGAAGTCTCGAGGTCACAGGGCTGGGAAGCGGTGGAGCAGAGCTTTGGGCCTGACCCAAGGGCCGTGGTCTCAAACAGGAACCCCGGAGCCCTCCGGGGGCCACTGAGCAGCGGAGCATACGTTCCCGGGCTCGGGGGACTTAAGCGGCTTGTCGGGCCTCCCCCCAGAGTTTCTGATTCAGTGGTTTGCTTTTTGAACAAGTTCCCGAGCGATGCTGACGCCGCTGGCCCAGGGGCCACGTTGGAGGACCCTCGCGGACAGCGTGGTGCTAGAGCGCCTGTACCTGGGTTCGAAGCCTGCCTCCGGCTCTTGCCAGCTTGATACCTTGGAGGTATTGCTTAGCCTCTTCCTCTGAAAAGCAGAAATAACAGCCGTATCTACCGCGTCGGGTTTGCTGACAGGATTAAAGAGATAATGCCGGCACCTGGTAAAAGCTCAGACATGCTCACTGCTGACTGATCCCCAGCACAGGCAGTCCCCCTTTCTCCAGGCGGACTGACAGCTCCCAGAGGATGAAGGGCTAAAACTTCCCTTCCCGGCTCCCGGCCACCTCCCTGGGCCTGCGCACAGATGGCACAGAGGTGACAGCTCAGAACAGCATAGCACGGACAGTGGGGTGTAGCCCACATCTGCTAAGGCATCCCAGAGGCCTCAGCGCCAGAGCACAGGGCCTGCGGAACAGGGGTGAGGGTTGAGCGAGGCAGCACTGAGGACACCCAGGCTGACCTTGACCCTGCCTTCCCTCACCCAGCCATCCCTTTGGCTACCAATCATCAACTCAAGTCAGTCCTACTGTGCTGTGGGGCCTTTAGCCAATCCCAAGGATCTTAGTTTGCTCACCTAAAACTCAAATAAGAACTCAGCATAGTGGCTAAGGGTGGGGGCTCCAGCCCCAGAATAACTGGGTTCAAACCCCACCTCAACCACTTACTAGCTGTGTGAGTTTTGGCAAATCACTTCCCCTCTTGGAGTGAGTTTCGTTTTCCTCGTTGGTAAAACAGAATTGTCCACAGCTCACAAGGACGCTGTGACGGTTGCCTGAGATGATACGAACAAAGTAGTGAGCCCAGTTCCTGGAACTCAGTGGATCCAGCTATTCCGCACTTACGATGAGAAAGTGTAACTTCCCCACAACACCCGCAATCTGCTGGCAGGCTTCCCTCCCCTCCTGCCCCACCCTAACGTTTAGCTTACAGACTGTCTTCACCTTCCTTCCCACTAGGGGGTGAGGAAGGCAGCTGGGAGGGAAAGTCTGAACAAAAGCTTGGGAGAGGGAGGGGTGTCATCAATTATCAGCCACTGATTCATTTGAGTGTCTTTGCCCTGCTAGACTGTATGCCACAGAAAGAGCCGCTTTGGCTACTGTTTTATCCCCAGAGCCGATGACAGAGGCTAGGCACTTTATAAAGATTTGCTGGATGAATGAAAGAGGGGCCCTGACCGGTTTGGCTCAGTGGATAGAGCATCAGCCTACGGACTGAGGGTTCCCTCCCAGGTTCGATTCCGGTCAAGGGCATGTACCTTGGTTGCGGGCACATCCCCAGTGGGGGGTGTGCAGGAGGCAACTGATAGTTGTTTCTAATTCTCTATCCCTCTCTCTTCCTTTCTGTAAAAAATCAATAAAATATATTTAAAAAGAAAAAAAAAGAAAGAAAGAGGGGGCTCAGCTCCTTTCAGGAGAAACTCCCTCCACGGAGTGTCCTGGGTGAGGTGTGGTGAGGAAGGGAGCATTCGGGGACTCCCAGATTCTTTCCTTGCATGTTAGAGACGGAGACGGTTGGACTCGTAATTTCTTCGAATCCTGGAATCTCTGGGTGGAGAGAAGCTTTTGCGGTTGCCCAGTCCCAGTGCCTGCTCCAGCTCCTCCAAATAGTGCCCCGGGCTGGGCTGGGGAGGCCTGACAACCTAGCCCAGAAGAGAGGCTGAAGGAGGGAAAGTTCAGAGTGAAAACCCAACTTTTTCATCAAGGCAGAAAATAAAATCAAAGATCTAAGAGGGTTTGGTTCTGGGTCTGCTACTTCTGCTTCCTGGCTTTATTCTCTTAGGCAAACCCCTTCACTTCTCTGAGCCCTTAGTTTCCATACCTGTAAAATGGGGTGATAAGAACACCTAACCAGGTGGAATTTGGGGGAGGATTAAATGAGATACTATGAAACTAAGCCAAACCCATAGTAGACACTCAAACGTGTCAATATTAACATTATGCTCCTGGAGGAAGGAGAGTAATTCACTAGGTACTCTTGTCCTGCCCCTCACACCCATATTCATTTCTGAATCTCCCTGCCCCCTAAATATTCACATAGCTGATCTCATGTAGCTTTAAGAGGTAAACGATATTTCTGATAAATATAAGACAGGGTTTGGGTTTGTTTGGTTTTTTCCCACAAAGTGACCTAAGTAGCAAATACTATGTAAAGAAATAAAACCACTTGGAGTATTGTCTGCCTTGACCATTCAGAAAGCCTGACTCTGGGGCGAGGACGGGTGGCTGAAGACAGGGGGAAAGAGCTTGGACTGAACCTGGGTTCAAGAACAAGGTCTGCCTTGGTGCATTATTTGCACTGAGGAGGGTCCATGCCCTTTGACAAGGGAAAGCTGAACCTGGGGACTCGTGAGCTCCTTCCATTCCCCAAGTTTGATGGTAACTAACTTGCCAAGCTGGGCTTGAAGCCAGGCACACTGTAACTCCTAACATGCCTATGCTGTGTTTTAAAAAATAATTTTAACCGTCAGGACAATCCAGTATCTGTCATTATTCCCATCTTACAGATTCATGGGTGTCGCCCTCAATGTGAGCACTTTACAGTAAGACCACGGGCCCTAAGAAGTGTTTTGCTAAGAGGCAGAGCTGGGATTTGAGTCTCTACTGTGTGATATGCCCCTTCCTCTCTCTGGGACTCAGTTTCCTCATCTGTAGAATGGGCATGTTAGCTCCAGAATCTCTAAGATCCAAGTTGGGACTTTCTGTTCCTTCAAGCCCAGGTCCCCACCCAGAGTACAGTCCCTTGGGCCTGGGCGGGAGATAAAGGCAGGTGTAGACATGACTGTCCCGCCAAAGAAGGGGGGGCGGGTGAGGTTTGCTTTACGCAGCCGCCAGACACACGAAAACAACTAAATAAATCAGGGCCAGGAACTCCTAATCCTTCCCGGCTGTGGCTGCTACTATGCAGCTCGCCCGCCTGGGCCCCCATTGCCTGGCCCGCTCCCTGGCGACATGGCTCGGCCAAGAGCACTGAGTGGGGCCAAGAGAGTGATGCCTGGCCGTCAAGGCGGCCTGGGCTCCAGAGAAGGGCGGGATGCCCTCCCTGCAGGGTGACTCAGGCCTCCCAGACCCCCTCCTGGGTGGGCAGGTCCCCAGCCTTGGTCTATTTTTAGAGCCGGCTCCAGGCCTGAGCTGTGAGGGGCAGGGAAGGGGGGCCTCGTGGGGGCGCAGGCGCCTGACCAACTCCTGCGCTCGGCTGGGCTCGGGAGCTCAGTCCTCAGGCGCTCCAGCTGACAGCTAGAAGAGAAGGGGAGCACTTGGGTGGGAGTGGGGAGTGCGGGGTGAGGCGAAGGCCGGAGACTGCGTCCCCGACCCCTTTTCCCGGCCTCCCCTCAAGGCCTGGCAGCTCTGGGGAGCCGGGCGCCGCCTCCCAAGAAACGAGCCCTGTTAAATGGGGCCAGAGAGTCGGTCTGTCCCGCTATTGAACTGGGGGCCAGAGCGGGCGGGTGACTATGGGTGGAAACTCAGGGAGGCTTCCAGGTTGGATCCGGCCCC
>NW_006300377.1:6164689-6165144 GCF_000327345.1 Myotis davidii | reverse complement strand
ACCAGCCCTCCATCTAGTGGAAAGTTTGGGAATCTCGGGATACAGAGGTGGGGTGGGGGGAGGGATCCATGGCACCCGAATCCCTACGCTCCCTGCTGTCCCACTGGCATCTACACACCACCATCCTGCTCAGTCTGCTCCACCTCAGGGATTCACCCACATCGTCACTTGAAGATCTGTCCTCCCCACACCCCCGCCCCCACCACCACCACCAAGTCCTGTCCTTTCTTCCTTGTACTTAACTATGGATAATGCCCTCTCTCTCCACCATCACCACCACCACCATCACCACCACCACCCCCGACCCAGGCAGCCACCATCCTTTGCCTGGATCCCTGCAGCTCCTGCCAGTGGCTCCCCCTTCCTCCAATTTTACCCTCTCTCCAACTACTAGCCAACTAGTGTTTCTAAACCAGAAATCTGGTAATGCCACTTTTTTTTTTTTGGAGGGACTT
>NW_006300377.1:6144638-6146149 GCF_000327345.1 Myotis davidii | reverse complement strand
GGGGGCGGGGGAGGTTTGCTTTACGCAGCCGCCAGACACACGAAAACAACTAAATAAATCAGGGCCAGGAACTCCTAATCCTTCCCGGCTGTGGCTGCTACTATGCAGCTCGCCCGCCTGGGCCCCCATTGCCTGGCCCGCTCCCTGGCGACATGGCTCGGCCAAGAGCACTGAGTGGGGCCAAGAGAGTGATGCCTGGCCGTCAAGGCGGCCTGGGCTCCAGAGAAGGGCGGGATGCCCTCCCTGCAGGGTGACTCAGGCCTCCCAGACCCCCTCCTGGGTGGGCAGGTCCCCAGCCTTGGTCTATTTTTAGAGCCGGCTCCAGGCCTGAGCTGTGAGGGGCAGGGAAGGGGGGCCTCGTGGGGGCGCAGGCGCCTGACCAACTCCTGCGCTCGGCTGGGCTCGGGAGCTCAGTCCTCAGGCGCTCCAGCTGACAGCTAGAAGAGAAGGGGAGCACTTGGGTGGGAGTGGGGAGTGCGGGGTGAGGCGCAGGCCGGAGACTGCGTCCCCGACCCCTTTTCCCGGCCTCCCCTCAAGGCCTGGCAGATCTGGGGAGCCGGGCGCCGCCTCCCAAGAAACGAGCCCTGTTAAATGGGGCCAGAGAGTCGGTCTGTCCTGCTATTGAACTGGGGGCCAGAGCGGGCGGGTGACTATGGGTGGAAACTCAGGGAGGCTTCCAGGTTGGGGGATCCGGCCCCGCCCTGCCGCTGGCCCCGCCCCTGACCTGCACCGGCACAGCCATCCCTGCCGCTGGCCACGCCCCTGACCTGCATCGGGCCACACCCACGGCCCCACCCAGGCCCCGCCTCCTAACTGGCCCCGCCCAGCTCTGGTCAACCTCGTATCTTGCTCCCAAGACCCAGAACGGCCTGGATGCTGGACATCTGACAGCCTGGGCCTGGAGCTGGGCCTGCCTCCGGGGCCTGGCGCAGAACTGAAAGGAAAGGGGGCCTCCTCGCCCAGCTGGGGTCAGGCAGAAGGAGAGCGTGGGGGCGGAAGGGCAACAATGGTGCCCTTGACGTGGCCTGGACCGGGAGGCCTCTAGGCTGAGGACCTGTCTGTGGAAGGTCTAACAGGCCCGGTGGCTGAGGCATCCCCGAGCACGGAGACACCCCTATATACAGAGGTCTCTGGGCTGATGCCCCTATTACTGGACCCCCATTGGCTGAGGTCACTGACCTGGGGTGTGGGGGCAGCTGATGGCCCCCAATACATGCGCTTGCCTGACGAATTCAGGGACACGGGGTTTGAGGAGGCCTAAGTGGAGGCCCACCCCACTGGGGGCTGAGGGGCGGAGGATGGAAAGAGGAGCTGGTCTCCCAGCACCAGCCCTCCATCTAGTGGAAAGTTTGGGAATCTCGGGATACAGAGGTGGGGTGGGGGGAGGGATCCATTGCACCGGAATCCCTACGCTCCCTGTTGTCCCACTGGCATCTACACACCACCATCCTCGTGTGCTCCACCTCAGGGATTCACCCACATCGTCACTTGAAGATCTGTCCTCCCCACTC
>NW_006300377.1:6134618-6144445 GCF_000327345.1 Myotis davidii | reverse complement strand
TAAAGATCAGCACACTGCCAGCCCGGACCGTAGCAAGCTCTCACAGCCAGACGGGGTGGCCAGTGTGCCCCAACCCCAAAGAAGCAAAATAACACAAAATTTAAAAAGTTTCGTACATAAACTATTCAAGATTTCTCCAGCACTAACTGGTACCAAGCACAATGAGATGGTACGTTTAGAGACAGCAGCTTCAGACCCAGAGGAGGGTAATGAGATGAGTTTCATTTGTGGTAATGCCACTTCTTGATTAAAATCTTGCAGTGGCTTCTCATAGTCAAGAGAACCCTAAACCTTGGCTGGGGACTTAGGAGGCTCCACCACCCAGCCCCGTCCTAGCGATTCTCACAGAGCAGCTAGCTGTTGGTCACACCCCCCTGTAGGCTCTTACCTTGAGACCTTCACACCCGCTGTTCCCTCTTCCTAAAACTTTTCCTTGCTGTCCTCAGGGCTCAGTTTGGCAAAAACAAACAAACAACTCCCCTCCTGGGGGGGGCCTTTCTTGACCCCCCAAGTGTGGGTTAGATATCCCCTGTCTGCGCTCCCAGGTGCCTCTCTGCCCTCTCGGAGCATCACTGCCCTCTCGGAGCATCACTGGCTCGGTCTCTCCTATCTATCCACTCTGGAAGCAGGATAATTTGTTGCAATGTTAATTTTCTTGCTTTCCTCCCAGTTCCAAGCTGGTAGCCAAGCCCTTTGATTTTCCTAGCCTCGGGGAACTGTGCGGGGCTGAACACCAAAGCTGCTTGAAGCCTGATGGCTCATCCTGACTTTTAAAAAAGCTAACCTCCTGGAAGTGACTGTGCTCTGTGTTCCCAAAGGACGGGGAGCAGAGGGCAGCCTGTGTGGGCAGAGAGAGGAGAGAGAGCAGCTAGCTGGAGAGGGAGCAGGAGTGGGGGTTCCATTGAGCAGTGGGGACCTGTGTCCAGCAGCACCACCCCTGACAGATGACCGGAGCTGTGGGAGACAGGTGGCCATGTATCTGGCGGGGCTGGAGCCCAAGCACTGGGGTACTAGCCTCAGTGCCTCCAAGTGGCAGAGGAGCAGCTGAGTTGCTGAATCTCAAGGGACCATGTAGACCAGGACAATCGCCATCTCTGTGTGACCAATGTAGACCCAAGACAAGGCCCTCCTCCCTGCGTAGGCCCAGGTGGTACAGCAGGTCCTCGCAAAAGCCGCACAGCGGGCACCGGTGACAGCTGAGGTAGAATTTTCTGTCAACTCACGGGAAAGGGCTTAGCCAGGGGTGGGCAAACTTTTTGACTCGAGGGCCACAATGGGTTCTTAAACTGGACCGGAGGGCCGGAACAAAAGCATGGATGGAGTGTTTGTGTGAACTAATATACATTCAAAGTAAACATCATTACATAAAAGGGTACGGTCTTTTTTTTTTTTAGTTTTATTCATTTCAAACGGGCCGCATCCGGCCCGCGGGCCGTAGTTTGCCCACGGCTGGTCTAAGCCTTAGAGTGAGTCAGATTGGAGCTGATTTAACAAAAAAAGGGAGATTTCTTGAGTGTGTGCGCCAAGCGTCCTACCTGCTCCACCGGTCTGTTGTATTCGCACTGCTGGGCTGAGGTGTGAGTGCCTCATGCAGGACGCAGTCCTCAGGACCCAGCACGGCGCCTGGCACAGAGTAAGCGCTCAAAACGTTATTTGTTGAATTTACTTTCCCTTGGTAACTACACAAATCTTTCCAAAACCCACGTTGGTTTCAGTGATGCCCGGGAAGTCCTCAAAATAAAATCCAGACCCCTATCACAGCCCCCCCAGGCCTACTCTGATCAGAACCTATTCCCTCGCAGCCTCAGATCGGCAGCCCAGCATCCTCCCAGCATTCTCCTCTGCAGCCAAACCACACGATTTGCAATTCCCCAAACTTGCCAGGTAGTTTCATGCCTCATGCCCTGGCTTACGTGGCACCCTCCACCTGGGGTGCCCTTTCCCCTTTCTCTACCCGCTGAGCTTCCCATTCAGTTTCAAACCTCAGCACAAGTGTTTCCTTCTTCTAGCGCCCCCTGGAGGCTAAACGAGGAGACCCTGTACTCATGGTGATGGCATGTGAAAGAGAAGCCACCTAGTGCACGGCAGGCCAGTTAAAGGCCCAGCACACTCAGACAGGCGCTGCACGTGTAGCATCCATGCATGGCCACCTAGGAGCAAGTCCCCCCTAAATGGCTGCGAATGATACTGACACAAAAAGTGTACATGGCCTTCCTTCTGAACTTGGATTCTCTGTCCTCCCAACCCCCACCCTCAAGCAGCCATTTGCCCTGATACTGAAAAATTTAGCAGCAGCGGGAGCTGCCGGTCCAGCAGCAAGTTAATATGCAGGGAATGAGCCTCCTGCAATATGCATGCCCTGAGGCTGGAATCCTATGGGGCTCTCCCCTTCCCAGGCTGACACATGCAACACCATCCCCCCTACGTACTCCCCAGGACTAGATATAGACACATGTGGCCTGTGGTAAGGAACTGACGGCCAGAGCTATAGCTCTGCTTCCAGGATACCCACCCTCTTGATGTCCTGTGGGAACCTTAAGCACTACATTCATTCATCATTCATTCAACAATATCTTTTAAGTTCCACTCATGTACCAGGCAATGGTGTATATATGTGTCAGTGAATCTCACTCTGTTCTGCCCTCAGGCTCAGTCTAGTGAGGGAGACAGACGATAAAGAGGAAACAGGTGCTATCATTTCAGATTGGGAGAAGCAGTGCTATGGATTAGGGCAGTGGTTCTCAACCTTCTGGCCCTTTAAATACAGTTCTTCATGTTGTGACCCAACCATCAAATTATTTTCATTGCTACTTCATACCTGTCATGTTGCTACTGTTATGAATCGTCATGTAAATATCTGAGATGCAGGATGGTCTTAGGCGACTCCTGTGAAAGGGTCATTCGACCGCCAAAGGGGTCGCGACCCACAGGTTGAGAACCGCTGGATTAGGCTGATGTGATCAAAAATGACTCAGTGGGGCAAGGGGTATGCAAGGAAGGCCTTTCTGAGGAGGTGACGTTAGTGCTTCAATCAAAAGATGAGGCTCCAAAGGAGACTTTTAAGTGGTGGGTACAGCACATGCAAAGGCCCTGGGGTGGGAGAAACCATGAAATGTGTTGGAGGAGCCAAAGGAAGGCCACAAGACTAGAGCTCTGTCAGTGAGGAGCATGGTAAGAGACTCAGTCAGTGCTGTGGGAGGGGCCAGACCAGGCCACACCTCTGGGGCTGCAGTGTGGAGCCTTAACTTTATTCTAAGAGCAATGGGAGGTTTGGGGCAGAGAAAACAAAATCCACCCCTTCCCCCTGCTTCCCTCCTCCTTGGTATGCTTCCTGGAGACCATCCCTTCCTCATCTTTACTCTGTCAGTGTCCAGCTCAGGGCCTGGCAAGATGACTTGGCATCTGACACTGTTTACTGAGTAAATGAATGACTAAGTCAGGCTCTTCTGGTTCAAGGCTAGACAGGGTGGCTCAGAGAAGGCCAGCTGGGTAGTCCTAGGGCAGCTCAGGACGAGAGTCATCTGGGTCAGATTAAGGCATTTAGGTGCCTTACTCATTGAAAAGAGTCTGGTGTTCCCCATACATAATTCATAATAGAAATGATATTAGTCCATGAAGCACAGTACATTCACATGTGCTGAAATGAAAACAATTTCTTTTTGGGTTTTCAGTTGCACAATTCTGGATGTGATCATCAAAGCAGAATTTCTTCCACGCGTGAGTGTGTGTGCACATGTTGCTGCCACCTTGCTGGTGCCCCAAGCTGGACTGTCTGCCCATTCTGTCAGTCACCCAGTGCTAGATGGCAGGCCTGGTCCAACCGTCCCCTCGGTGGCCTGGTCTTGGCTTGTGAGCTGGGATAATGAGGAGCACCAGGGTCCCACGGTGGCCAGGACTGACAGTGGACAGCCCGCGGTATTGTTGGCAGCTTCTCAAGGCCACACCAGATTTGGCAGCTACTCGGTGTCAGGACTTTGGGGAACATCCCTTTGGTCCACGAAGGCCTGTCCCTGCCCATCTCTGACCCTCTGAAACTGTACAAAATGACAAAGGTCCTAAGAGACAGCTCAGAAGAGGAATCAAAGGTTCAGAGAGGTTCCTTAACTTGCCCAAAGTCACTCAACATGTTGGGGGATACAGTTGCTCCTTGAGCACAAGTCTGGCCCCCAAAGCAGATGCCATTCCTTCCTGAGGGCGAATGGGCTGGGCTGGGGAAGAATGCCAAGGGTCCCAGCTCACCTGCTCATATCTGAATCCATAGAACTGACGAGAACAAACAGTGGAGCTGGACGCAGCCCAGCCTTGACATGGGTCCTGCCCCTCCCCCAGCCTCTTTCACTGCCCGGGTAGGCTCGAAGCCTCTAAGCTCAATGCACCCAAAGGTCCTGCCTGGCACCCAGAGGTGGCCCTTTGCCTCAAGGTCCCCATGTGGGTTCCACCGCATCCCACAGGCTCAGCACCGGGCACCCAGGAGAGGGTCCAGGAGCCTGAGCCAGCACAGCCCTGGCTTCTCACCTTGCTTGCATGGTGGCGGTGTATCCACGGGTCCTATCCTTCCCTCATTCAACCCCCCACCACTCCTGCTCTGGTTCCGGGCCCTGCAAGGAATTAGACTCACCTACCTGGGAGGAAAGTGGACCTTCTCCCAACACTCCACCACACACCACTGCCACCCCTTCCCTGTCACCTCCCTCCCCGGAGACAAGGCTCAGGAAACTCCAACAGAGCAGATCAGTGATTCTTAGGGAGACAGAAAGCTGGGTAGCAGAACCCTCACACGCAGGCCAGGCTCCCCAAGCCAACCCCAGGCTGAGTTCTGCCTCGCAGGCCGAGTCCAGGCCCTGCCTCTCGCCCCAGTGGGAAGTGACAAATGAGCCTGAGGAAGTGGAGGGGGGATTCAGTAATCGAAGGCATTAACATGGTGCCCAAATTAAATATTGACTTTCTTGGTGGACTCCAGGGACTCCTGGATTGATGGCTGGGGCCGAGCCACACCACCACAGGGGATGGGGACATACCCGCCTGGAGCAGCCCGTGGCAGCTGAGGCCTGGGGGAGGGCTTACCTCTGCTCCTGTCCGGTCGCGGGGAGCAGGGCAAGGGCTGCAGAGCCGGGGCACCTTGGCTCTGTCTCCACCTTGTGCCCTGGGTGCGCCCCATGGAGCCCAGCGTCCCCTCCTCCCAGCAGGTCTGAGGTTTTGTGGAGCGCCCACCGCATCGCCTCTCCCCCACCTTCAGGAACATGGCTGGCCTGCAGCCCCCAAAATGAGCAGAATCAATCTCTGCGATGATGTCTATTATCAGGTCTCAGGACCCTGCCTCCCAGGACCGTGGGGCTGGTTATTTTTGGTCTGTCATTATGTAGGATCTTGGGGAGGGGTTAAGGGCCTCTCCATTCCTGGAAACATTCCATCACCCTCTCCAGCTAATTCACCTTCAGAGCCTACAGAGGGCCCTGAACTTTATCTCCCTCTTTTCATAGCCCCACTTCAAGAACTGTCTACACACCATCTTCATTTTCTCCTCCTCTCTCTACTTGATGCCTGGGGTGGGGGGCAGAGAAAACAAAATCCATCCCTTCCCCTGCTTCCCTCCTCCTTGGTATCCTTCCTGGAGACCGTGCCTCCCTCATCTTTACTCTGTCAGTGTCCAGCTCAGAGCTTCCATCCATGTCCCTCTCCCTCTTCCTTCAGCCCCTTATCCTGGACTACTGGCTTCTCTAGTGTGGCAAGTCCCCAGTGCCCAGCACAGTGCCAGGTACACATTTGGTTCTCCATAAGTGCTCGCTGCCCACTAAGCACTAGCCCTGACCCTCCATGGACTCCCGAAGGGCCCTTCCATCCCTCCGTTGGGTTTAGAAGTGATGGCATGTGAAAGAAGCCACCTAGGAGCAAGTCCCCCCTAAATGGCTGCGAATGATACTGACACAAAAAGTGTACATGGCCTTCCTTCTGAACTTGGATTCTCTGTCCTCCCAACCCCCACCCTCAAGCAGCCATGTGCCCTGATACTGAAAAACTCAGGCTCCCATCCAGCTTCCTGCCATGCCAGCGATTCTAGCCCCACCCTTCTGAGTTCCAGGCCTGTCCTACCACCCACTTCACACGCAAAACTCCCCCTTGACCATCTCTAAGGTATTTCAAGGTAAACATGCCCAGGGCCAAAGTCATGATTGTCTCCCCCAAATCTGGTCCTCTTCCTGTACCCCAAATCCATTGGCAAGGTCATCCATCCAGGTGCATAAGACACAAGCCGACATGTCATCCTTGGCTCCTCCCATTCCATCCACACCAGGGCTGACAATTCCACCTACTACATACATATAGAGCCCATGCCTCCTGCATGGCACCCCACTAGTTAAGTTTCCATCACATGAATGGTCTCCTCACTGGTCTCTCCACATCCACTCTCACTCTTCAGTAGCCCCCCACCCCAGTCCATTTCCCATCCACCCAGAGCAATCCTGTTAATATACAAATCTGATCATGCCAGTCCCCTGCTCAACACCGTGTTTTACATCCCACTAGTCAGAAGTCCCTTATTAGAGTCTCCACTGGACACTTAGCACACCTTAGGACCTGAGAGGGCAGGGGTCTTCCTGGGATTGGTAGCCTTGGAGGAACACAGGGGAAATAACTGGTATACTGGGAGATGGCCCTGAAAAACCCCAACTGTGGATCCATGAGCTGCTGTGATGGGCAAGAGAATGCCTCAAGGGGAATGAGTCCAGAGAAGCAGGAGTTGGCAGCATGCCACACCAGGCTTTCCCCCAGGCCACCTAGGCCACTTAAGTTCATTTTATTTGGTATCTAATGGAAGGAAATTAAATCCAAGTGAGTTTTAATGTGTCTGTTCAAGTGCCAGTCCCACCTGCCCCCGTTCCCCCAGGGTCTGGGGCAATAGGTGGGAAGAGGGAAGGCAGGCTCCAGGGGTGCTTGTTGGGGGAGGGGGAGTATAGCCTCCCCCAGCTCTGCTAAGGTAGGCCCAATACCAGTCCACGGGTTTCAAGACCTCCTCCTGCTTCCCCTCCCTGCCCACCTGTAGATTCCAGGAACGCTGGCTCAGGGCCGGGATCCTTCCCTCCCTCGCCTCTTGAGCCCTCACCAGGATCCAGGGATGCAAGGTAGGACTCATACCTCCTTTTCACAGAGGACACAGCATCGACTTGTCCAAGGTCACTGCCTTTTCTCTGTCTGGAGCTGTGCTATCCAATACGGTAGCCACTAGTCACATGTGGTTATGGAACACTCAAAACGTGGTCAGATTGAATTGAGATGTGCTGCACATGTAAGGCACACTAGATTTCAAAGATGTAGTACAGGAGAGGAACCAAGATGGCGGCATAGGCATATGCCTATACTTGCCGCCTCCCCTAAAATACAGAACCACCGTCATCCAGAACCACCGGAAACCAGGCTGAATGGAAGTCCTACAACTAGAGAAGTAAAGAGGAAAGCACACTGAGCCTAGTAGGAGGTTCAGAGGCGTGGAACAGACTTGTCCTGCACCCACATAAGCCACTTCTTTAATCAAGAGGGAGATTGTCTCTTTGGAGACCGTCCGGAGAAGCAAGGGGTCCCAGCCCCACACCCGACCCCCAGCCCAGAGTCCCAGAGCTGGGAAAAGAAGTCCCTGTAACTGCGGACTGTAAAAACCAGTGTGAGTTAGAGCTCAGTGACACTGAGGCTGCTGGAGGCCCAGCTGTTCCTCTTAAAAGGCCGGCACCATGAACTGAACTTACAAGGTCCTGCTTCCTCTGAGCTCCAGCACCACGGCGAGGCTCTGGGGGACACATTTGTCTGGCATCAGGGCAGGAACTTGGGGGTGGCTTTCTCCCAGACAGAGGCACTCACAGGGATCATTGTTCCTTGCTGGGTCCTCCCTGGTCGCAGGACTGACTGGCAGCCATTTCTGCTTGCTCCACCCTGGTGATTCTCTAAGACCCAGCCTCATCCAATTTACAACCCTACCCCAGCTGCCTGCAACAGCTTTTGCATATGAATGGCCTGTCCTTGAAAATCTCAAACAAGCTGCAGCTGGGTCAGGGAGTCCCAAACCTATCAATAAAAGGCCCAAGACCCGGCACTAGCACCAGCCTTCCTTGCTTCACAGCTGGGCCTCATGTGGGCACTTCCAAACTGTATATAACGAGGTGGAATCTGCAGATCTCTCTGTAGCTCCTGCTGGGTGGCCCCAGGCAATGGCTGACTTTGCACCTCCCAGGAGACCTAAGAGCCAGTGTACCCAGTGGTCAGTGTCAGGCCATACCAGATGACAACTCTACACATCCAGAAGTGACACACTTAAGGGGAAGACTCAGTGAGCACCAAAGCCCCACTGAAGCAAGTCCTGCACAGCAGCTCTCCCACTGTAGTTGCAGCTGGTCCCCACAGCCAATTGGCCTGGAGGTCAATTCCTCCCAGTGAATCCAACAGCAATCAAGTCTCAACTACAAGACTGTGCACATAGCCCAGCATCTAGAGCTCCCAGCTCAGGGCCCTATAGGACACCTATTACACAAGGCCACTCTACCAACTCAAGGAGACATAGCAGCTCTACCCAATACATAGAAACAAACATAGGGAAGCAGCCAAAATGCAGAGACAAAGAAACATGTCACAAATGAAAGGTATGGAAGAAAGCAAACTACTGGGTATAGAGATCAAAACTACAGTTATAAGGTTACTCAAGAATCTTCTAGAAACATCCAAGGGAGTTAGTGAAACTTTCAAGGATCTTAGTGAGGCCAACACATGGAAAAGGACCAGTCAGACATTAAGCATACACTAATTGAAATAAATAATAATATACAGGGATTCAACAGTAGACTAGAGGATTCTGATAATCAAAGCAATGATGTGAAATATGAGGAAGCAAACAAACATCCAACCAGAAGAGTAAAAAGAAGTAAGAATCCAAAAATATGAAGATAGTGTAAGGAGCCTCTGGGACTTCAAGTGTACCAACATTCATATTATGGGGGAGCCAGAAGAAGAGAGAGCAAGATATTGAAAACCTATGTGAAGAAATAATGCCAAAAATCTTCCCCTACCTGGTGAAAGAAATAGACTTACAAGTCCAGGAAGCACAGAGAATCCCATACAAGACGGAACCCAAAGAGGACCACATGAAGACACATCACAATTAAAACGCCAAGGGCTAAAGACAAAAAATCTTAAAAGCAGCAAGAGAAAAGCAGTTCGTTACCTACAACTGAATGCCCATACGACTGTCAGCTGATTTCTCAACAGAAACTATGTAGGCCAGAGGGAGTGGCAAGAAATATTCAAAGTGATAAATAGCAAGGACCTAAAACCAAGATTACTCTACCCAGCAAAGCTATCATTTAGAATCGAAGGTCAGATAAAGAGCTTCACAGACAAGAAAAAGCTAAAGAAGTTCATCACCACCAAACCAGTATTATATGAAATGTTGAAGGGTATTCTTTAAGAAGAGGAAGAAGAAAAAGATAAAAAATATGAACAACAAAATGGCAACAAATAAATACCTATCAACAATTGAATCTAAAAATCAAAAGAAATGATAAGAAATCTAATGAACAGAATAAACGAATAAACTGGTGAATAAAATAGAATCAGAGGCATGGAAATGGAACAGACTGACAATTCTCAGAGAGAAGGGTGTGGGGTGGGGAGAGATTAAACAAAGATCTTATATGTATATATGCATTACCTAGGGACACAAACAATAGGGTGGTGAAGGCCTGGGGCAGGGCGAGCCAGGTGTGAAGTGGGGCAATGGAAGGAAAAGGGGGACATCAATAATATTCTCAACAATAAACACTAAAATAATATTTGTTTAGAACATA
>NW_006300377.1:6119755-6133876 GCF_000327345.1 Myotis davidii | reverse complement strand
CGCTGCCTATGGTTTCTTTAAAAATTATGATTTCTGAAAGGGTTAAAGAGAATAAAACAGGGCAAAGAAAGACTTGTTGTGCTTAGCAGATACCTTGCAGAAAGCTTGCAGCCTTGAGCACAGCATAGCTCAGATAACCAGAAGACACCTGGCATGGGAGGAACCAAGGACGGACCAGACCCTGCATCAGCACAGTGGCTTGCAGCCAGCAAAAATTAATAAAAACCTATCTCTCCCTGCTCTCTCCGCTGATGCCTTTCTCGGTCTCAGCCCACCTGCACCCAGGTGTCGGGAATAAAATCTCTTTTGATACATTATGGCCTCATGTCATAGGTGCGCGACCCCGGCCCACTCCGGACCTTACAGTGAGGATTTTACCATCGCCATTTCACGGATGGGGAAACTGAGGTCACTCAAGTCTGGCCTTTGGGCCCCAGGGAAAGGCAGCCACAACCATCACAGCCACTGGGGAAGGCCAGCTGCAAGGGGCCCCACCCACATTCCCAACCTGCTAACCCCAGGTCTCAACAGGGAAAGGGGTGTGCCCCAGTCCAACTCAGGGCTGGACTGACCCATCACACACTCTGATGAGACCAAGCGAGGTGAACCGAGGAGATAAACAAAGCTGTTGGGATCCCCCAGCTGGGCCCTCCCCTGAGGGAAGCAAACAGCTCAGCAGCAAAATCCACAGAGTGAAGTTTATTCCCAACAAAGTTCCCCTCCCCCCTCCCCAGCCCAGGACAGAGACAGACAGGCTGGGGCCAAGATGGGGCTCCAGTGCCTGAGGGGCCCCTAAGAAACAGGGAAGGGCCCTGGCCCCACTAGGCGACACCGAGTCTGGCTCCCCCAGACCAGCTGAGTCCACCGCACGTCCTGCCCAGCCCTCGGGAGAGGGGAGGGGGCGCTGGCTCCCGGGTAGTTCCAAAGTGGAGTGTGAAAATAGAGAGATATATGTATTTTTATCCGCAGAGGGCAGTCTGGCGTGGCACTCACACCTCTGTCTGGAAGTCGCCATCTGGTGGTTCTGTGGGCTCCCAGGCCGCTGCCCGGTGCAGGGCCAGCCGCTCTCGGGGCTTGGGGGGCAGTGAGCCCAGTGTCATAGACTTGAAGGTGCTCCAACTCTGATGTCGCCGATGTTGGGACACGCTAGGACGCTCCCCCGGACTGGGCTTCTCCTGTGGAGGGAGCAGGAGGGGCCCATGGAGATGGAGCGATACCTTCTCACCCACTGCACAGAAGAACAAACTGAGGAGGCCCAGAGAAAGCCAGTGATGCTAGTGATGCACAAAGTTACTAAGCAACCAGGTGCCAAAATAGGGTTCACATCCTGATCTGCCTGGCTCCAGAGTTGGAGTCCTGACCCCTGTGCTCTGCCCACGCTCCTCAAGACCACGGAGGAGCCCCCATCAGTGCTCCCTATCCCCATGCAACCCCAGAACTGTTGCTTATGGTGTGGGTAGGCCCTTGGCGGGGGAGGCCGAGTTTGCCCAGGCAGGGGCGGTGGACAGAGCCCACTCACCCCCACCCAGCCCAGGGGGACTTACGCTGGACAGAGTCCGTTCGGTCGCCCCACCCGAGGACACACTCCAGCGCTTCTCCCTCTGTAACGGGGGCCATGGGTCAGGGCCTGACCCCCGGGGCCACTGCACCAGATTGGGCCCTGAGCTTCGGGCAGGGCAGCCACAGGAAGAACCCTCACCTTGGCCGTGGACTGGCTGCGGTAGCGGTCGAAGGTGTGGAACTTCTGGTTAAGCTCGTGGTAGAGTTCCGAGTGCCGTTTCCGGGTGTGCATCACCTTCTGGGAGCCACAGGGTGTCAGAGGCGGTGCCCTCCTGGGGCAGCACCGTGAGCCAGCCCCGCACTCAGGGCACTCGGCACCCTGGGTCCCCACATCCCTGGCTGTTGCTGGCCCCTCTGGGACAAGGCCCAGCTCTCTCTTCACCCAGAGCTACGGGACAGGGCAGGGAGGGGATGTTGGGAGGACCCCACAGGTCAGGCTCTGCAGTGGGGCTTGGGCTAACTTCAGGAGTGGACCCTCCAGGGACAACCCCCACCCCCTCACCACACACATACACACAGCACTGACCTCAAAGTCCAGGTCTGAATACCGCAGCTTCTTCCTCTGGAAGGAGCATCAAGGCGGCCATAAAGGAGAAGAAAGTTTATTACCACACGCAGGGGCTGCCCACTGCCTGGGCCCAGAGCTCAGAATCCTTAAAAGGCAGCCCCCGGGGTTGTGGGGAGAGGGGCTGAGGCCTGGGGGGCTAGGAGATGAGGAGCCGAGGCACTACCCTGCCACAGGGCTGCAGCTCTGCCCCAGGCCACCCTGCAATGCACACATGCAGACAGACCCTCACAGGAGGCACACGCCGGCACACTCGCAGACATGGAACCGCACATGGGGCCAATGTCCCAACAGACTCCCAAGGGGGCAGGGACACAATTCCCACACGGGGCCACAGAGCAGACGCTCCTGCCTCCGTGCCCTGGATTCTACCCCTCTGCCCATCTTGCCCCTTTCTCGTTGCCAGCCCCGAGCTCCCCTCCCCTCAGAGCCCTCCATTTGTCCAGCAAACACAGGGCGAGGGTTTTTAGTCCTTTTAACCCTGCCTTGCCCCTTTTCCTCAAAAACCAGGCCCCGCCTCCCTGGCCTCCCCACCCCCTCACTGGCCTCTCTGGCCCTCATTTGCCCAAGACCCACCTCCAAGGCCCTAACAACCCACTCAGCGTCCAGTGCCACCCAAGGAGGAGGCCTTCGAATCTCAGAATGTTGGCACGGAGCACTCATGAAACCAAGGCCAACTTTCCCCGGTTACATTGGGGAAACTGAGGTCCGTTGAGGAGAAGGGACTTGCCCCAAGGCCCTCAAGGATGCTGCTAAAACACCATCTGGCTCTCCCAAGTCCCAGGCCTGCAGACATGTCCCCCACCACCGGCCTTCAGGGCACCACTCCCCTGGCTGCCTGCTTTCCTCCACCGGCTTCCCCAGCACTAGGGCCTGCACATCTGCCCCGGACCTTCTCCTGCCCTTCACCACGCACATGTGTGTTCTCCCTGCTCCCAGCCACGCCTCTATTTCTGGAGGCAGCACACCTCTCCCTTCCCAATGCCCACAGCTGTGCCCAATGGAATGAATTCGGAACCCACCACCACCGCAGATCCACTCCTCCACCTCTGCCTTCCTGCAGTTATGCACACCAGAACTTGGGATGCCATCCTTGACCCCTAAAGATGCTGCCACATTTACTGCCACCTCCCACACAAGGAGACCAATGCTGGCCCCTCCTGTGTGGTCCAACCAGAGGCAGGTGTCCAGACGGAAACCATGACGCGGGGCTCACCCCCAAGCCCGATGCCGGCATTGGGTTTGTCTTTGTTACGCCTTCCTGTTTTGCCATCTGTAACAGGAGCAGGCACCAAATGTTCAAGAAACATTTTGGGAAAAAATCTAAACTTGTGAAGCTCCTCGATGCTAACTTCACTTCCTTCGTGCGGAGGCTGGGGAGCAGGATTCTGAGGCCGAGCATGAGCAGCCAACGGTGTCTGAGCCCTGACTCCTGCCCCCTTCCTTACCCCTCATCCCTCCAACTAGAATGTTCCAGAGTTCTATGTCACTACCGTCTGCCCGTTCCCAGTGACTCTGTGCAGGGAGCAGGTCTGAGGAGGCCAGAGGGAAAGTGGGGCATCCACAGAAGCCACACAGGTGGGCAGAGCGCGGGGCTTACATTTTCTCAGAAAGGGGAGGGTCCGTTGCCACAGGCTGACGGGCCGTGCTGAGGCTGATTCAGGGATGATGATCGCAGCAATCCCCAATCATCTAGCACTTTCTACCCGCCCCACAGAGATCAATGTTTTATATCACTCAATTAGTCCTCCCAACAACTCCATCCACAAAGAAGTTGCTGTTATCTCCACTTTACAAATGAGGAAACAGGCTCAGAGATATGAATGCTAAGCGAGATCTACTGAGGCGCAGAGAGAGATTTGGCTCAACATCTCACTGCTGACCAGAGCGCTCTGACCTGAACCCAGATCTGTGTGACCAGGAGGCCCAGGCTCTCAGCGCCTTAAAGGAAGACCCATTCTAACCGTTCACCCCCAAGCAGGCACTAAGGCAAGGGAGAATGCATTGAACAGGGCACCCGCAGAGCGTGGAGTCCAAGCCCCCTTGAGGAGTTCAGAGGAGCCAGGATCCCATGGATTTGCCGTGGGCACTAACAGAGGAAGAGATGCACAGTGACTTGGTACGAAGATGCTGCTCTGGGGCGGTTGCTGGCTGACCCTTCCCGGCTGCTGCCTAGGACTTAGTCTCAGGCACCTGGTGGCAGGCCTCCCAGGCACTACAGTCCCTTACCTCCAGGGAGCCCAGCTTCATGGTGGAGCCTGGCACAGTGCGGGGCATGGTCCGGCTGCGCTCTCCCGGCTCGGGCACTTGGCGGACACTGGGCGTCGGTGGTGGCGGCTGGAAGGTCATCCCATAGGGGTTCTGGAGAGACCCGTAGGCAGGGCCCAGCCCCAGGCCCGAGTGGTCCACGGATAAGAAGCTGGGGTAGCCTTCGGTGTGGGCCAACGCCTTGGCAGAGCGTCGGGGGGTGCCCTCGGGCCGGGTCCTTGGGGGATCGTCCCCACCTCCACCCCCACCGCCAGGCTGCAGGCTCAGAGTCCTTCGGGGCAGCACCATGTAGTCCCCCTCGGAGCCCGGCTCGCCCGGCCGGAGCCACGTGAGGTCCAGCTGCCGCAGGCTGCCCTCCCCACACATGTACACGGGGTTGGGCTCCTGCGGGGGCGGCGGCTCCCCCAGCCCTGGCGAGGCTGCCATGGGCATCAGGATGTTCCCGGGCAGTGTGGAGAAGCTGAGGCCACCCTCCGGACCCACAAGGCAGGACTTGGGCTCCTCGTCCTCGTCCAGGGACAGGCGGGACAGGGTGCCCGTGATGGTGGACGGGTTGCAAGTGTTCACCTCCTTGAACAGAACTGGGGGCAGGAGCGGGAGGGAGGTAAGTTCTGGGGAGGAGGAACCCCAAGATGCCCCTGCCCAGACTGGTCAGGTACCAAGCCCCTGAGCTCAGACAGAGGAGGAAACTGGCGAGATGGCCGGATGATTGATACTCTCTCCCACACCAGAGGAATTAAGAAAACAACAGGCCCACAGACCCACAGCAAGGCAGCGCAAGGAACAAAGCCAAGGCCCAACTCCTACAGGCCAGCTCCTGACCTCTGACCCCACAGCCCTGAGGCTGTCACAGGGCCTTGCTCTTCCCCCTCCCTGGGCAGCGCCTCTCCAGGAGACAGAACTGGACAGGGAATCTGGTAAGAGCCCTGGAAATAACACTACACTGTAACAGCTACTATGTGCCAAGCACCCTGCTAGGCACTTGATGTCGCCGAACCCATTTAAGGCTCAGAGAGGAAAACTGTCTGCCCAAAGTTACACAGTAGGCGTGTTCACAGCCTTGAATCCACTAAGGGCTGCCTGGCTCTAAAGCTAAACTCTACAGTCAGACCCCTATCGGGGCCTCCCACAGTGGGGCTGGGGGCCCTCCCTTCTTTGGCCTTCCCCGGGGATCATGCTCAGCTCTGTGCCAGCAGACTCACCTGTCTGACAAGCCAGATCCACATCCTTTTCAAAGTCTGACTATAGGCAGAGAGAGACAGAGCAGGTGGGCAGAGAGAGAATCAATGTATCAGGGTGGGGGGTGGGGCTCAGTCCCCTCCCTACCCACCTAGAGGTGCTACCCAGGGCACTCCCAACAGAGCCCCGGGGACCCCAGTCTTGTCCACTCCAACCCCACTTGACAGGTTCAAAAACTAAACAAGAGAAAGACTTGCCCAATGCCACCCAGTGGTCAGTGGCTGAGTCTGAACCAAACCTGGCCTCCGTCCCCTCCCTGCCAGGATGGAGACGGTGAGGGGCTGGGGGCAGGGAATGGGGGTGGGGCATGCCAGAACCCACCCTGCCCGGCCTCGCCACTCACCAGGATCTGCAGCTGCCCGTTCTTACACGAGTCAGGGGAGTCCTCGCTCTCATCGGCCCGGCACACGCCCATCTGGCACTTCACCACGTCCTGGACCTGGGGGCAGTGGGTGGCTGCTGGCCTGCGGCCGCCACTGGGCCCCCAGCCACAGCTGGCTGTGCCTCCCACCCAGCCACCCAGGCACCCAGCCACCCAGGGGTTTGGAAGGACAGAAGCACATCCAGCCTAGGGAAGGCTGAGGGGAGCAGGAGGCCAGGAGGCCAGGAGGCCAGGAGGCCAGGGACAAGGCTGCCCCGGGCTCTCAGCTTCCACACCCAGGGTTGCCCAGCCGGAGGCCTGGCCGGGGCCTCCATCCTGTCTGTGTGCATGTGGGGAGAAGCAAGCGCGCTGGCCTGGCCAGGCGGGTGCGAAAGGGCAGCAGGGGCCCAGCCCACCTCTCGGCGCAGGAAGCAGTGCACGGCCGTGATGACGAAGCCCTGCGCAGAGTTGAAGACAGCGAAGAGGGCCTGGAAGAGCACGGAGCGGCGGTCTGTCATGGCCAGGACGGCGGACATCCAGGTGAGCGCCAGCAGGGGCAGCACCACGCAGGAGCTCCAGAGCGAGGCCCTGAGGACACAGCGGAGGGTCCGTCAGGGTGACACCAGGAAACGGTGAGCTGCGCCAGGCCTGCCCTGAGCCCGGGGCCCTGGACTGCGCAGGAGGGACGGGGCCCCACACGCCACGGCCTCAGTAACGTCCCAAAGCAGAGACGGGCTGAGGAGCTGGGGCCGGAGGAACAGAACAGAGACAGAAAGGAAGAGCTGTGGGGCCAGAGCAGGGACCCGAGACGTGGGAGGGGCGGACACACAGACACGATGGGACTGAGCCACAGCCAGAGGCAGCATCAGGGGACAGAGACGGAGAAGGTGGAACAGGGCAGGGGAGGAGGAGAAGGGAGACATTGCTGTGACTTTCAGCTCCAATTTGTACAAAATCACAGCCTGGGCCACCTCCCCAGAGATTCTGGGGGAGGAAGACGAGGACAGGGACAGAGAGAGATGGCAGACACCATGAGAGACTGAGGCAGGGGGAGACACACAGTCAGAAAGATTAAACAGACAAAGCCACAGAGGGTGTCACAGAGCACAAATCTTTGGGGAGAAGATGGGGGCCGGGGCCAGTGCAACAAGAGGCTCCCCTCCCTTTCATTTCCCCAAGGAGGGGGCCCCAGGCCCCCAGTGCCCGCTCAGAGGCCTGGGGATAAGAGCCGGGATCAGGGCCAAACCCACATATCCCTCGCCTCCTTGACAGGGAAGGCAGAGGGGGGAAAAGGCAGATGGGCCCTGCATCCAGCTACCAGCGCCGACCGCCCTCCTGGGTGCAGGAGGGCAGTGTCGCCCTGCTGGGCCAGGTGCCATACCAGCCCCCTCTGCCTCATGAACACCCCAGGTGGGAGAGTCTTTTGGAGCTGCCCAGCCGGGCGTGGGGGCAGGCACCGTGGTCTCCACAGCCCCCGAGGGCAGAGCCAAGACCAAGAGAGGCCTAATCACAGTCATAAGAGCTGCCATTGATTAGCCACCTATTCTCTGCCAGGCCCTACGCGGAACACTTTACATACATTAGTTCACACTGTGATCAAAACAACTCCAATAAACAGCCATGGGGATTATTATCCCAATTTACAGATGAAGAAACTGGAGTGTGCCCAGCTGGGCAGAGAGACCAAGCTGGGATGCAAACCCCGTTTGGCTGCCTCCAAAGCCCAGGCTTTTAACTGCTAGTTCTGACAGCCTGGGTCAGAGAGGCAGCTGGCAGCCCCAGTGACAGCGAGCTTCCTACTCCTCGGAGCTTCCCAGAAATGGTGCCAGCCGCCTCCAGAGGCAGTGGAGCTCCTGACCCTGGAAACGTGCAAGACAAAGCTGGACCCCGCCGGTCAGGGAGGACGAGACGGGTGCCCGGCCCTGGGCGGGAGGCTGGCCCTGAGGCCCTTGTGGATTTGTGCATGGTTGACATTTTGAGATTCTCAGCTACCAAGGACAGGGGTATCTCAATGACAGAATTCTCTGCCTCCACGATTCTCTATCTCCCAACTGGTTGAGATTCAATACCTCTAAAATTCTAACTTTCAGGTTCCATGACAGACAATAAGGCTCTGATTCACATTCTAACTTTCTTAGCTTCCGACTGTCTTATTCTAAGACTCTATCGTTCTAATTCTAAGGTTCTATGGCCTCAAAAGTTCTAAGGACGATGAGCTTCTGCAGGCGGAGGTGTCAGGGGTCTCCAGGTGGGCCTGGGTGAAACCTAAGCTGGCAGTGAGCACAGGGGTAGGAGCAAAGGGGGTGCAGGAACCCAGCATTTTCCAGGCAGCACAGACACTCACTCCCGATGCCCTCTGCCATCTGGACACCAAGCTTTCCAGGGCATGGGCACAACTAACATGGCGTTCCTGGCCGAGGCTGAGCTGAGCAGGGGGCTGGGGACCGCTCCACACGCTGAGCAGGGGAGGAGCAGGCTGGCCCAGGGGCACCGCTCCAACCTCGGGGGCAGCACAGACATGGGAGAAGGGGGGAAACACATGGGAAGTGGGAGGAGAGGGGCAGCGTGAGCCCCAGAGCAGGGTGGGAGGGGAGGGCAGGTGAGAGAGAGAGAGGTGGGTTAGGGTGGGCGAGGGGCTGCAGCTGAGCACTCCGAGCGCCCACCTGGCCGGCACCCTTGACGCGCCAAGGTTAGGGAGCCCCGGTCAGTCGCATGGTCAAGCCCTGGCTCCAAGAGTGGCCAGAGCCCTCCCTCCCTATCCCACTGCTCACAAGGCCAGGTCACAGAGACGCCCCCTTACCCGGCCCTCTGCTTCTTGGACTTGTCTGAGATGCCATCTCGAGCCATGAGCTTGTTGAAGACGATGATTCCGATGAGCATGTTCACCTGGGGGCCCCGTGGAGTGGGGTGAGGGAGACAGGATCACCAGGTGCCCTCCTGGCAGGGAAAGCCCCAGGTGGGAGCTGGAGCACAGAGAGGAGTCGACCCCGGGGCCACACCCCTCCCGGGATGCTGAAGGGGCACATACCAGGACAATGACGGCTGCAGGGCCCACAAAGGCATAGAGCAGGCCACCCTCGAGGGAGAGCCAGCAGCTGGGGTGGGGAGGGGGAGAGTATCAGACACCCGAGCAGGCTTCTCCCCACCCCCAAATGCCATCCCCCAGAGCCTGCTGAGCTGCCAGGCCCACATCAGCAATGAGGCCGAGCCCCAGACAGCGTTAGAGGAGCCACTGGCTCTTGCCAAGCCTCAGTTTCCCCTCTAATAAAAGTGAAGACCGTCAAGCCCAGCCCCCTGGGGATCAAACAAGGCAGACCCCTGAACTAGAGAGTTCTTAGAGGTTAGCCAATCCCAGCACATCCGTTTACAACCAGGGAAACTGAGGCTCTGAGATGGGGAAGGATTTGCCCAAAGCCCCATAGCAGGTGTGGGCCAGAGGTACAGCCTGAAAGGCCAGAGGCCCTGTCTGGGACCCTAACAGGTTCAGTAACCCCCACTGCCCACTATGGGAGGCCCACGTACTAGCTGGATGTACCGTATCCTTTGGTGCGGGTAAAGCCGACAGACACGGCCACCACCAGGGCAGGCAGACCTGGGGGAGAAGAGGAGCCAGATTGAGACGGCTAGCCCTCAGGGACCTCTCATCCTCCCAGCCCCCAGCCCAGGTGTCTCTTGTGCCCACAGAAAGGGGCCATGGCCGAAGCTGAACCTATCTTGCTGCCCCTGCCCCCGACGCCCATCGGCAGAGTCCAGCACGGGCCCTGCTCACCCCAGCCCAGGCAGAGAAAGCGCTTGCGAACAAGGCGGGTGCGCATCCGTCCAATGACGGCCAAGTAGGACTGCCAAGCCTCAGTGAGCACCCAGCAAAAGGAGGAGAGGAAGAAGAAGTGCAGGAAGGCGGCTGTCATGGTGCACACACCCTACAAGGAGAGGAAAAGGAGGGAGTGGCCCTGAGCAGCAGCCAGGGTGGGAGGCGCCAGGCTTCCCACGCCCCGCGCTGGGCTGCCATAGCTGCCCACCTGAGCTCCGCCCCCCACAGAGCCCTGCCAGGCACCCCCGTCTTCCTGCACCCACACACAGCACGACACAGGCCTGGTGACATGCACACAGCATTCAGCATCCGAGAGGCGGTCGGGCAGGCTGCCCACACACAGATGGGGCTGGCAGGGAGGGGGACAGACAGGAGCACCTGCCGCGTCACGGCCGGGCGGGCCCCACACCTGGCACTCACGGTGCTGGCCCTGTGCAGAGAAGGCTGAGGGGGGCATAAGGGACAGCCAGCCCAGGTCATCCACAGGCAGATGGCACAAAAGGCCTGGCTGAGGCTCTTCCGTGTCGAGACACGAGAAGGCTCAGGCTCCACAAATGCCACCCGCCCACACACGTGCACACAGGCGCCTGACTCACGTAGACATTCACAGATGTACACAGACATCACTCGAGTACACACCCCCCTCCTCTCCAATGCCTGCTCGTATGCTCACACACAATTTCCCACACCCTCACCCAACACACAGCTGGAGTGTATAACAACATCCATCACTGAGGGGCATACACACAGACGTACGCGCCATCACCTGCAAACACTCTTGCCCTCACCCCCGTCACCCCACGCGCACTCCGATACCCCGGAGCCTGCACCTGCCTTGCTCAGCACCCGCGACTGGCCCACTAGGATCAGGATGTTAGACGCCAGGATGGACAGGCAGAAATTGAGCAAGATGATGGAGCGTTCAGATTTTATAAACCTATGGGGACAGCAGGCAGAGACAGAGAAGCTGGCTGTCCCAGCCCAACCTGGGATGACTGGTCACCTCCCACGCCATCTTCCCAGCATCCCACCTACCTCCAGAAGGCAGCGTAGATGGCAAGCAGGGTGAGCAGCGCCATGCAGGACACAGCACAGCCAATCACCAGGGGGACCGAGGGGGAGCCCGCCAGCTCCAGGGTCTGGGGAAGATGATCAGAGGTTCAGATGGGTCACCGCAGTGGCAGGGCTGCCCTGCCCACTCCCTGTCTGGTAGAGACTCGTCCTGTGCCATTGTCACAGCCACACACAGAAGGGGACTCACCGTTGTCCTCACAGGCACACAGAGCAGACCCAGTCACATACATGGAGGCATGTTTATGCTCAGTCACCCACACTCTTGCGCATTCAACCAGATACGCACATGTGTGTAACACTCACAAATGCCCACGGCCACACACCCCCAGGCACATGTCACCACTGTGAGCACCATCCCAAGGGCACAGACTTCCATGGGCAGTCCCAGAAGTACAGCTGCTCAGACACACATGTGAGGTCACCAGGTGCCTTCCAACACTGTCACAGGTGGCCCCTGGCAGCCCAGGCACCCCCGACTCACCAGGTCCTTGGGCGGCTGGGCCAGCACGGCAAAGGTGGACAGGTGCTGGCACTGGCAGCGGGTGTGGGCTGCCTGGGTCTCCAGGGTCTGGCAGCTCTCGGTGTCCCAGTCCCCTGAGCTGGCATCTCTTAGGTGGGGGGAGAGGTGGAATGAGCCCCAGCCCAGCTTCATGGCCCCACCCCCAGCACTGGCCTCTGCCCAAAGAGGTGACTCCAGGGCAAGGTCACATCCGAAAGGCAGGCCGTTGAGAGCCCTTCATCCCTTAGGCCAAGGATGGCACCAAGGAGCCCTCTGGCCTTCCACACAGAGCCCCTGCCCAACTCACGCTCTGGAGTAATCCCAGCTGGCACAGTGGGGATCTGTGGTGCCCTGGGGAGCAGAAGACATGAGTGCAGTGTGGGCCGGGGGCTCACCACCCTGACCACCACCCGCCCTGCCACGCAAGCCCCACAGGCCAGAGGGTCAGCCTGCCATTGTGCACACCAGCTGCCCCTCAGAGAGGCCTTTGGCCGCCCACGCTGGGGTCTTCCCAGGGTCCTGCCGAGCCCCCACTCACATTAATGATGTAGGAGAGCTCCACTGTGATGAGGGGCTCAGCTGGTGGCTGTGTGGGGGGCCGTACAGTCACTGTCATCACCCGGGATGTGACGGCCAGTGGGGGCCTGGGGACAGGTTCTGAGGTCAGCTCCTGCCAGCGGGTGCTGGCAAGCCCAGTCAGGAACCCCGAAGGTGCTTTGGATGGGGGAAGGGGGCTACCGGGGTCAAGTCCAGGGAGAGGCCTAGAGCTCCGGGGGGCCCAGGATTTCGGGTGCGATCTGGAGCTCAGTCCAACACCCCCTGAACCGCAGGGAAGCCTCTGGGAGCTTCATAGACATCTTTGAGAAGCACCTGTATGCAGAGCCAGGTGAGGGGTCCCTGAGGCTGCAGGAGGGTGCAGCTAGATCTCTTTGTGGCCGGCACAGGCTCGGTCCGCCTCCTCTCACCTGGAACTGCCTGGTCCCTCGGAAGCCCCATCCACCCTTCCCCGGGACTCACCTGGGGGGCGGCAGGATGAGGCCCAGGGTGCGGTAGAGCACAGCACCAATCACAAAGTAGGAGGCAGAATCCTCGGGGTCTGCCGGGAGGAGCCGCTGATGGGAGTAGCCTGGACCAGGGGGCACTGTTCCTGGGCCCCTCCCCCTGGCAGGGCTGCTGGAAGCTGCAGAGGCAGCTGGCTTCCCTGGGGAGGAGAGGCTGAGCACCTCCTTGGGCAGGAAGAGGCGGTCCTCCGAGTGCCGCACCCAGTCCTTCATGCCCCTGCGGCCCCGCATGGGGAAGGTGATGTCGCTGGACACGGCCGAGACGGGCTCTCGCTGAATGCTGATCACTGCGGGGGGACGGGGCGGGGGACAGCAGAGACAGACAGACACATAGAGGGCAGGCACAAAGGAGAGAGACATGTGGGGGACACACACCAGGAAAGCAGATGCAGACACCAAGATCGGAACCAACCCAGAGGTGCAGAGACCCATACAGACAGAGAAACACAACACAGAGACGAAGGAGGGGAAGGAACATGGAGAGAAAGATACAAATAAGTAGTTAAATACGGAAAAGACAGGGCCCCAAGAGAGGGCGGGACAGGAGCAGCCTCAGAAACCACCCCTCCTCCACGGGGGCCTGGGTTCCACAGCCAGCACCCTCCCGCCACCAGCCTCCTGTACCCAAGTTGTCCGTGACAATCAAGGAGCTCTGAAAGGCCTTGAGCGCATCGCCCACCAGGTGAATGAAGTCCTCCACCACCCGGAGCAGGTGCACAGAGCCGGGGGACACCTGGGGACGGGAGGGAGGTAAGGGTCCAAGACGGAGGTGAGCCATGGGGCAGGAAACCTAGAAGCCTAGCCCCTCACCTGCTGAGCATCATCCCACTTGTCCTTGTTTTCCGCGTCCACCATGAAGCTCACCACCTGGAAGAAGCGCTGGGGGGCGAGCAGTGAGTGTCAGGAAGCCCCAGGGCCAAGAGCGTCCCCGTCACACTTCCCAGCCACACTTCTACCCCCCGCAGACTCTGCCATCGGGGCCCAGACTCGTCGTTCAGTCCGGCGGCCCCGCTCCCTCGGTCCTCCTTCCCTCCGGCCAGGCAGGGAGGTACCTGCACGTCATCAGCTGAGGGCACGTAGGTGGCCCTCTTGAAGGTGTCGGTGACGTTCCTCAGAATGTCCACGGAGAAGAGCAGGTCTCCGCTGTAGTAGGTGCGCCGGGCCAGCAGCTCCTGCAGGCTGCGCACCACCTGCGACATGCCCTCCCCCGCCAGCATGCGCTGCCCCTTGGCCAGGTGCTCCCGCAGCTGCAGGTGACAGGTGGGCTGCTGTCATCGGAGTGTCGGGAGCTGGGACCACCCTGGGCCCATCCCACTCCAGGCCGCCCACTGTCTGCATTGGGAGGAAAGAGACGCGGGTGGGGGTGGGGGGCAGAGATGCTCAAAGGAACTCATGGAGAGACAGAGTTGGAGAAAGAGACCTATAGAGAGAATCTCTAAAGATACTTTTAAAAGGCTAAAAGAGAAATAGCTAGTGAAGGAAGGTGCTCAGATGTACATATAAAGATGATAAGCGTGATACAGGATAGGGTATCCCCCACCCCAAAAAGGGTCAGGCGCACTCTGGACTGTAGCTCATTATATTCATATTCTCTTTCTCCCTCTCTCTCTCTCTCTCTCTCTCTCTCTCTCTCCCTCTCTCTCTCTCCCTCTCTCTCTCTCCATCTCTCTCTCTCTCTCTCAC
>NW_006300377.1:6100123-6119265 GCF_000327345.1 Myotis davidii | reverse complement strand
CTCTCTCTCTCTCATACAAGTTCCAAACGCAAGCACACAACTAATAGCAATTATACTCAGACAAGCAAGTACACACAGGCCACATTCACTGACAACATTCTTACCCCGAGACAGGCCCTAAGTTGGGCACTGGGGACACAAAAATAAATTCAACTTTGTCCCTTGGCCATCAAGGAGCTCCCAGTCTAGCAGGACAGCACTCATTACACTTAATGACTGAAGAGCATTCATTACACTTAATGACTGAAAAGCTGAAGGAACAGAGGTAGGCACCAGGGATAAGGGAACACTCTGGAGAGTTAGGCCTTGAGATATGAGTAGGAGTTTGCCAGACAAGGAGAGGCACAGCCAGGCAGAAGTGAGCACAGCGTATATATGCCAAGGCACATGGGCATGTGTGAGGATGAAACTCCCTCCGCCCCCTACCAGCGTCTGGGGTAGATCTTCTGCGGCCCCAACCCAGCAGGGAACACTCACCGACAGATACAGGTAGCGGTACTCGTGGGAGATGCAGCGGGCAAAGCTGGGCAGCCCCCAGTATGCCACGCCCTGGGCACTGAGGAGACAGCGGCGGCTGGCAGACCCTGCGGGAGACAGGACAGAGGGCTGGGCGTGGGAGCTGAGCTCTCACCCACTTCACTCTGCACCTCAGGATGATCCAAGAAGCTGGAAACCCAGAAGGGTGCAGCAAGAGTGACAGGGATGGGGGCCTGAGGGGGAGCACCTGCCCCTCACCTGAGGCATTGGGGGGACACTTGTTGTAGATGATCTCGCCAGCAGCCGCCTTCTTCCACGTCATCAGCATCACATACTCATCCCTGCACATCTCGTGGAAAGCTGTGGGTACAGGGACAGGGCTCAGCCAGGCCCACATGCTTGTTCCCCAGCCCCCAGGGTCCTGGGAGCAATACCTGGGCACCTCTTCTCACTGCAGGGCTTCACCTCCTCTCCGGTGCCCTCGCAGGGATAGCCCTGCGCGCCCGTGGCCTGGCACATGCGGAAGCGACGCTGCCAGCCCGTGTCACACGTCTTGGAGCACAGGCTCCACGAGTTCCATGGCCCCCACTTGCCATCTGTGGCTATAGGAGAGGGGGGGCATTGAACGGACTCGGGTGCCCCCAGGGCCGGAATGGCCACCTGCCGCCCTTGCAAGCACTCACCGGGACACTCAAGGTTGCCGCACTCGCGGGTGTCAGTGAGGGCCCCCGGACACGTGGCCCAGGCTGGACCCGCCACACTGCACTTCCGGCTGCGCTGCTGGGTCCCGTTGGCACAGGACGTGGAGCACGGGCTCCAGGGACCCCATTCTAGCCACTGACCTTCCACTGCATGGGGAGACACAAGCAGGGGTGGCCGTTGAGCGAGGGGTGTGGGAACTGGTGGGGGCAGAGCACGGCAGGGAGATGGCAGGGCCTGCTAAGCATTGGTACTAGAGTCAGGCCAAACCCACCAGAGAGGGGAGGAAGAAGAGGGGGGAGCAGAGGGTGAAAGGGGGCTGGAGTGAGCAGGTGGTGCCCAGGCCGGGTACTGCCTGCTTGTTTGTCACCAGCTCCAGGGACTCAAGGCACCTCTCCACTCAGCATGAGGCACACATTCTTTTGGCTGGGGAAACGGGCCGCCTTCTGATCGATCTTTCTCTAACTTAGGCCCAGCTTCGTGTCCTTCCACAGCCCAGGAGGCCATGAGCACCAAAGCGCTATGAACAGCAAGGGTAGCCCAGGGCTCGGGGGAAGGGCACTGGCAAGCAGACCCCCTTGGATGGGGTCACCATATGCCAATTCCAACCAGGTTAGGCCAGGTCACCTCCCCCACTGACCGTCTCCCCATGCTTGGTCATGGGGCCCCCAGAGGCAGGGCACGGGACGTGACTGCCTCCTCCGAGTCTCCCGACCCCAACCCCCACCCGGCTGGGCAGCGCCCGCCTGGAAGCCCCTGGGCGCTACTGACCCGGGCAGGCAGCCATGCTGCAGAGCTTTTCCGGCTCCGGGACCCCCGCCCGCAGCTGCGGGAGCACAGGCTCCAGGACCCCCACTCCTCCCACACGCCGTGCACTGCAAGGAAGCACGTGGCTGGGGGCTAGGCTGCACCTTGGCCCCGCCCACTGCCCATCCACCCACCAATCAGGAGCTCCGGCAGTTCTGCGACCGCTCCTCATTGGCTCTGTCCTGGGCCCCACCCTTTGGGGGGGCGGGAGGTGTGGATGACAACAGTTTATAGTCCCAACTCACACTGGACACCCAGACAGGAGCCTGGGATCGGCCCAGAAGGGAAGGAGGGGGTCCTCTCCTGGGAGCACAGGGAAGACCAGGAAAAGACTCAAGACCTACATGTACCCTACCCTACTGTACCCCTCCCCGCTCCCCCCACCCCTAGACCCAGAGCAAGAAGCCAACACAGCAGGCCTGGAGCAGAAGTGCCCCTCTGGCCCCAAGCGCATGGACACACAAATAGACGTGAACCTTGACGTGGACACGGACACAAGAGCTCACTCCAGAACACGGCTTTGCCCCAGCCCTTTGCAAGCTCTGCCACACCCCCAGGTATCAAGACCCCCTTCCCAGGTAGCCCTACTTTAATTCCACAGCCAGGCCGAGGCACCACTGCACTCCCTCAGGGCGTGAGGAGCAGGACTGCGCCCCGGCCCCAGCCCAGGACTCCCCCTCCCAGCAGGCACATGCACACTCTCGGCTCCATGCTGAACTGGGGAAGGCTTCGGGGGCCACAGGAGGCTCCCTGGGGAGTGGGGTGGGGAACCAGAGGAGGGAAGGGATGATCAGGGAAGGTTTCTTTCTTTCTTTTAAGGTCATTTGTCTTAGATCATAAATGACAGGCTGAATTTTAATAGTCCTGGTGGGAACAGTGGGGAATAGGACGAGAATAAGGAAATACAGGGCAGTGGGAAAGTGCAGGGTGCTGGTGTGGTCAGAGCATAGGGAACACGAAGGGCAAGGAGGGTAAAAAGATAAGCTGATTACCAGGCCCCAGGCAACTGGGGAGTGATGTGCCCAGAACCCAGCCCACTGGTGTGGGCCTTGGTCTGATGCATCTGTGTCCCCAGTGCCCTGGGTGGGGCTGGGCACAGCGTGGGGGATGGTCGGATTTGCTGAATGAAAGGAAGATTGACCTGCCCAAGTCCCAGGGGGGCCCGCACCTGCGGGCAGACCGGGCGGGGAGGATGGGCATACCTGGGCACGTGGCTGAATTGTTGCAGGGCCGGGTCTCCCGCAGAGGCCCGCTGCACAGGGTCCCATAGGGGGAGGACACACAGGAGCGGGTCCGCACCTGCAGACCCTGCCCACACGTCAGGGAACACACGCTCCACGGGGACCACTCCTCCGCCGCTGGGTCACCTACAAGAGAGGGGCAGCGTCGGCGGCAAGGGGCACCTTCCAAGCATCCAGTCTCATAGCAATCCTCCTACCCTGACCCCAAGTGGCAAGCCCTTCAGGAGGCAACCCAGCCCTGCCCACAGGCCTCACGTGGCAGAAAGATGCGACTGAGCTCCGGAACATAGACACAGACGGGCACATACCAAGCACACATGCCACCAGAAGCCACACAGTCGGGCCCCCGCCGCAGAGGAAGGGAGGCGGCCCGAGTTACCTGTCTGTGCCAGGTATACCCCAGGCTCATCTGCAGACCTCGGCCACTGGGTTTTCACCTTTGGTTCCTCTTCCGGCTCCTCACCTGGAACACAGAGGTGGTGGCAGGGGCTCAGCCAAGGCCAGCTCCGTCCTGCCGGAGTGGCACAGAGAGGGCAGCCCCGCTCGACCTCAGCCTGAGGGTCTGGAACCAATTGCAGACGATGCTGAGAGAGCATCAAGTCCTGCCCCCGGCCCCCCCACCACCATTTCACAGATAAGGAAACTGAGGCTCAGAAGGCCACACAGGACTCGCCCACACCTCACAACTTCCTTTTCCTCCTCTTGCCTCAGGCAGGCTGGGGAGCATGGAGGGGCGTGGCCACTCCTTAGTGAGCTCTGGGAGACTTCTGTGCCTGTGCTGGCCACACCCATCTCTTTAATCCTCCCCAGGGAAGTAGGGACCCCCTCTCGGTTTAGAGATGAGGAAACTGAGGGCTAGAGAGGGGGAGTGACTTGTCCGAGACCACACAACTTGGTGAGCCTGAAACCCACCCTCTTTCCCCTCACATGGCTGACTCCCAGGGCTGACAAACACCCAAGCCGGGCAGCTGTGACCACCCCGCAAGCCTGCCCCTGGGGCACGGTTCACGCCAAGCCAGGGCTGGGGCTGGGGCCTGGATGTGGCTTCCCAGGCAGCACTGGACTGTGACCTGAGGGCCCAGGTCAGAAGGCAGTTCCCCTGAGACTCAAGGGCTTAGGGCAGGTACCCACATCCAGTTGCCCCTCCTTCCCACTGCCCCTTCGGCCAGGAGAGCAGCAGGTCCTCCACGAGGCATTGCTGCCTCAGCCCCAGCCTACAGGGCTCTCGGCCTTGGCAGCACCCCCAGCGCTGGTTCTCAACCTGTGGGTCGCGACCCCTTTGGCGGTTGAACGACCCTTTCACAGGGGTCGCCTAAGACCATCCTGCATATCAGATATTTACATGACGATACATAACAGTAGCAACATGACGGTTATGAAGTAGCAACGAAAGTAATGTTATGGTTGGGTCACAACATGAGGAACTGTATTGAAAGGGCCGGAAGGCTGAGAACCACCGGTTTAAGGCAACCCAAGAGGACTGTGCTCTTCCTGGCCCCTGGCGCCCAGTCCAGGCTCTGCGTCCGAGAGCAGCTCTTCCTGACGGCATGAAGAGTGGCCACGTGAGGAAACGGCTGTCCAGGGGGCCTTCCACTGCCACTCAGCCCAGCGTCTAGTCTCATCAGCCAGGCCCTTCGCTCCACTTCAGCCGCCAGTCCTAAGACCAGCTCTGCACCATCCCCAGAACTTCACCAGCTCTGCCTCCGGACCCACAAACATCTTTGGAGTCAGGCAAGCCTGGGTCCCGACTAGAGCGTGGACACTGCCCAGCTGTGTGACCCTGGGCAAGTGTCGCTGCCTCTCTGACCTCCTTTTGACACAATATGACACAATACTCGAATGCTCCCTGACAGCAGGCCATGAAACCCTCAGCACACGGCTCGCACATGGCGGATGCTCAGGAGGCAGGAACTGTCTGGTTCATTTTTATCATCTCCCCTCCCCTCGCACCGTCCACCCCTCCTTCACCCACACATGCCCCCCTTCAGCCCCCGGGCCTCCTCCCTTTGAACAGCATCTGAGGGGCCTCCTGGCCTCACTTTGAGCCCTACCTCCATCGGGACCACTGAGAAGGTGTTGGTGCCACACCTGGCAGCTTCTGAGTCTGCTCACCCGGCCCTCCCACCACACCCGCTCAGCCAGTCCCCCACCCCGGAGCCGTGTGACAAGCTGCCTTCTCCACACCCACCCCCGGGCTGCTGAAGAAATCTACAGCTGTGCCAACTGGCACCATCACAGATCCAGGCTGCACATCCGCTGGGCACCCAGGCTCCTCAGCCGCCCTTCTCGGCTCCCTGCCTTCCCCATTCCCCACCTCGCTGGCTGTGTCAGACCTTGACCCCGCTCCTCAAGCCCATTTCCACCCACTCCCTCGGCGACAAGCTCGCTACAGAAAAAGCAGAAGTTATAATCCAGGAGGACCACACACACACTTCGTGTCCCACCCCTCCACCTCCCAACTTTCCTGCAGCTCTTCTCACAAAGGCCAGCCCCTCAGCTGGTCCCGCATCCCACTCCTCCTTTCTTCCCAGGAGGGCTCCCCCCTCAGCTGGTCCCGCATCCCACTCCTCCCTTCTTCCCAGGAGAGCTCCGTCAGCATTCCGTCGGCATCTGCCCAGGCCGCCTCCATTCCGGGGTGGGGGTGGGGGGAGCCCTCCTTTGACCCTCCATCCTCCTCCGGCCATTGCCCTCCGGCTCCTCTTTGCCATCAAGGAGTGGTTTGCAGCTGGCACTCCGGTTTCTCACCTGCCACTCACGTCCTGGCTCAACTGTCACCTCACCTGCTAATCCACTGCAGTCTGGCTTCTGACCGCATCTTTCTGCTGAAACCGTTCTTGACAAAGTCACCCAGGCCTCCTTGCTGCTAAATCCTATGGACACTTTGCAGGCCTCGTCTCACTTGACCCCTGGGCAGCATTTGTCCCCGTTGATTCTTCCTGCCTTGAAACACTCCCTTCCCTGACCCTCCTGCTCTCCTCCTGCCTCTCTGGCCCCTTGGGCCCAGTCTGCCTACTGGTCCATCTTCCTGCTGCTTCAGGCATCCACACTGTCCTGTTTTCCCTGCACACTCTGCATCCCTCCTGCAGGCTTCATTAACCCCTCTGAATGGCTGCTGCCAAGCCATTATCCCAGACTTCCCCCCCCCTCCCACCTTCACTCCTATCTAGTCTGCTGCCTCCTGAACAAGTCTCCCGATGTGGGGGGCGGGGGGGGGGGGAGTAGGGCTCACACTCAGCATGTTCAAACCAGGATCATCGTCTCCTCTCAAACCTCCACTGCTTGTTCCCCACCTTCTTTGCCTGGAAAACTCCTACTTGACCTTCAAAACCCACCTCAAATGATCCCTCATCTGTGAAGACTTCTTTGTCCCCTACTTCCCAGGCAGAATTGGCTGCCCCCTCTTCTGTGTGCCCTCTCCTCACAGATGACTCCATCTTCTGACTGTCTGAACTTCCTCCCACCCATGAGCCGTTTGAAGGAAGGCTGTGGGTGAGCCATCTCCCTGGCCGCAGTGAACGCCCACACAGAATCCGGTCCAGGGAACTATCAATCAACACACTGCTCCTAAGCGCCCCCCCCCCCCACCTCATGGCAGGGTCACTGGAAACAGTCATTTATAATCTTGAACATCAGCTTTGCCCAGCAGCCATCCACCTACTTATTAATGAACCTGACAGCCATTTATGAATAAACATTCTAGAAAAGCCTTCAATCTGCTGCAAATTGAGCCAAGAATCCCCTTATCCAGCTCCTGTTTTGGTGTCTTGACCATCATCGTGTCTGTGACAAACCCCCCACCAGCCTGGCATCCAGGGAGACCGTCAAGCAGGAAGCAGTGACAGAGCAGCCTGGCCTGCCTGTCAGGGGCTCACTGCTTCCTGTGGCCTCCAGTCCGCTGCTCGGCACTCGCCAGCCGGGTGCAGGCCGGCCCTGCAGCACAACCAGACATGATGGTGGTGTTTGCTCGAACCCACCCTCATTGAAAATCAGAACCTGTCCCAGGTCCAGCTGGAGTCCCTTCCTAGGCTCCCGGCGGCCAGAGCGGGGAAGGAAGAGCCCAAGGCCACACAACAGGGCCTGCACCACTGCCCTCCCTCCACCCCACCCCTCCTCCCTCGGAAGGGTGGCCCGCTATTTATTTCCCCGCATGTGAGAGCCGGCTCTCGCCCAAGGGGGAAGAAGACAGATAGGGCGAGGGGTGTCACCTACTGAAACAAACGTTTATTCAGCATCTACAGCATCTACCCCGTGCAGGCCCCAGCCAGCTTGGCTCTGGGCCCAGAACAGGGGGAGTCTGAGAGGAAGCTGAGCCAAGAGGACCAGGAGGGGCCCAGGAAAGGGTGTGAGCACCCCTAAAACTCCCAAGTGTCGCACCCAGTGAGCTTGGGCCTTACTGGACCAGGGACTCTGATGCTCACAGGCCTGCCATCTATCGGTTTTCCCTCCTGGCTGCCTAACATGGGCACCGACAGACCTGCCGCCTGGGGCCTGGGACAGGCTTCCCGGATCAACCTCTGCCCGGCTCTGCTTTGAAGAAGGGAACCCTCACTACACAACTGCTGCGAGCCAATCGCCAGGACTCTTCATCCTCATTCCCTCCTCATTAGGACGGGCTCTCCCATTCCCTAGTGAGGAGCGAGCCTCCAACGTCTCTCACTGAAGAGAGGCCGATGGGGATTCGAACTCAGGCCTGTCTGACTCTGGAGGCCATGCTCTTTCCACTGAACTGTGCTGGCTCTGACAAAATGCAACTCAACTTGGACCTCCTCAGAGGCACCTTTCCTAATTCCCAGGGGACCCCAAGGCACTCCCTCGCCCCACCAGAGCCCCTCAGACTTGCCTCTGTTATCCTGTTTCACACCACTCTCTAACTGGTCCTTTGCACATCTAACTCCCTCCCCCTCCCCCTCCCCCTCCCCCAAGGTGAGCCTGATTCTCCTCTGCAGGCTCCAAAGTGATTGTCTGGGAACCTGGCTCCAGACACACTCCCCTGCTAAGGAACCTTCAGTGGCTCCCAGTGCCACAGCCACAGTGTCAACCTCTGAGCCTGGCATGTTCCGGCCCCTACTGGCCTGCCCAGTCCTGTTCTCCCCTCCCCACGAGGCAGCCCAACACACTGGCGGGCCATGTGGAGAGTGGGAAGAACATAGATGTAGGGGCAAGGCAGGCCCCTCTGCCACAGTCTTGCTGTGTGCCCTTGGGCAAGTCACCTCACCTCTCTGAGCTTAAAAATCTTCAACTGAAAATAAAGATGACACTTTCTATCACAGGTGAGAATAAAAGGAAACAAGAGATATGGCCCACGTGGAATATAATAACCTCTCCATGAAAAGGAGCTGCCACCCCATCTTGTTTTCCTTTGAATATACAAATGCTTCCCTCCCTCTACGTGCATCTGCTAACGGTGCTTCCTCCCTTCTTCCGCGTCAGTCTGCCAACATTTTCTACACGGCAAGTGCCACCTCCTCCAGGAAGCTTTCCTAGGCTGTCCACACAGGGTTTTGGGTATGCTGGTCCCTTCTCCGTGGCTTAGACCCCAGGCCGCCTCTTGCTGCAGCTGTGAGTATCCTGGATTTATCCCTCTCGTGAGCCCTGAGGTAGGGTCTCAATCTCCCTTGCCCCTCTTATACAGAGGACCTAGCTCTGAGCAGCCAGACACACGACAGACATTCAGCAAGCATGGGTCAGATATCTCTGAGGGCTCCTCCACCCATCCCTACAGGAGCCATGCTTGTCTCACCTCGGGCACTGGCAGGCAGGGTGGGCACAGGCTCGCTGTCATTTGAGCAGGACTGCAGACACTGCCCCCCCCAAACTCCACACAGTCCAGCCTCCTCAGCTTCTTTTGTCAGGAACTTGTTAAAAATAACCACGATAATAATCACTTCCACAGAGAGCGGTGCGATTTACAAAGCAGTCCCCCGGCTCTCTGCGTCCTCCCCGAGGCTGACCCCGCAGCCCTGCGGAGGCACCAACTGATCCGGATGACATGCGGTTCCCCAGCCCCAGCAGTGCTTCTTGTACCCCATCGTGCGTCAGAATCCCAGGGATGCAGGGGCAGAGGGCGGTGGCTTCTGAAACCTCTAGGCTCTGCCTCCACAGTCCAGGCTGGGCGTCCCTCTGAGACCAGAAACCCAGCCACAGTGCCAACCCCCCTCCAATGACTTCCGCCCCGAGCTGCGGGCCTATCTGTCCAGCCTCCCAGCAGAGCTGGCTGGCTGGGTCCCTGCCACCAACCCCACGTGGCCAGGAGCTCCTCGAGAGCAGAGACCACATCTGACTCACGCTGTCTCCCTCATGACACCCAGCTTCTCGCTGCCTCACTTACAGCCCTTGGCCAATAGGGTGAGGCCCCAGTGTCTGCTCGGCAGTCAGAGCCCTGGCCCCATTTCCTACCACCGTGGGGGAGGTAGGACTGTCCAGTAACCTCAGTCTATGTATCTCTCCCTACCTGGCGGGTCCACCCCTCCACACCCTCGCACAGGCTGTTTCCTCTACCTCGAAAGCCCTTGCTCCTACAGGGTTTCACAAAGCATGCAACAGGAAATGACTTGGGGTGGCTCACAAAAGTGCCGTGAAATAGCACCGGATCACGGACGGAGGATCGTATCCCCTTTCCATGTCTCTTTTAATTAGGGTGACTTCTGCCAATCTGGCTGGCCTAGTCCAGGTTGCACCGGTTGCCCCGATGTAATTAACAGCACCTCTTCCCCCTTTATCACCTCAAAAAGGTCCCGGTTTAGATGATGACTTATATGGTCACCTTACTTTTAGTCCTTCCTAGTGCATGAAAGATGACTTTAACACCTCCCCCACACATGCTGGTTTCTCTAAAAAATTGAAAGGAGGGATGAGCATTTTGCTAGAATTTGATAACGTCATTTTGTTTACACTGTGGATGTTTTTTGGTTATCTTCGATTTCAAAGAAGTAATATGCTTTTTTCCATTTATGATATCAAGTTTCTTTTTAATAAAAAGAATTTTAAAAACCTGTCAATTTGAGGGAAAATGTCACAGGCTAGTGAATTCCTATTCACTCCTCAAAACCCAACTCAGAATCACCTTGTTTAAACTGCCTTCTCATCCCTTTGTGCTTTAACCCCTTACTCTTCCTCTCCCTTGACATCAGCACATGTACATCATGCCTATTACACTAAATTATGGCAACAGCCAACTATTTAGTAAGGACGAACCACGTGCCAGCCACTGTGCTCAGCACTTACCCACCTTCTCTTGGTTAATCCCATTATTCTGTGGAATAGCTCTACCATCCCCCTTTTACGGGGGTGAAGAAACTTGCCCGCCGTCACACAGCTAATCAGTGGTGGGGTCAGGACTGAAGCTGGGCTGGGCGACTTCAGCCTGTGGCCTTGACCACACTGTACACTAGTGGTCACTCTCTCCCACCAAAGGGCAGAAGGGGTGTCTGGTCTACCTTGGATCTCATTCCGTCTGAGGCAGCCCGAGGCCTGGCACAAACTGCACTCTGATAAAGACATGAAGACGTGTGTGACGGATGGGCTGGGGCTCGGCCCCTGCTGAGATGCGGGGGCGGGGGGGGGGTACTGTACCCCACGCTCCATCCCGCGATAGAGCACAGAGCTCCAGAGCACAGGTCGGGGCTGAAAGGATCTCCCAGGAAACGCACTGCGTGTGCTAGGTCTCCTCCACCCCACCCAGAGAGGCTCTGCCTTCCCCATGCCTGAGCCCCAAACAGGCAGGTCGGCCCCACTCCCCGCCACCAGACCAGGCTGGCCAAGAGCAGGGCCTGAGTGCTGAGAGCAGAAAGGCCAATGCAGGACTGGGCAGGCCAGGTCAGAGACAGGGCGTGAGCTGTATTAGAAGGATTCGGAAGTTCTGGATAAACAAGGGCAAGGGGCATTCCAGGTGAGGGAAGCAGCCCAGGGAAAGGTAGGGAGGCCAGAAAGCAGGGAGTTCACGGCCGGTGAGGAGCCCTGGTTGAAGGAGGAGAGAATTAGAGGGCAGGCAGAAAAGCAGGTGGCAGCTGGGTCCGGGGTGGGGCTAGCAGGCCAGGCTGAGGAGTTTGGGCCCCAATGGACAGTCACTGGGGGCTGGATCAGGGAAGTCACACACGGCAGCAGAGGCAGAAAGGGGATTTGAACCCGATCTTGCCCCCCTGGCCGGACGCTCAGGAGACCCCAGACCCACCCTGTAGCTATGACTTAGGAATGGAACCCAGATGATGGGGAGACAAGGGTGGGACAGGGCCCCGGGGGGGAGGCAGCGAGTGTGGCAGAGGAGGGAGGGCGTTGTAAGAGCGAAAGACACTCCCTTTCAGGTGTCACTTTGCACAGCTATCCATCGGCTGGTGCCTCGTCTGGACGGGAGGCACTGCAGGTGGTGGCCGGCCCCCAGGAGCTGGGCTCTGCAGCTGGCACCCCCTCTGAAACCCACCTTCCTGCCCCGGCCTCTACCAGCCTCCATTCCAATCCTCTACCACGCTCCTTCCTGCCTGCCTTCCCTTTCTTCCTTTCCCCCCACTTAACAGATTGCAGCGGCAAGATGGCACAAATTTATGGCTCAACTCACCAAAAATAACAAGAGATCTATCAAAGGCAGTTTGCGTGAAATTAACAGGCGCCTGTACCTTCTTGTCAAAAGCACTCAGCTCTGAGGCGAGCCCTGGCACTCCACTCCGCCACTGCCTACCAGTTCCAGGCCTCATCACTCTTCCAGTACCCACAGCCTCACCCCACCCGGCCGTGCCACGGACCCTACTCGGGGTGTCCCAGAGGCGGTGGGCACAGCTCCCTGCCCCAGTCCCTGGCAAAGGGGCCGGGAGGAGGGTCCTGGCCTCACCACCATCCCCACCAATCCTGTTCTCAATCTGGCAGCTCTATGTGCCAGCCGGTCCCCCTACAGTGGGTACATGTGTCCAGCTGGCCAGTGGGGAGGAGGTGAAGAGAAGCGTGGAGATGAGGCCAAGGGCTTGGCAAAGGTTGTGCTGCCCCCAGGCACAGAGTGCCCTGGGCCCTGATGACGCCACTGGCCCTCAGACACTCCCTGCCACACGGAATAAACTGAGTCTTGCCCCAGAGTGGCAAAAGGGAGGGGGTGGCAGAGAGGAAGAGTCTCTTGTTTACCAGGGGAGAGACGGAGGCTATGCCAGCCCAGCTGTGAGCGCCAGCATGCTGTGTGAGCCCACTTATGACGGCTGATGCCCATCACTCCCAGCAACTCCCCACAGGGCCTTCCTGCAGGCAAGCCCACGGAGCAGCCTGGAAACGTGCCAAGCAGGACAAGGGGCATAAACAGAGTCAGGCTTGGGAACAGCTGGGAGCCCAGAGCTCCCTGCTCAGAAAGGATACCAGGCCTCGCGTCCAAGGATAACCAGCATCCAACCTCCGCCCATCCTCAGTCACGGAGGTGGCGGCAGAGGCTGGGATGATGGTGGGGAGGATGGTGCCCTTCCTATAACCAGTCCTCTCTGATCCCCAAAGACACCCTAGCTACCAACCAACCCCTGCTTCCGGCTCCAACCAAGCCCAGCTGGCTGCTCCTGGCTCCATGCTTCACGTGGCAGCCAGCCCAGATGGTGCCTGCCCAGGAGGGCAGAGCCGTGCTCCATCCACTACAGACCACTGGGCCGATGGACCACAGGGAAAGCCAGACAAAAGAACTCACCCTCCGCTGAGCAGGATGGAGGCCCCCACAGAGTGACAGGCAGTGGCGGCCAGGCAGGAAGAGCCATAAACCTCCTGATATATGCCTGGCACTCTCCACAGATGTTCGACAAAGAGGGGAAATTCAATTTCTTCCTGCAGGCACTAAATCCCAGGCCAGCCTCCGGGGCCTGCATCCTGCCCACAGCCTAGCTGTCACTGGGACAGCTTCATTGACCACTGCTAAGAGGCCACGCTGGCCGAGGAGAGAGGCCGGAGCAAGCCCACGGGCCATTTGCCAAGGTTGGGCATGATGCCAGATGTCTCATGGGGGGCTGAGAAGCCCCTCCCCAAAAGGATTGTCGTGATAAACACACCCTCTTACTACTTCAGGGATATCTCCCCATTTCACGGACAAGAAATTGGTGCCAAAACGGGGGGTCCACTCCAGGTAACAGTCAAAGGCAGTGCCCAACTCCATGACTCTGGCCTCCAAAGAAGGAATGGGGACAGATCATACTCCTAGCAGCCCTCCCGCGAGCCCCACCGCCTCCCTGTGGTCCTCTCTCAGGCTGATCCAGATGCCCCTTCTGACTTATATCCCTGGTGACAGCCTCATGATAGTCGGCCAACACCTGTTATCCCAAATGGGGAAACTGAGGCCCAGAGAGGGGAGGGAACTTCCGTTAGTACCAGAGCTAAGAATCAGATCCCAGATCTGCCTCCCTCCCACCCAACTCCCTGCCAGGCCCCTGGCCAGTCCCTGCCCAGCACTGGTCAGCAGGCACAAAGGGTCCAGCTGAGGAGTTTGGAGCCTTGAAGCAGCGGGAAGGGTTGGCAGAAGGGAGCTGGAGTGGAAGCAGGAGCAGGCAGGACTCAAGGGCTCGGGGAGCTTTTGCCCAGTCAGCAGCTGCAGGTTTTCTCACCAGCTGTGTTTAATTCACTAACTAGCAGCTGGCGGCCTCAGTCCCAGAAGACCTGGGCCCAGAGTGGGGAGACAGTGGATGCTGGGAGCTGAGCCAGCCCAGGCCTCCAAGGCAGCCTAGAAGCTCGGGCCTCTCCACCCAGGCACATTCTTCTGCATCTCCCTCTGCCCCGACCCTGGGGCCACTGCCAAAAATCAGAAACCCATGTGGGCAGGAACACAGCCCCGCTCCCTGCCTACTCCAGCCTCCAGGCAAACTTGTCAACTTGCAATGCCAGGGCCTTCCACAGTCACTCCCAGCTTTGGGCCTTTGTACACACTGCTCACTCGGCCTGGAATGCCCTCACCACTCCTTTGGCTTGGCTCGATTCCACCTGTCCCTCAGATCTCTGCTCCTTTTCACTTCCTCCAGGAAGCCTTCCCTGACTGCCCATCTAGGCAGTCCCCTCCCCGGGTTTATCATAATCACTGTCTGATCGGTGCCCCCATTCATCCACCCAGCCTACAAACTCTTTAAGGGGGAGGTGTAACCCTAATCCATTTTGATGACCCCAACATCTAGACAAGGCTGGGCACAGAGGGGACATGGGTGAACAGCTATATGGATCTGCCAGGATGGGCACCAGCAGGCACCATCAGTCCCCTGGACACAGGCACCCCACCCAGGCCCTGCTCAGACTCACCATATCTCATCTCGGTGGTGAACAGGTCATTGCTGCTCCCCGAGTGCAAATCGGTCTCAGCAGATGGGGGTGGGCCCCCGGGCACCAGGGCATTGGACAGGGTGTGGGCAGCAGGGGGACCTGGAGGTGTGGTGGTGGCAGGGCTGGCCCCAGCCTCACCAGGGCAGCTGCAGCCCGGCTGGGCAAAGCCACAGGCCCGGCCGGCGGCACGGCCACACTCCTCACTCCAGCGGCACAGCACCCCGCAGGTGAACTGGCTGGAGTTGTTGTTGTTGATGAGCAAGACCTCGACAAAACGGAAGGCCAGGGCTGTAGGTGCCAGCAGGCGCCGGGCCTCCGAGGGCTCGGCCGACAGGCAAAGCTGCACGAAGTTCTTGTCGAAGTGCAGGAAGGTGAAGGGGCCTGAGCCGCCGCACAGCTCCAACCCGGCTGCTTCCGCCTCCTCCGGCCGCCCCACCTCCGCCTCCGCCTGGGCCACCGCCTCCTCCTCAGAGCGAGGCCGCAGGCAGGTGAAGTTGACCAGGTAGTGGTCCAGGGGCAGCAGGCGGGGTGCAAAGTGGGTGCACACCTCCTCCTGGCGGTTGAAGCGCAGGTACAGGGAGTACTTGGTGGGGTCGGGGTTCTCCAGCGTCCAGGAGCAGCCCGAGGCGATGGTCGGAAAGAGGTCCTGCAGTGAGAAGGCCCCGTAGAGCACGCCGGAGGCCAGGGCGGAGCAGGCGCTGGGGTCGGGATCGAAGGCGGCGGCCAGGCGCAGGGACAGAATCACAGATAGTAAGAGGGGACAGGCTGGGGTCATCCTATGTCCCTTGCCCTGTGGAGAGAGACAGTGTCAGTGGCTCGAGGCACAGCCAGCATGAGCTCTGAACCTCCTGTGGCTAAGCTGCAGGTCGCGGGCCCCGTGGCTAAGACCACCTGCATGATCTCAGACAAGGGACTTGTCCTCTCTGAGCCTCCTTTCCTCACCTATAGAATGAAGACAGGGGAGAGTGTCTGACTCTCCTACGAGCTTAAGAAACATTCGTTGTCGTTGTTACTATTACCCTATGGTCCTCGGTCAGTCCCATCAACCACAAGCATCTCAGCTTGGCAACAGGGTCCAGCCCCACCCCCACCCCCCAGCTGGTATTCTCCAGAACTGTTGCTCCCAGTCACGGTGTGTCATGCGTAATCCAGCAGTAATTGTCAAAGTAGCGATGTTTGATGATTTGCCTTTTTATAAATCAAAGTGATTCAAGGTTATTCCCGGAACAATGTCATTCTCACTCACTTGCTTTACTGAGTGGGAGAAAAAAGGGGGGGCGTGACCACCAGTGTGCCAGAGACTGCGTACAACCTGAGCCGTGCCCCTGGGAGGACATCGCACGTGTGAACATCAACAGTATTGCTGCTGTGCATTTCCTGGTGGAAATGAGCAGGAGTGGCATCTGCGAAATGGGTGCAGTAATTCCCCACGAACCCATCTTCCCCTCCCGTCTTGGGTTATCCACCAACGCCTGGCTCAGGGCCTACCACCTCCAGCAAGGCCACCATGCCGTCTCCCTGCTCTTAGCTCCCACAGCCCTGGCCTGAAAGTCCACACCACCCAATCATGACCTCTGTCCCTTGCTATTTCCCCAGGGCTGGCTCAAATCTCATGAGTCTTCAGGGTCCTAAGAATGGAAACCAGAGCTCATTGATTTCCACATTCACCCCCCCACCCCCGGCCCCGCCCGGCCAAATGCTGCCCTAAGCTGAGCTCCCAGCAAGTGTGAATATCCTCTAGGTGTGAGAGGGCAACAGGACCCAAGTCCAACCCGACGGACCCACCAGGCAGTCAGGCCAGAGTGGACAAGAGCTGGTGGCGGGACACCTGCCAGTGCCCCGCTCACTAGCCAGGACACAGTCACTGCCCACAGCCTGCTCAGGCCCGCTTCCAGCCCTGCCCCCAAATCGATCCACACCGCCTCCTCCTCCTCCGTGTCCACGGCATAGCTCACAGCACTGGATGGGCCCCGAGAGCCTGCTTGTTCCACATTAGAGGAAAAAAGATGAGGCTCTGAGAGGGAAGGCAGCCTGCTCAAGATCACACAAGAGTGGCCAAGCTGGAACTGGAGTTCAGGACCTGAGGCCCCAGCGCAGTTTCTCTCTCGTCCACCAGCAGCCTCTTGCTCAGTCCCCTTCCTTGCTCAGGCTTCAGGCCTGATGGACAAGCCATTATCTCTGGGAACTGAGTCACAAACATAGGAATATTCACAGGTATGGCTGGATTTTCCTCAGACAAAGCTGCTCCCCAGGGATGGATCTCCCCTCAGCTGTTCCGGAGTCTAAATCATGGCCGGAGGTTGGGGCAGGGGCAGGAATTAGAGCCTCAGAATTCCAGTCCCTGTGTAGAAGGGAGCTCCTTGCTGCCCAGATCCCACATGCTACAGTTCTGAGCCAGGCCCAAGCCCTAGTCACAAATTAGGGGGGTGGGGGCAGGCAAGCACTAGGCAGCCCATTTACTGGGGAGGAGCTACCCCACCCTCCTCCAAAGACCCTCCTGGAGTTTTTCAGCAGAAGTCAGGCAAGCTATGTCTCCACGGTCCCCCCAGAAAAAGGAACCAGACTCTTGGTCTTCCCGACCCTGCATCATCCCTGTCCCAAACTGCTCAGCCCGCCCAGCCTGCTGCGGCACCAGCAAAGCCAGCGGCTGATAATGATTGACATCCAATCCCCCCGCTGCCCCCAATTATTTTTAAGCAGGCTGCAAAATTCAGGCCATGGCTGGGGCTCAGCAGAGGGGAGGTGGGAGCTCATTTTAATTGGCCTCGCCTCCCCCACTTAGAGCAGGCCGGGAATGTCCCCACACAGACACCAACACACATGGGCTGGAACATCCCTGGGCCCTACAGGCATGCACACAAACGTATGTATGCATGGATGCACATTTAGACAGGTGATCACAGGTGTTCTGCGTGTAAAAAGATTCACACGCACATAGATGAGTGTAGACCACCAATGTGGGAACTCACATGCACACAGGACGGTGCACATTCACATGTATGAGGGTATAAAGAGCCAAACATTTGTGCACAGAGGCAGAGATGCAAATGTACTCTCCAGCGTGAACACACGCAGGTATTGGGTTCTCTGTGGCTCAGGATATGACAGCTAAGTGTCAGGCAGGAGCTGACCTGCTGCTCCTTCCTGTTCCTGCAGCCTCTTGGGTCCCCGCTGCTCCCTACTCCATAGTCCCAACTCCCCCACCTCCAGGGCCTCCACTGCTCCCTACTCCATAGTCCCAACTCCCCCACCTCCAGGGCCTCCACTGCTCCCTACTCCATAGTCCCAACTCCCCCACCTCCAGGGCCTCCACTGCTCCCTACTCCATAGTCCCAACTCCCCCACCTCCAGGGCCTCCACTGCCTCCTACTCCATAGTCCAGACCCATCAAGAAGTCCTAGGTCCACACCCTTCAGAGCCACAGCGTGGCTTCTCCAGCACTGAGCCACCTCTTCACCTGCCCAAACCCCTCTTCCGCTCAGTCTCCTGCAGACACCCCTTCACACCAATTCCAGAATTTCCCCCGAGTATGCATGAGCCTCACTGTTGCTGCTGTGACATGTGACTTTTTAGGGGCCCCTCTTTATATCACTCTCCACACACAAAATAATGCAAGGAGCCCAATTCCCCGCGAGGTCAGAGAGCGCCTCCCCTGGGAGGGGATCTAGAGGAATCCTTGCCTCACAGGCAGCCTACCTAGTTATTAGCCAGATTAACCTCCCTGAGCATGGCTCCCTGCCCTCAGGACTGCATGCACCTTCTCCATCGGCCTCACAGAGGCCAGCACAGGGAGAGGGGTCACAAGCTCCCTCCCCCTCCTGCCCTCCCTCTTCTCAGAACCTCACAAACTCTGCCCTCTTTCCTGTTTTTTTGGTCAACTGCTGCCCGCTGGGAAGGTTCTTTGGGTTGGACCACAATTTGCCACCTGTAAGCCCACAACCCTCCATGCCCGAGCACTAACTGCACAGGAAAGGCAGGAGGTCAGCTCTGAGCAAGCACTTCCTGGGTCTGGAAGTTAAAGGAGAGAATAATTCAAAGGCCTCCTCCCTCAGGAGCTCAACGGGCTGAGATGGGGGAGTGGCTGGAGGGAGTAATCTCGGTCTCAGGGACCCCCACCCTCCTCAGGCTAACTTCACCGCACGTCTGCCGCCGCCCAGCAAACCCGGGAACCCCATCCTCTGCCCAGGCCCACTCAGGCCCCTGCTCCCAGACCCCACGGGGCTGCCCAGCCGCAGGCTGCCCGTCTGCACCACCGAGGGAATCAGAGGGTTTTCGCAGCAGCTGGAAGGTCCAAGGCAGGACTCGGGGAGGGTGGGCAGCAGAGAGGCGGGGTGGGGCACCTCAAGTCCAGGACTGGGTCTCTGGGGCTCCCCGGATCGACCCTTCTCCGCCCGGCCGGCTAGGAAGAACAGAGGAAGCTGGGCGACCGGCCCCCGGAGCCCTGGTCGCGCTGGGGGAGGGGCGCGGCGGGGCGCTAGACGGTCGCTGCGGGCCGAACCCAGGCCCACGCGCGGGCACGGACCCCCGTCCCGGCCTCTGGGTCCCCTGCCCACGCACCTGCGGGGGATGGGGGAGGGGAGACCCGGAGGGGCGGGGTCCTCAAGGGCCCCCTCTCCTTGAGCTCTGGCATCCAGGCGGGGGCCCACCCTCCATCCAGCCTCGGGA